>NC_080105.1:53763985-54092735 GCF_950005125.1 Chionomys nivalis | reverse complement strand
AGTACAGTGAAAAATTAGCGCTCTCAAAATGTTCGTTCTCTTTTCTTATTGAAAATAAATCCTCTCTTATACAGTACATCACAACCACATATTCCCCCTCTGTACTCTTCCTAGCTACCCCCCCACCTCCCCTCTCACCTACATCCACTCCAGCTCCGTTTCTTCTTCTTCAGATAAAAATGGTTCTCTAAGCAATAATGCCCAGACAGGACAACAAGAAACAATAAGTCAAGGTGAAACCCTTCTGTTGATGCTGGACAAGGCAAGCCAGTAGGAGAAAAAGAATCTGAAGAGCAGGCAAAAGAGAGATACACTTGCTCCCGCTATTAGAAATCCCCCTACACACACACACACACACACACACACACACACAATCACACAATGTACTACTGAGGCCATCAGGAACCCTAGCAATAGAGAAACATCCCATAGGAAAACCTTGGCTGTTCCATCATGCTGTAGGGGGACTCTCCGACTTTCTGACATTCTTCCTTCAGCTGGCTCTGTGTGGCTCTGTGCACCATCCCTGAGACCAAGACAAGCCCTGTCTCACAGCCATGATTGGCCAAGGCAGTTTCTCCCTTGCAATATTTCTTGCCTTCTCATCTGTGTGAACCATTCTACTCACCCAGTGCCGGATGGTAGTTATAAACGTGGGTCTCTCTGTGCAAGTCTCCCTCACTAGGTCATGAACTCCTGGGAAGCAAGCTTTTCAGTTGAAGGGATTCACCTTTGTGCCTGTCCATGGGCTTCACAGGCATCTGATGTTTGACATTAAAATAAAAGGATGAAAATGCTTTGAAATCACCTGTGACATACAGCTCAGCCCTAAGGGACAAATTTGAGTCACGTTTTGGGTTTGTAGGTCCTGGTTTACTTCGTGGACGACAGGAGATATCCCTATATCATTTTAGTGGTTTATTTTGGGGAGGATGGCCCACACTGCCTTTTTTTTCTGTAGTATTAAAGGCAGAAGCTCTCCAGTGGAATGTAGTGTAACAACCTAGACGCATCAGAGGTGACTGGGGCACTGCCTGCTCAGGAGGCTGGGGATGTCTTGGTGACTGAGGACAGTTTTCCCAGTGGTGCCCTGAAGGGAGGTTTACATGCCATTTTGCTCCACTCCCTGTCCTGCAGGTAGCGGACTGATCCTGTAAGAGGAGAGTGCTGGTTTCACAAGGCTTGCTGTCCCTGTTTGCTCGTGGTTGATGCTCTGTGACCTGGTGTTTCACGGTATCTGTGCAGTTTCAGTAGATGAAGATGCTGGTGTGTTTTATCCTGGGCAGACTGGGTTTCTTTGGACAACTGAAGCACACACGCAGCTGAGCTGAGTCCCGTGGGTAAAGTCAGGCCCACGTTGCAGCACTAGGGTCCTCAATTGAGTTACGAGACAGGAACTGGTGAGGCAGACTGCTGCTCCAAATCCCTATCTTTGACATATGTTGTTTGCTGTCTGCATTTCTGAGCATTCCTTAACCTTTTCTAAATTAGGATAAACTCTCATTGTTCTCAATAACAACAGATCAATGTTTGTGACTCAAAAACAAGACACTGCACATGTCTTCATGTCCCCAGGGGAGTCTGTTTGTGCTTGTCACTTGTCTCCTGCTGGCTATGCTTCCATCCCCTGGCTCCAAGTATCCAACTGGCAGACAATTGGACTGATAGGACCATTGCCCTTTGATAAGAGAATATGATTTTATGCCCACATGGCTGTCTCAGTTATTCCATAGCATTCACTCAGCATGTTTTAGTGCACATAACAAGGATATTCTTTTCATAATAATTGCATATATGAGCAAGTGCATATGTGCATGTATTTATGTTTGCATGTGTACAAGGCCATAGGCCGATCTTCAGTATTCTTCCTCAGGTGCTGTCCGACCTGCTTTGGGAGCAACTGCCGCGCACCGCGCCCCCCGTGTCTGCGCTGTGTGCTGGCACCCAGTTACCGAGCTTCGGGAAAGGGGGCTAGAGGTTAAAATACACAGACACACACACAGACAGAGAGACAGTGACACGGGTCATCCTTGAATTCCCTAAGAATGCCCCTTTATTGTGTTCAGGGGTAGATTATATAGAGATAGCCACGCCCCAGCCAAACCCACCAGAAACCACTCTCCTGTCATCAGGAACCTCTGAAGGTCTTGTGCTCAGAGCAGCTGTAGG
Source organism: Chionomys nivalis (assembly GCF_950005125.1). Classification (NCBI taxonomy): domain Eukaryota; kingdom Metazoa; phylum Chordata; class Mammalia; order Rodentia; family Cricetidae; genus Chionomys; species Chionomys nivalis. Next base: position 54,090,566 of record NC_080105.1, on the reverse strand, counting down.
CACTCAGATCAGAGGATTACAAGAAATTCAGGATCTCGGGTCTCACTGCTCCCAACTGCAACAGTGTGTGATTGGCCTGTGGTTCACTGAGTAGGCTGTTGGCTAGCCAGTATCCACCTCTCTCCATCTCTCCCTGCTGGGATTATAGGCATGCACCATCATGTCTTGCCCCTCCACCCTTTTATGGGTGCTGGCCATAAATGTAGTTCTTTGCACTTCAAGGCAAGCAATTTACCACTGAGCTGTCTCTCTAGACTTTCCCGTCACTTTCCAATCTCAATCATTATATTATTGTGTCTGTTTTCCACTTTTGCCAACTTTCACAATATATAGGGAGCAGAAGGAATTATTCTAGAAAAGAAATCTCATTTGGTCAGGGTTAATTCCCACTTTGCCTTTATTCGATTCTCAGTCCTTTACTTATTGGGGGCTTAATATACACACAGTGCTGATACAGGCATGGTTTCTGTGTTCTTGTCTTTTTTTCTGAAGTAGTGGAAAAGGAGGGAGCTCTTCTTAGCAGCTGGAAGAAGTATCTGAGAAGCCAGGTGGAGATGCTCTGGGCAAGGGCTTACCCGGGAGTGTACTCTTTGTCTGGGCAGGCGGTGCAACTCTGATAGGCACCCCCTACCTTCCCCCACTCCTCCCTCCACCGCACAGAAAATCTTATGTCAGACTAGAGTCTGTTTCCTTGAAAAGACAAAATGCTGAACTTCTGTGTTGGGCAGATGGAAGTTTTCTCCCCAGGTGTGTCCTAAGGTTTCTAAGGTTTAATCAGATTCTTGTATTTGTAACTAGGCATGGGCATACTTCCATCTCACGTCCCTATTTCCCAGGGCCATGAGAATATCAGTTTAGATCATCTGCTCAGTACACGGAGAAAGATGCTATTAAAGGGATTAATATAGCTTTCCCTTTCTGCTGTGGTCTCTTGACTTGTTATAGTTCTGCGTTTTGTTTGTTTTTTTTTTTTTTTGCCTTTGGATATCCATTCTCCCTCCTTCCCTTCCCCACCCCCTTGCTTCACCCTCCTTCTCTTCCTTCCTCCTTTTCTTCCTCCTGCCCTCCTTATTTCTTTCCTTCCTTTACTCACTAATGTCATTCTAAATAAATAAAATAAGTAAATGTTTGAGTTGTTATCATCATTTTAGCGTTTGCCTTTACATTAAAGATAAGAAGACCGTTTACCTTGTGTCCGGTCACTGCACTGCAGCCATCTGGGATCTGACATTGGGCTGCACTTGTAGGTTTTACCCCAAATGAACCTCGCCATGTTCTCATCTCACTTCTTGAGATGCCCTCTGCTTGTAGTGCCCTGTGAACTTGCTGAAGGCAAAGCAGGGTGCCAGAAGAAAGAACCATTCATTTCTTAGCTCACCGTTACTTTCTCTAATCAACTGAAGCTAGGCTAAGCAGAAAGTATGGTACCCTGAGGCTGGAGCATCCCAGACTGAAGTCCTCCTCTACCCACTGGGGATCTTGCTGTATTCCTACAAGTTGTAGGTCTGTGTTCACAGACTTTGGGAGAAAGGAGGCCATTGGTGACATATACTCCACTACTGGGGAGAGGCCCCATGGTGACACTTTCGGGGGGGGGGCCTGAGAGAGAACGCTGCTGGTGTGACTGCATCATCAGCGCTATTGTTCCACTGAGCTTCATTTACAAAACACAAGGAAGATTAATTACTAGGTATTCCAAGGTGTGACAGTGGAGCCTCAAATCAGCATAAGACCCAAATCCCAGGAACTGGCTCAGGGTTGCGACCCCTCTAGCAACTCTATCACCCCCCAAAATTACATTATGATTCATAACAGTAGCAAAAATTGCAATTATGAAGTAACAACACAAATACTTTGTGGTTGGGGATCATCACAGCTTCAGAACTGTGTGTGTTAAAGGGTCGTAGCCTTGGGAAGGTTGAGAACCACTGCTGTGGAACCTCTCATGCACCCAGCACAAGCACCTGTGCTGTTGTTCCCGGACCTCTAGCTCAAGACATGTTCTCTAAATGAAAGCGATTTCCTGTTTGGAAATGAAAGGCTTCAAAGAAGAACGTGTGAAACTCCATCTAAGAAAACTCACTTGGAGACCTCCTCCACATCCTGTTTCTCCAACTGGGCTTGAGTTTTGAAGCCTGAAGGTGCAAACCCTACTCCATCCCCATGTTTGTTTATGCGTAATGTTTAGTAAATGTTCAAATAAAGATATCAATAGGAGGGTTGGGGAAGAACGGTTACTCAACATCTGCTAAGTCCTTTGACCAAGTGGAAAGAAGCTTGGTCAGTTAAACAGCTGTGGTGATTAAGATGAAATGGGACATCACCACGGTGAGGTCCACACAACCAGAGTCCAAGGCAGGCCTGCCGGGCTGCGCCTGTGTTACATCGTTATCCCAAGGGTGACCAGAGAAAACAACAGAGAGGGATAACACAAGATGCTCTTCTGGGAGTGTGTGTGTGGGGGGGATACCTCCAGGTGATTCTGCTAGGTGCTAACTGTTCTGGAGACGCGTGTGGGTTTATAGGCAGCACTCAGCTCAAGTGGGTGGATTGGGCAGACTTAGCCAGCTAAGGGCAGGTTGTGATTTTACTATCTTCCAGATTCCACAGCCTGTCTTTTGGTGATACCAGTGGGTTTTGCCTGAAAGGTCATGAGGGTCACGGCAGAGTTTGAGTTCATTGCAGTTGTGCCCAAGTCAATGTTTGTTCTACACCCTTGTCTCATCATCACTAGCAGAGAAATTGTGTGTGTGTGTGTGGGGGGGCAGCACAGGCTCAGCTGGAAGGAGAACCTGTAGCAGAAGGAAATATCAGAGCCCACAGAGCCTCTGACACTTAGAACAACGCTCAGCTGAGCCTCTAAGGCTGGTGACCTTCTGTAGGTCAGTCATCATGGAATACAAGGAGGTCTGGGGTGGCATTCTGCTACCATCTGTGCGGGTCCCCATTGTGTGTGTCCAGGCTAGTTGCTTATGCTGCAAGCTTCCTCGGTCACATTTCTGTACTCACCTGTCGTGTGTGGTGTCTCAAAGCTCTACAGGGGAACGTGTGGCTCCTGGGCAATCACTTTCTGTCGAGGCTGGAGAGAGATGCGTAGCCTCTCAACCCTGAGAAATGCAAGAAGCGGATGTTTTAGTAAATTCTAGTAACTACAAAGCAGGCCAAATATACAATGAACCCAGAAGATTCCTACACAACCACCTTAGGCAGAATAAATAATCATTAGAAAGCAGAAAATAAAGAAAAAAACCAATGAATTTTGATGAGAGTGTTTATGCATGTTTTGTAATATAAATATGTAAAATAATATATATGAGGGAGAGTGTCGTGATTTTGCTTGAGGTAGAAGAAGACACAGCTCTGTCATTGGACCAGAAACAGAAGAACTGCTGAGCTCTGGGAGAAAATAGCTTACATCTCACGTATCTACTTCTTTTAAGAATGATTTGGAATTAATAATGATGTGGGCCATTTTTTAACACAGAGGCATCTTAAGTAGGGTTTCTATCACTATGACAGGACACCATGACCACAACAACCTTATAAAGGAAATCATTGAATTGCAGGCTGGCTTACAGTTCAGAGGTTTAGCCCATTGCCCTCATGGTGGGAAGCATGGTGACAAGCAAGCAGACATGGTGCTGGAGACATCGCGGAGAGTTCTACATCCAGATCCATAGGCAGCAAGAAGAGAGAGTAAGCCATCAGGCCTGGATTAAGCTTCTGAAATCTCAAAGTCCACCTGCCACTGAGACACTCCCTCCAACAAGGCTATACTTCCAGTAATGCCATTCCCTGTGAGTCTTCGGGGGCCATTCTCATTCAGATCACAAGGGGATTCTAATTATGGGTGACAGCCATGTAGAAAAGAAGTAACATTCCCCACTACCACCACAATGTCTTGATCTCTGTTCCTGGGCAGCAGCTCCCTATGCTGCAGGGTGTAGGCCCAGGCATTGATCTTCCCAAAAGTGCAGAGGAGATCCACCAGCTTAAAGCCTGCACGGTAGCCAAAGGGTCAAGTTCAAGGGCCTTGTTGGACCTGAAGGCCTGCCTGTTGCCACTATGAAACTTTTCATGACTTTTGCCAGGGTCCCTGCATCTCATGCCTCATTGAGTTCTCAGAAATCAGTCAGTCCTGGTCACAGAGGTCCTCCCATACAGGGAGAATCTTTGAAGCTTTGATTTCTAGAAGAGTAGACCTATATTCATGCATAAAATTCTCATAAAATTCCACACTTGTAGATACATCAGCCTTTCATTCTTCTATCAGCTCTAGCCCAGCCTTCCTCTATTATTCCAGGGCATGGGGTTTGCTCCTGGAGACTCTGGAGCTCCAAACACAGCAGAATCACAGGTTTGTGTGTGAGAAGGCTCTGCACTGAAGGCCTTGTCATGTGAATAGACATGCTTTCTAAATCCCTATTTCATTTTTCTTGAAAGCTATTAATAAAGACGGAACAACAAGTGAGCCAACTGTCACACCACAGTGGTTGACACAGGCAGAACTTTATGCTCAAATGCTATGATGTACAAATGTGGGCAACACTGCCGACCTAGGGATGACCTTGTTCCTGAGGAGCCTGGTTGGTACTTTCAGGAAGTAGGGTGAGTACCTGGGCCTCCCAGCATCCCTGCATGGAGTGGACAGTACTTTAGGTATGCAGAAGCTGCCTCTGGACCCAAGAGAGAGCCAGGGACAGGCAAAGGTGATGCCTGGGAGAGCGGAGTGCTCTGCGTCTATGGCAGCTTTCTCAGACATGCAACAACAGGTGGGGAGAAAGCCCAGAAAACAGTGATAGACCGGAGTCTTGAGACTAGATTGTGAAGTGTGGACCCCAGTCAGCCCTGGAGAGCTGAAAGAAACCTTAGATGAAAAACACAAAGCTTTTGACTTCCTCTTGAAGGTGCCTCTGATTTCTGGAAATCTCTACCAAGTTCAAAGTCTGCTCATCAAAGGCGTATACCAACATCAAAATTCTGGGCAGCTGGGATTAAATGGCGTTCATTGTAGACTCCACATGCACTCTCAATATATTAGTGAGATTTGGCCAGTTACGTTTTTGGAAGGTTATGTTAGCACAAATGCAATGATGATTTCTGAATTTTTATAATTTTTATCTTCATAAGTTTATTCTTTGTGTCTGTCTGTCTCTGTCTCTTCCTCTCTGTGTGTGTTTAAAGAAAAGGTGAATTCTAGTTTGAACATTGGGGAAATTCAGTTAGTAAATGCTTGCCGAATGCCTGTCCGTTTCAGTCCTGTGCAGGATCCCAAAGAGACTCAGCTTTGCCAAGTGCTACAAAGCACAAGCTTGCTTAATGTCTACATGTGGAGATCTATTCCTCTAAATGTCCCTCCTCATCTGAGCTGTGGGTCCCTTCCATGCCCTATTAACATATAGGGATGTGTGCGATTATTCTTAGGATTTTGTAATTGCAGAAAAGCTTGCGTTGCTCTGTGAAATCTGTCTTAAACCCACATTCATGTAGCTCCTGCAGCCACCAGTCATAAGTGGGTCTTTCTTAGAGTCCCAAGGCTAAGGAAATGCTGACCCCAATCCAGGCTGCTCTAACAATCCAGACAGACCAGAATGGACATTCTAGGATCTCTCTGCCTCCATTATCTCAAGCTTACCTCTCAGGATGCCAACATTACTGATGGGGGAGGAGACCCTTTAAACTACATGTTTTATCATGCTAATGGTATGATGTTGGGGAAAGAAGTTACCCTGTCTGAAGGATGAGGGATGCCTGTCCCAGCAGACCCCATACAGACACACCTCTTGGGTGCTAAGTGGGCTTGATGGCATCAACCTTCACCATCTGGACGCTTTGCTAGGCTACCTTGAGGATCCAGGGAAACTTTGAGTGAGGTGGAAATTGGCAGCCTGCTGGCCTCAAACCTGAGCAGTTTAAACCGAGAAATCATTCAGTCAGGAGCTCAGCTAGGGCTATGCCTCCAGCTGTGTAAAACCTAGTCTCTCATCTGCGTTCCCCCTTCCTCTGCTCATCTTCTGCTCAGAGGCGACACAAACCCATCTACACCCACAGGATAGATATTTGAGGAGCAAAAAACTTTTCCGAAATGCTTGGGACAGCATGCCCTGGATTTTTAATTTTTACCTTATTGTTCCAGTAAATCTTGAAAATGCACTGGTACGGTTCACAAAGCGGCTCCCCAAGGAGGAGTCTGTAGAGCAGATGCGTTTGAGGCAGAAGTTTTTCCCCTCCTTTATGCCCAGTACAAAGGAGCACAGGCTGAGGACCATATGGCAAATCTAATTGAATAACCCATGCAGTACTCTGCAACGTGAAATCCTGTCTAAGATAAAGGTTGCCCCAGCAACAATGCAGCATGCCTTTTGCAGCAGCTTCTCTTGTTATCCTGCAGCAGACAAGGAATGGTAATATAGAATGATGAATGTGTTGAGCACCCATGTTGGCTGGTCTTGTTTCTCTCTGCCTGTTGTGACTTTCTGTACCCTGCTTGCCATGCCTTGTTTTTTACTGAAGGCACTTGTCTAGTCCCCAGAAGCCTGGGTGTCCAAGGCTGGCAGGGGTATGACTGCAGGTCCTTACTTACTCTAAGCCTCTATCCCTGCTTTTCCAGTAAAGGGATAGAGTCCATGATCTACCAGGAAACACTAGAATCAGATACTTAGCTTTACCTCATTCCTGAGCATCATTTACTGCAGGTAAACATGTGTGTGTGGGTTTTTTTTTTTTTTCGTATTTTTCCATGAGAGAATATAAGGTGTCATTTTAATGCAATGATTCTAAACTTGGGAGAAAAATTGTAACTGGAAGTTTCTCTTCCTGCCTGGTCTCACAGCCGCTTTTAATATTAACAACCCAGGGGCTTAATATTAATTACACACTGTTAGGCCTATTAGCTCAGTCTTATTACTAATTAGCTCTTACAACTTAACCCATTTTTATTGGTTTATATTTTTACCACAAGGCTCATGGCTTGCTACCTCACATCTTGCTTCTCCTGCTGCTGCTAAAGTGGAGATCTTAAGGATCACAGAGGACTGATGAGAGAAGGCAAGTTCCTTGAGCAGTCATTGGCAGCTGATACGTAGTAACTGGAAGATACTGTACACATGTGATAAAGAAGATAAAGAAGTGAGGGAATGTGGAGAAAGGTGGAAGAGGCCAGAGGAAAGGGTGGCTCTGGTGATGATAGTCATGGTGCTGATAGGGGTGGGGTTTTGGTGGTGATGGTGATGATGGTGATTGCTGTGATGATAATGAGGTGATGGTTATGGATGGTTGTGGTGGCATATTTGTTCTTTTTTGTGTTGCTGTGACCAAATACCTGAAAACAAGCCATTTGAAGGAAGCAGGATGTGTTTTAGCTCTTGGTTTGAGTCCTTTACGGTAGTGTAGGCATGGCAAAGGGAAAACAGAACATTCACAGCAGCTCACCATAAGGAGTAGTCCAAGTTTTCTTGTATTGGGCAGACCAAGCAGCTGAGAGAGATGAATCCTTGTGCACAGCCAACTTCCTTGTTTTTGTCCATGTTATTCAGTCTGAGACTCTAGGCAAGAGGCTGCTGCTGCCCACACTCATTCACTGCGGGCTCTTCCTTTTCTGTTAGACCTTTCTGGAAATGTTCTCACAGACATGGTTAGATGTGTGTCTCCTATGAGTTCTAGATCTTGTCGAGCTAACCATGTAGATTGACCATCACCAGTGGCTATCCCATTTCCTGGACCGTTGCATTAGGATTGAGTATGTGTGGTGGCATAGGGAGTGGGATGTCCCTCAATCTTCAAATCTTTTCTCTCCAGTATGCAGAATGTTGTTTTTGCTGTAAGAGATTCCTAGACAAAAATACAAAGTGAATATTTAAATGGATGCTGTCAGGCTGGAAAACAGGGAGATACAGGAGATGGAAAAGCCCAGAGGAGGCTGAATGAAACAGTTGGCAAAGCAGGCTTCCCGCCCACAGCACGGCTTCCTGATATATGTTTCCTGAGACCCGAGGGCATTCTTCCTGTTCCAGGACAGACTATGGGACCACGAATGTTTTCATCTCTTTCTTTAGGGGAGGAAGTGATTTTCAAGTTTGTGCCAAGCGCCTTGCCTTTGTGTTTCTGTAGAGGATCTTTGAGGCCATGGGGCTATGGTGAAGGCTTTCCTGGGTAAGAGTAAGTAAAACCACCTCTCGCTCCTTCTGTTAATAAAAATTAGGTTTACATCGTTGAGAACGGTGCTTTGCATAGTAGCTGCCGTGTCTCCATCTCATGTCTCATGTCACTTAGGAGATGCACTGCCAGTCTTTGTTACTAAAACACGAGGGAGGTGGGAGACCATCCCCTTCTTCCTTCAGTGGATAGCTCTTGTGGGAAAAGTGGGCAGGCAGGTAGGGCATGTTGGATTTCTTCAACTATTCACTTACTCATGCAACTCGGTGGTGTTGGGCACTAGAAAGACAGGAAGTAAGCTCTCAGGTCCACACATCAGTGACACAGGGTTGCACCGCAGGACTCTGGTTTCATTGCTATTCCCCATTTTATCCTGGCATCTGTGGTCCATTCCTGGGATTAGCAGGAGAGGATGTGCTAGAGGCACCATGGATATAAGTAGAGAAAGAAGCTACCTTGATAGAGCCTGGATCACAGAGGACAGGAGAGGAAGACGCGGCCTCTTGATGGACCAAAGCTCTCAGGGCGCTGCCCTTGCATTCCAAGGATGCAGACATAAAGGAGTATGCTGGAATTGGAGGTAATTGGTCAGCTTATTCTGCCTCCATTTGCTGCTTTAGACACTCACGAGGGCTGCACCCAGAATACGCTGCTCAGAGGCACATTCTCACTGGAATGCAGTCCATCCAATATGTGCTCCTTTCTGCCACGAAGTAAGAAATGCTTTTAGTCACAGCAAGAAAGAAATAGTTGGACCAGGACAGTGCCTTCCCCTCCCAAGCCAGTGTGAATGCTTGCTAAGAGATATTCTCTATTGGATCCACTGTGCTTCCCTTCCAGATGTGTGGAACCAATACTTTTGATAACCAAGTGAGCGACATGAAGCTATGCACATGTATTTCAGCACCTTCCAACACCTCACAGGTGCTCCACTCCTAAAGGCCCTCCCTTGCATAGGCTAGCATTGCAGGCCCTTCAAGAAGCATGCGCTGGGCTCTGACACTCAGGACCAGCATGCAAACCAGCTCACCCCTAGAGTCTCCATCCCAGGGGCAGAGATGTGAGTGATTCCCATAAGAAGGGCTGCCACTCCCTTCCCCAGGTGGGACCCTGGGATTCTGTGTCAGTGGTGACATCAGCTCTTTTTCCCGTTGAACTGTGTAGCAGGCAGGACCTCGAGACTTCACACCCCAGTACCCCAGTGTTGTTAGAGTCTCCTGGGCACACTGCCCACAGTTGCCAGAGGCCACCCTCAGCTGAGTACCTAAGGGGCTAGAAATAAGGTAAGAAGAGGAGGCTGAAGGTGGCTCATGCACTGTCAGAGGTGCCGGGATGGTCCAGCTGAGGAACTAGAGGACAGTTCAGGTTCTCAGCACTCAGAACTGTGAGGCGGCCCAGACTAAATGAAAGCTGTTTTATGCCAAGTGTTTTTTTCTTAAATGTGGTAGTGTAAATCTATGAGTAAATTATAGATATACACACACAGAGATATATACATATATATAGTCCGTAACAAACCCTCAAAAAGCTAAATTTAAATGACACTGATGGATCTAGAATGTTTCTCACAGGCTTCTATGCTTGAATAGTTGGTAGCAATTCTTGAGGGGACTGTGGCGTCTGAGGTATATGAGGTCTAACTGGCAGACAGGTCACTAGGTACAGCGAAGGCTGTAGCCCAGTCCTGGACCCTGTCTAGCATTGTCTGCTTCCTGACAGCAGAGCTAGCCATGTCACATGCCTGCTGCAATGGACAGGGTCCACCGTCAAGCTTTGTCTGCCTTGATGAGCCAGGTAAATCCACACCCGTTTGTCTCTGTTGGGTGTTATGTCACAGTGATAATAACAATAACTCAAAACAAACGAAGAGCTGCCGACTCTGCACTTCCTTGTGCCCTTATGTTGGAATATATTCGACAGATAACGTGCCAGAAGCCCCAGCGTGCTTGCTCCTTATGAAGTAATTGAGCATAAAAGGCAAAAAATGGGGCATGTTTTATACAAACAAACATTAACTGAAAATAAATCCAAGACACAGACAGGAGAGATATGGCAGCATCCTTAGAAGATCACGCAGGCAGGGGCCTTGTGACCCCTTAGCGAGGGCTTCTTAGATGTGATACCAGCCGTACAGGAACACGGGAAAGGGGCTCTGACAGATTGCAGGTTGGTGTTCAAGGGACACAAGGCACTGTGGGAAATGTTTACAGATTATACAAGTGCCCAGTGTCCCAAATAGTTGAACTTGCAGAAAAACACACTTCAAAATAAAAGTCGACACATTATTTAAAAAAAGAATAGTCTGCAAAATCCCCACAGACTTCAGGGTAGACATGTGGAAGGATGTTCCCACTGGTAGTTCATAAGAAGTGCAGACCCTAATCTAACATACCCAACTAGTCCAGCTAAGCAAAACCATGGGCAACAGCAATTCCTGGAGAAGAGATGGTGAAATCAGAGCCACATAGGTAAAATGGTGCGGCCACTCTGGAACCAGGCCCACTAAGAAAAACTAACTTAGACTGCAACTCGGCTGACAGCTAGTTTTCACTCTGTTGCTTTGACAGAAACACGCTGACCAAAAGCAGCTTAGGGAGGGAAGGGATTATTTCATATTGCAGGTTACTCTCACGGAGGGATAGCAAGGCAGGAACTTGAAGGTAAGGCTGCTTGCTATTCCATAATGCATTATTATCTGCGGCCAAAGGACTCACAGCCAAGAAAGTACAGGAAGAACAATGGAGGATGCTGCCTTCCAGCTGCTCACAGGCTGCTGTGTTCTCTTTGCTGGCTTTCTTATGTAATTCAGGAGTGCCTGCCTAGTGATGCTGCCATTCGCAATGGCCTTGGCCATCCTGCATCAGTTAGCAGAATGCCCACAGGTCCGTCTGATCTGGGCAACTCCTCAGGTGACTCTAGACTCTGTCAAAATGGATAGCTAAAGCTAACCAGAGCAGCGGCCCAGCAATTTCACTTCTGAGACTATAACCAAGGAAAATGAAAACACTTATCCATAGGAAAACTCAGATGAAGATGCTCATAGGGGTCCTGTTTCTAACAGCTAACAGAAAGCGGGAACTGTCCAGATGCCGTCGACATTGGATGTATACACACACCACAGTACATTCACCACATAGCCTAAACTTAGTGGACAAAGCCAGACTTAGAAGTCCACACATCGTGTGGTTTTAGTTAATGTGAAGTGTGTAGAACTGCAGGCATCCACAGATCAGCGGTACCCATGCATGGTAGGAAACCATGGAGAACAACTGGCCACCAGCACAGCATTCTTCTGGGTTGATGCAAACAGCACAGCTGTGCTGGCAGTTATCACGCAACTGTGTCCATAAAGCCACTACGTGAATCATATTAGAAGAGAGTGAGGTCTCAGTTTTAAAAATCTAAAAAAAAAAAAAATCAAAAGATTAAATCTATGCAGTATACAGAACATAAAGTCTCATAAGGAGCGGAGGAGGTCCAGGACGCACCATAGATAGGCTACTTCGTGCTGCAAACACCCCACAGAAGAGCTAGCAATTCAGATGGTGAGGCAAAAGCCCTCCGTGAGATTCGGACGAGGGCGTGACTACTGAGATGTCTCAGGATACAGAGTTTTAGTGAGGACAGTGCGAGAGCAGATGAGAAGCTTGCTGGCCTTCTGTGCCTCCGCGGTACAGACAGGAGTGGCACATGGAAGATCTTGAGCTCTGCTGGGGGAAATTAGGTAGACGTTCTGATGACAGGCAAATGTAGGACGAGTCTCACCTCAGGGACCCAAGATACATATGGTTACAGGGAGCTGCTCGTTATCATCACTTGACTATGTTTGCCCTGGATGGGAAACACATCCAAACATCCAAATGGTATACATATGAATTTTCTACTGTTTCCTTTTTGTTTAAAATTAAGTGCTTTGACATACACCAGTATTTTCTAGTAGAGCTTTGTATGTATATATCCCAAAGGAACACATATGAATTTTCTAATATTTCCCATTTATTTAAAAATTAAATGCATTTTGCATACACCAGTATTTTCTAGTAGAGCTATGTTTAGTTCTCTAGTAAACTATTTTTTTTTACAGGATATTTAATTTATCCTGATACTTATTGTCAGGAATACTTCATGGCCATGTGCTGTTGAGCACCACCAGCATCTCCTTTGGTTACCCTCTCTAGAGCACAGGCAGATGCATTTGACAGCACTCTTTGCTCAGCCTCTCTCTGCATGCTTTTGGTTTGATGTGTTCGTAGAGGTCACGTCTCAGAGAACTCAAAGTCAGTAAAGAACCAGTGAGCTGACAAAGGTCATCTCTGTCAGCTTTTCCTCAGACTCTTAGAGGTAACTGTGAACCGGGGCCATCCTTCAGTCAGACAAGGGCCAAGAGCTCCAGGGGGAGGGGGGAAGGATGATGCATACCTTGTGGTGACCCTTTTTGCCGCCTCCCCAGGGTAAACAACCAAGTTGTACCAGCGGAGGCACTCCCTCATCACAGACACCACAGAGTATTCCCCCGTGAGAGTCCTGTTATTACAGATGCTGCGGGCTGGTTATTGCGTGGGTTCTACATTCACTATGATGGAAGAACTTACATCAGTGAGCACACTGGAGGGGGCTCACTAGAGGCAAGTTCTCGGGGTATTAACTGACTAGCTCCACATAAATCCAAGATTGGATTGTGTTGTCTGAGTTTTCTGTCCTGCCCAGTTTCCACAGTCGTTAAGTCCCAAAGAAATCACAAAGAGGTCTACAATAACTAAAAACTTATTGGCCCATTAGCTCAGGATCTTATTAACTCTTATAACATATATTAGCCCATTATTCTTATCTGTGTTAGCCACACGGCTCAGTACCTTTTTCAGCGAGGCAGTCACATCTTGCTTCTTCTATGGCCGGGTCAGGACTGCAAAGGGATGGGCTTCCTCCTTCCCAGAATTCTCCTGTTTTCATTGACCCACCTTTTCTTCTTGTCTGGTTGTTCTGCCTTTACTTCCTTCCTGGCTACTGACCAATCAGTGTTTATTTAAAATATAATTGACAGAGTACAGACAATTGTCCCACACCACTTCCCCCTCTTTTTTTTTTTTTTTTAATAAAAGAACTCTGAATCTAATTTCCCATTCCTGAAGATTCCCAGAAAGTCAATGGACCACTTTGTACCACACATGGTGAATTTAATCTATGATGAATGTGAGGTCCCAAGGTTTTAATTTAAAATATCTGCATAGCAAATATGCTAGCAGACCCTCCACTGCTACAAAGTATTATTGAGCATATCTCGGCCCACTTTTTCCTGTCAAAGGGCATGAAGTTGATATTTTAGTCTGTCACATTTACTTAACTCTGCTATTCACAGCTTATGCGGTTTACAAGTGAACAGCATTGACCAGGTAATAATAAAAACATACTCAAAAATAGCAAGCAGTGGGCCCCGGGGATGCCGTGGTTTGCCAGCCTCTGATAGGGGGATTTATGAGACAGCAGTTTCTTTCTGTTCCATTGTAAATATGCTGTGATGGGTTACACAGTAGGATCAACAGGGTATCTTGTCTTTAAAATTTCCCACCCAGGGAGAGTAAATGAGTATTGCCCTTGAACAAATAGCTTCGGCATTTGGTTTTAATGTGGTTACTAAGAGAAAGTTACAAAGGGATCTTTTAGTTAAGGTCAAGTGTGTACAATGGTTGGATGATCAGTAATCTTGTTCTTATAATGGTCACATTTCCTTAATTACTACCTCAACGTGTCCTAAAACACTCTTCAACTCTCTGGTATAAGGACCCACTTACCCACCAGATAACATCCTGCAGTATGGACTGCCTATCAGTGCTTATGCGAGATTATGGTATATTGACTGGAGCTGCTACCTTTGCCAGAGTTCTCAGTGGAAATCAGAGAATTATAGGGAAGTAAATGCCCCTGCTAGCAGATGTGGAAAGAAATTGAACCTTCCCTTGGCTGTTCACATCCCTGAGTAACCTGTACGTGTCTGGCTAGGCTGTCACCAAGGACCCAGAGTAGCTTATCAAAAGAGACTCATGGGAATTATGTTTCAGGAAGAGATACAGACAACACATAACAGGAACAGGGGAGGGGGTGCAGAGGTACAGAAGGTTTGTTATCACAGAGAGACAGGACAGCAATATAAACCATCCATGAGCCTGAGGATAGCCTAGGGCAGGAGGCTCATCTACAAAAGGCCACTGGTACAGCAAACTGAAAAGCAGTAAGACAAGGAAAGGAATGTTTAGTAGTGGGGTAAGATCAGGGTGAGATGGGAGGGGCTGCCAGGTGTTTACAGCACCATTTCCCCTTCTGGGAGGCCAGCTGAGGATGTTTGGATATCATCCTGGTTATCAGAGGCCACTTTAGCTGGGTAGTATCCAGACATGAGGCTCAGTTAGCTCACAGTGAGAACTGCTGGTAACAGGAGCCGTTTGTACAGGGGACTGTGTAAGTCTCACTGTAGTTATGAGCCGTATTCCTTTGCGTGCATTCCCTCCAAACAAGAATGAAATCCTGTTTTGAAAGTTATTTAATTTTGTGTGTGTGTGTTGAAGTTCTACTTACTCCCGCTCAGTCTCTTTGCTTAAATGACAAAAGAAGATGAAGTTATAAAAGAGAAATCTTTGCAGAAAACTCAGCTGTGGCAGGTGATGCTGTACTTCCTCTGTCTGAGTACAGCTACAAGTGGTCCTCCCTCCGGATTAGAGAACAGATGCTGGGGAAGAGACAGAGAGACAAAGAAATGTGGGTGTAAATATGCACCTCTGGAGATAGGTCGGTAGATGAGATTGATGATAGGGATGGATGGATGGATGGATGGATGGATGGATGGATGGATGGATGATGGGTGGGTGGGTGGATGGATGGATGGATGGGTGGGTGGATGGATGGATGGGTGGGTGGATGCATGGATGATGGATGGATGGGTGGGTGGGTGGGTGGGTGGGTGGGTGGGTGAGTAGGTGGATAGATGTGTAGGTGGGTGGGTGGATGATAGGTAGATGGGTGGATGGATGGATGTGTAAGTGGGTAGGTGAATGGATGAATGAGTGAATGGGTGGATTGATGGATGGATAATAATGGATAGAGGTAGATATAGATGATAGATGATGGATAAATAGGTAATAGAAATATAGATAATAGATGCTGGGCTGACAGATGATAGGTAGTTAAGTAGATAGATGCTGAGCTGACAGATGGTAGGTAGTTAAGTAGGTAGATAGATAGATGATAGATAGATAGATAGATAGATAGATAGATAGATAGATAGATAGATAGATATAACAGATGGAAGATGTAGATGGCACTGAGTAAGGAAGAAGACCAGAGGAAAAGCAAGCACACCCACCTTAGGCAAGGGCTCCATTAATGAGCTGGGAAGATCCTAGAGGGGAGGTGGAAACTCTATAGCACCTGCCCTGTGACACCCCAAGTTCCCCCTCCAGAGACATATCCATCCTTAGGGAGGGAGGGGCTCACAAGCCTATTGGCTGAGTTGTTTTGCTGGCAGTCATAGCAGAGACTCCATTTTTAGTGTAATATTTATAAGCAATTACATATAGACAGAATATCTTCAAACTTACTTTTTAAAATTCTTTGCCCTGAAGGTTCAAAGTCTTAGTAACACCTACTTTTACCCATTTACCCCCCCAAAATCAGTCTGGGGCACCCTTCAAGAAAACCTAGATATGATGATGCTGAGGAGAGAGGGAGGGAGGGAGGGAGGGAGGGAGAGAGAGAGAGAGAGAGAGAGAGAGAGAGAGAGAGACTTTCCATCCTAATAAGACTGGAAAAGGATTGGAATGAGGGGAGGGGAGGCCTAGCCCCCGGCTGATCTTAAAGGGCAATAAAGGGGGACCCGGGGCTTGCAAAAGATGCTAGGATGATTAAGGACATGGAGAAAGCCAGTCAACCAAGCAAAAACTGTTCATCCACATCTCTCAAGAGCCCTCAGCACCCCCAAGCTATTGTACCTTCTCAACTGTGTGTGCAGCTTTTCATCCCTGCCTTTATCTCTTAAAGGATTAGCAAAAGCAAGCTCCTCAGGAGGGAAGCTCTGATATTCAAGTCGGTGTCCAGCATGCTGGGGGAACCCAGCTGTAACCGCTGGGGAATTCGGAGTTTGCTCTGCACAGGTTCAGCATCCCTGTAGAGTCAAATCTTGAGCTTGTGTGTGGTCAGTGAGCACAGCCTCTTTGGAACACACATCACACCAGCCCTGCAGGACCCAGAGGTTACTTGTGACATTGTGACCCAAGTCACCCATGCTTTCCATGGTGATTTAAAGTGCTCACTGAGTTACTGTCTAAAGCCTAACACCCACAGGAGCCTCGGGTGTAAAACAAAATAGCATCAAGCTATGTTATGAAAGGTGTGGGTAAGCCCCATCTCTCCAGATCATCAGACCCGGTACCCTGTTCCCATTAAAATCAAGTCTGTAATGCATATCCTGGAAATTTCTCATCAGCTAATCAGTGTGGGCCTTCTAAAATGCAAGGAGAATCTATCATAGGCTTCCTAGGGGATAAGGGAGAAATGCAAAGGAGCCAGCATGGTCTTTATCAGGAACCTTTGCATTCTTGGTATGAGACTTGTCTCCCAGGAGGAGTCTGCAAGTGTGGACTGCTGTAACCCCTGAGCCTGGCTGCAGTTCTCTCTGCAGCTCCCAAGAGACTTGTGTTCAGCTCCTCCTGGGCTTGATCTCATGCCCTACAGAAAAGAAGAAATATATGCCTTTTCTCAGGGGACATACCTATGGGCTTCCTACAGTCTAGGGAATGAAGAATGAGTGATAGATTAACCAAAGAGATGAAGCAGGAGGCAGAGACAAGTTTTGAGAGCTCTGTTGAATGTCAACAAAGAATGGAAGGCATTTGGAACGTGGAAGACTTGGGGAACCAGGTATAAGATGACAGCATGGGAGTGCAGATATGGTATGGGGGCCGGAAGTGGGAGTACAAGCATGGGTACAGATGTGGAAGCAAGCACAGCAAAAGGGGTGATCGGTGCTTCTCTTTTCCTCAGCTGCATGCCCTATGGTCTACACCACACATCCACTCAGTGGTTGCCTAAAATACAATGTTTCAGAAGGGAACTGATGCAGAGAAGGGAAGCCTCCCTAGGACTCAGCCGTCCTGCTTAAAATTTGGTCATCCTGGCACCCATGTGTTATTTAGAATGTGAGGGCTTTGAGTTTCCTTTATTTTTCGTATTCTTGGCGTGTCTGGGGCATCAGCATTCACTTTCAATTCCTTACACGTCCAAGTAGAGAGAGACGAATTTATGGCTGTGGTAGAATTTCACTAAGGGCTTCTTCGCTTATGAATGCCGAATTTTCTGATGAGATTTCTCATTTCTAGCTTTATCCCCCCTCTTAACATTAATTGAAAGTGACTAAACAGAACTTCAAAATGAAAATTAATGAGCTTGTAAAATATGGCGTATTTGTCAAAATGCCAGACGGAGTCGCACGCCGCATGTTCGGCATTTCTTCTCCATCGATTAAGCTAATGCAGGATCCCTAAATGCGGAGCTACAGGCCTTTACCCTTTGCCCATGGAATAAACTGCTTTCTGTCTTGTTAGACATGAAAGTGGAATGTCCAACAGGGCCATGGGTCTGACTGTTTTCTCTTCTTTGGAATATTAGGCTTTGACAGGTATCCACACATGCAGTGCGCTGCTGGGAAACTCGTATTTCTAAGGACTTTGTTCTTGCTGCAGCCTTGCTTTGGCTTTCTGCATGTTCCAGTAAAATGGGCTCTCTTCTTGCATGAACAATCATTCCCGTTGTTTCCCATGACTCAGTATGAGAAGTGCTGGGAATTGTATCGGAGATGCTTTCCCCTAGTGGTGTTGGCCACGGAAAGAAGCACAAGCTCACTGAGATGGTGTGCCACGATTGCATATATGTTTATTCCATCCTAGATACATGCGTGAATCTGCCAGGATCATAGCAGAATGCTGCATCTCTGGCATCTTAAACAATGCCTGTGTGTCACTTCCTCCCCTGGAGGCCAGAAGTGGGAGAGCACATAGTACAGCAGAGCAGCTTCCTCTGAGGACTTCATTCCGGTCTTGCCTCAGTGAGAGCTCCCCGTGTGCTGCCATGACCGTGTCCCCATATGTACACATGGACACAATCAGGCAGGGCTGACACCCCTGTAGTAAGGACTTCATGTCAGCTTCATGGTGCCTATAGATGCATTTTTTTAAGACAGTTTTATTCTAGGGAGCAGATATGGGGAGGGTCAACACATGACTCCTGAGAGTTAACGTGTCAGTCAACAAAAGTAGTCTGCTTGTGGGAGGTCCACTCCAAGACCCCGACCCAGGGCACAAGATCTCCACTCCTGTTGCTGAAAGGAAGGAGGATCAGCATGATGTGAAGTTGAGTCCAGTCACGTGGAATGAGAATATCCTTTGTTCTGAGAGTGCACCCCCTTCTGTGGCATCGTGTGATGGAGTCTGCCACAGTGCAAATGTCTGCAGTATCTGGTGTTCGTTTCCTTACTAATGAAAAAAGATGTTGGGAATTCTACATTGGACTCGGATTTTTGTGGAGAATGCTTGCTCATAGAGCATCCAAGTCTGGCTCCACTGTGCAGTTTCTCCTGTGTGCTCCCTACTGGATAACACACAGGTCTTGAGCACAACAGGCCTCCAGGCTTAGCTTTTAGATGCCAGCCCTCACTTCCCTTTTGGGCTGTTAATGTCCTGCTGCTGACTGTATGTCTTCCAGAGAGTTCTAGCGTTTATCCTTCGGAAAGTCACTCTTTAGTCTGGCATGGATATGGTTGAAGTCTACCTTGCGGGATCCTACAACTGCTTGGTGTTGAGAGAGTTATTAACATGTGCAGTGTCTCGGTCTCCTCACCTGCGAAGTGAGGCTACTTCCCACTTTCTCCCTTGGGTGTCGTGAGGCTGGGGCAGTGTGATCCACAAAATAGCTATATGTCCACAGGGACAAGTGTTCAGTGCTCAATCCTCAGCCGCTCTTTTGATGATGGTGGCTCAGACTCACAAGGTGTCCAACATAGAAGAGCTTGCCCTTCTGATAGCCACTTTTATCTGCTCTGGAGTTTGATAGAGGATTTGATTGATATTTCAGAGAAAGAAGTAAAAGGGAGGCGTTATAATCTACTCCTTTGCAAAGGTGATTGTTATGGATGAATCAATCCAACCACGCGGTTCAGAGACGTGGCTGAATTTTGATGTCCTCTCTTGGCAGGGAAGCTCAGTCAGTTCCAGGTGCTTTATTGTAACATTTTCTAAAGCTTCAGGTACCCATAGTCAACCCCATCCTCGAGCATTAGAATTTATTCTATTTCCAAAAAGAAAGAGCCGCATAGCTGTTATTATAGCACTTGGCTGTATCATTCTGTATTATCATGTCATTGTTGTTGATACTGTTTCCAGATTATATCAGAAATTCTTTGTGTGTGTGTGTGTGTGTGTGTGTGTGTGTGTGTGTGTGTGTACACGTGGGGGAAACAGTATCTCTAGGATTTGGGACTTTCTGTGGTTCCAGACAACCCCTAGGCCCTGGGGTCTTAGAAGGTATCCTTGGTGGATAAGGAGGATGACTTGTGTTATAAGACACAGAAGGCTGCAACTGTTTTTGACTGGGAGGTATAGGGTCAAGCCCTCCCAGAGTAGAAGGTAAGGCCTTCTGTGTTCCTCTACAAATACATTTATGGATTTCTTCCATCCACCGTCGAGAGTTTATTATTCCCTTGTTTGCCCTGCTGCTGCAATCCAAAGGGACTAGATCAAAATATAAATAAACCATTCACTCCAGTTGAAGACTAAAGTATCTCTCCCTCCTTCATAATAGCTTTTGATGTTTCTTTGGGTGATTTTCTTTTTCTGTTTTAAACATTTTAAAATGATAAACCATCTCAATAAATAGATCATGCATTAAAAACACTAGTTTTAAAATAGATGTTTCTTGTTAGCAATAAAGTTGTGGCCGAAACACAGCACATTGCATACATACGCTTTCACAGCTTGTGTGTCTTTTCCTGTGCCTTCTTTGGTCTGTATGTAGTGGTGTGAGAGGTGGGAAGCATGGGCTTCTACACACAGAGAGCCATGGACAGTTTGCTGGTTAAGAGCCAAGACTTTGGAATTGGGTTGGTGTTATTTTATATGCAAGTTATTTCCCAGGAAGAAGGGAGGGCTATATTCTACAGTCATACAAGGTATTATCAAAAGAGTCTAAAACTCACCCCCCCAAAAAAACATTAAAGAAACAACAAGGTGACCATCCAAAACCATGAGAATTGTAGGCATGGAGCTCAGAGACTGAGCAGTGAGGTCTCATGAACTCTGGTTCTATCTCTATCCTGCTCCGGCCAATTGTTAACCCAAGACTACCCCTTTCTCCTTATCTTTTCTATGAGACACCTTGAAGTTCCCACAGGAATAGAAACCCAGAGGACTGAGTCAGCTGGAGAAGATGCTAAGAACTCTGATAGTTCCTTAGTGGCATCCAACAAATGTAGACAGTAGACACCAACAAATGGCCCCGTTCCTGGTCCTTGTGATGAGGAAGCGGCCTATCTTTAGGGGTGACTTTCTGTCCCAGCCTCCCCCATTCTCCGCTCCTTATTCAGCAAACTTGCTGAGCAATGGCTTGGCATAGGGAGAGGGAGGGCAGCTAACAGCTGGAGCATGCAAGGCAGAGAATACAGATCTTAGAATCCAATGAAAGAAGCAAAAATTATCCTTCTGTCATTTTCGTTCTCTCTGGACTCCGGTCCAGTGACATTAACGAAAATGAGGCTTGTTAAAATAAACAAAAAGTACCCTCAGAAGAAGCTGATGCAGCTGCTCACTTAGGAGGACCTCAGCGTAAGTCACCATCGAGTCAGGCTCGGTCCTTTGGACTCAGTGTTCAGGTGTGGGCAGCAGGGTTCTCAGGCGTGTATTCAGTCCCCAGATAAGGAATCAGCTCTCCTGGAGTCACATACTATAGCCAGGCTGGTCTACTATGTCAGATCTAGCAGGCACACATGGCATCTTTCACCCACACCTCCAGACTCAGTGTTTCCTGCAGGGTGTTCCTTAGCTTATTATTATTAGAGCGATTTCTGTGACTGTGGTGAGCCCTGTACCACACAGTTACCGTCACTACTCCCATTATTGGTCGTAATGAGGCCGCAGCAGTTGTGACAGTAAGTATCCCTGCCTCCAGGTGCCCTGACACTTATGGTTCCACAGAAAGCTCTCTTGATGAGCTCTCGCGCATTTTCCAAAATAGCTAAAAGGAAAACTCTACCCGTTGACGGAATGCAACTCTCACAGCATAAGACACCAGCCTTTTGACGACCCTCAAAGCAACTCCAGAGGTGACAGGATGTCCCCACATGCCCAGCCCGTGTTCTTCTGAGGCCTCAATGCTACACTCACTGAAAGCTATCTCAGTACTGGTACCGCAAAGTCATCTAGTAACCACAGCAGATGAGCACAGGCTTCTAGAAGTTGCTTGGCCAAGGGCCAAGCACTGGAGACGTTTGCCAGGGTTCAGGTTATGTGGTTGAAGAATAAAAACCTCCAGATGCTCTGTGGGGTCACTTTGCTTTTGTCTACCCGAGTGGAACTGAAATCATCTCAATAGCTGTGTAGAGCCCAAGGGGTCTCTGCTCCTGGCTTTGTTTAAAAGACGTTTTAATTCTTTTATATTATCTGTCCAGTGTATAGAGAATAGGATCCATTCTGGATTTTTAAACACTTTCATATGATGTACTTTAACCAACTCAGCCTGAATGTCCCTCATCCAAACCCTTTCCAGTGGGATATTTTGTGATCTTTTACTCTCATGCATCTTGTGATGCCTGTATAGGTGTAGCATGCAGTCCTGCCCTTCTGTCTGGTGGCCCATGTCCCTCGTCATTCTGCTCAAGGTTCCCTGGACCCTTGCATAGAACTGCTCTCTCAGCTATCTGAGCCAGGGCAGATAGGTGTTCAGATAGTGCGCCAGGTCTCTGCAGGACTGTGTAAGGTGGCAAGAAGGTGTCACCGTGAAACAGGAAGTTCTGGGTGCAAAGCATCGTCAGAGTGGAGACTGCTGTGGGTCCCCACCCCTATCCCTCATCAAGCAAATCCAAGGTAGCATTGCTACCTGCATCTGGCACCAAACTTTCAGTGTTCAGTCTCCACTGCACCCCAGACACAAGGTGACTCCCAAGGACAGCATGGCCCTGTTCTCTCAGCTTCATGGGTCAGCTTATCCCCACATGGGACTTAAGAGTTCTAAGATGACCCAAATTCATCTGACGTTTCTACCGTAGGGCATGTTCATAGGATGTTTATCATTCCTACTGATTCATAAAAAAAAATGAAAAATGGAAATATATGCATTTCCTTTAAAAATGACTTTATCTCTATTTTCCCTTTTATCATCTTCAGGGTTAATTTGAATACCCAACCCTGTAGCCAACTGCCTGTTGTTGCAAGATACATAAACACATCGACTTCTGCTGGGCCATAATCATTTTAGGTGAATGGCATCAAATGAATTATATTATTATTTGGCTGGCTATATTTTCGGCTCACTACATGGTCTTAAGTAGAAACAGAAATCCATCTAGAAGCTGGCAGCAGTGAGCCATCGTCCCGCTCCTCATGCCACAGCGTCCGAGCTACTAGAACAGTCTCACCCAACAGCAGCATGCCCACCCAAAACCCTGGTGCAGGGCATGGTGCTCTCCAGACACTGGTTCACAAATATAATCCTAAACTGATAAAATAGCCAATGCATGACTCTAAGCAGGAACTTCCATCCCAGCATGTGGGCCAGAGACAGGCGCATCATTCGTCACAGATACCTCTTTGCATGGTGGCCCCAATGTGCTTCCTCTCGTTAGTCCACCTGAGAAGCAGAAGGAGGAAGGGCCCTGAGATGACGTGTCAAGTATCCTGGGAGAAAGAAGTCTAGAAGAAGTGAGCAGTCAGGAATTAGGGGAAAAGCTTATCTACAACCAGGTGTACATTGAGACCTCTCTGGGGAGCAGACAGTAGTACCTACACTGATGGGGACAGGAGATGAGAAAGAGCCCCCTCACCCCGCACCTTTCTCCTCTCGGTAGGCACAGCTTTGGACCAGGACAGACAGAACAGACCAAGTCTGCATCCTAATGGCACTAGGAAGGTTTGACTCCAGTCTATCTACCCTCACTGCGTAACCTTGGGGCTGTCGTGCCAGCTCTCTGCTTAACTGCAGAGGACAGCTGTAATCCTTGTGGTGATGGAGAGTGGGAGTGGGAGGAGCCTGCAGCATCCCATCCCTGTATGGAGCTCTCTAGTCTCCCCATCTCCCTGTTCCCCAAAAGCTGTTGACACCTTTGCCTCCCTCACACTCCCACCAAGAGAACCCTTGCCTGGAGGAGCAACCTCCCTCCCTCCTTCTCTCTCTCTTCTCTCCCTCCTGAGAACACTGATGTCACTTTCTTGGAAAGTACTTCAGAGGGGGCCCTGCTGAGTACTGAGGTATTCACATTGATTTTCCACAGATTTATGTTTTAATTAGGGAAGCTAAGACTTTAGCTTTGAGCACCAGCATGCATGTCTGCCAGATATTTATTTTAGCTTAAGTTGCATGGCCTCACAAATTCCTGTGCTTTTCTTAGTTTAGTGCAATTTCAAAGTATGTAACTGGTGTATCTTGCCGCGTTGCCTCTCTCTTGATTTTCAAATATTTGTTTGTAGCTCTGGCATTCCTAAGGGGCAGTGGGCAGTAGGCAAACACACCACGCTCCAAACCCACAGGGTACAGGTGCAATGCTGCCAAGTCCCCTTAAGCTTTAAAGGAAGCCAACAATCTAGTTTCTGTTTGAATGTGGGATTTCCTCATTTTCAATGTTGGCAAGTAATTAAAATATAGAAGTGGGCCAAACGCGATCCATCTGCAGGTAGAAGTGACTGCCAGCCAGCCCGCTTCCATTTTGCTGCAGAGGGGGAGACGGTGCTGAAAGGAAAGACCCACACACAGTCCTGAAATGCCACCTCCCAGAGCCAGGCCATAGGCCGGGAGGACGAGGAGGCTTGGTTGTCCTGCACCCAGAAGCGTTCTTCTCTGCCCTCGGCGCTTCCACCTGCACTGCCAGCTGAAGAATGCCAGCCACATCGGAGAGGCCCCGCGGAGTCCAGTACAGGTAAAAAGCAGCTAGCTCTGGCACCAGCTTCCCATTCCCTGTGGGTCACGAGCTCTGCAGGCTGCAGCCCTCGGTGCCTTTTGGCCTTCTGTCCTTCCTAGCCTGGGTGAGGGGAGCTCATTCCTAAGTAGGAAGAAGTTGGGAGGGAGTGAAAGCAAAGTGGCTGTTGAGGTAGGATCTGAGCTGACCTCCCTTGTGGAGCACCGTGCTGCCCAGGGCCAGGCTTTGGACTACGGAGTACAGCACACGGAACTGTACCTGTTTCCATAGCATCTAGAGGCTTCTGTCTCCACCCCCACACAGCTGGCCCCTCCTGTCAGGGCTGCCATTTCCTACCTCCTCACTGACTGCCGTGCTCCTGCCTGAGCCCTATGAAGACCTGGTTCACCCTTCCTTGAGGCTCAGACCCTTGTCTTGGCTCGGCATGGCTAGGGTACAGGATGGAGCACAGCCCCTCGGTAACCTTACTTCTTCCTCCTTCTGTCTAGTCTATCTCTGCACTGGAATGGTCCTCACAAGACCGGGGAAGAGATCTCTTCTCATATCTGAGTTGGAAACAAGTCTAGGCACTACAAAAACCCATGAGAGGAAACACAACTATAGTGATTATGAGACAGGGGTGTACCACAGGTGTTGGGAAATAGCAGGGCACACGGGAGACTCTTAGTTGAGATAAATTCTGACCCCTGTGTCCCTGAAGGGCTTCCAGTCACCTAGTGGGAGCCACAAGGGCCTGTGGAACTCATCTGAATGCACCTGCTTCCTTCTTGAAACAGCCGTGGCTCCTACAGTTGAGTAGCCGTCCTAGGAGACGCTTGGCCACTGCTTCAGGCTATGAGTGGGTTTAGCTTCTAGAAGTTTGCTCACTCATACAAAATAATTCTCTCCGAACTAAAAGCTGCTGCCTGAATGTCCTCCAGCTATTAACGGCATTGACCTGTCTCCAAACTCAAGTATTCAGGCATGCCACGCGGAGCGAAATCAATCTCAGGTCCCAGCAGACAAAGCCACACCGCCAGCTCTGCTGAATCGCTCCCGGAGCCGAAGGCAGGCTGAGGGAGGAACCCATAAAAAGGTACAGGAGGATGGAACAGTTCCACATGGCTGAGCTGCGAGCCCAGAGGAGCACGGGGGTTCAGATATAAATGCTTATGTCACTTTTCCCTCTCGGTGCCCTGAACAAATGTTTGCCCAGCAGGAAAAATAAGAGGTGGCGGGGCACAGAGCCACTGCCTAGGCGCCTCCATTAGAGCTTGGCCAGCTCTGTTCCTGTCACAGCCAGCCTTACCCACTGTCCAGCACAGCTTCTGCAGCACACTGCAGCATCTTAAGGCCCTCCCTAGCAGGCTGATGTCTGCCTAGACCACCAGACTCTGCTCTGGAAACCCATAAAGACCACAGAGCTCTTAGCCTTTCCTTTCTTCTTTTTATGATTTCCTTCCTTCCTCCCCCGCCCCTTTTTTTGAAATGAGTTCCAATATCCTGTTTTATGGATTATCAATATTTGTGCATTGATCACTCCCCAAAACAGACATTGGTCACAAACTAGTACCAGATCCAGGGTCAAGGGTTGGAGATAGGGTAGAGTAAGGCTTAGTTCATGTCTATAAGAAATTTCTGGGCTCGCCCTATGGGTGCCTAGTGAGGGGAGGGTATAATTCCGCTGGCCTGTTTTGGTTACTTGACAAAACTGTACCAAACAGATGTGGGATCCAGTCTGAGCCAGGAATTCAGGGGAGGAGGCCTCAACCAGTACTGCCTGGAGGCAAGAGGAGATGGTGGGAAGGACTGAAGGATTCTGGGTATCTGGCCAGGTGTGTGGAATGTGGGCCTAGGTGGCTCATGGTAACTTAGAATTCCCTGTACACAACTGCAGCGGGAAGGGAAAGACGAGGAGAGGTGGGGATGAGATAGATTTGCACATATTGAAGGAAGGGTGTTCATCCTGGAGAGCCAAGGTTACTAATAGTCCACAAACTATTAGTTGAAGAGAAGGAGGAGGAAAGCAATGACAACCCTGGAGTGTGCGCTGTTGAGATAGGAGATGTTCTGGAGCCAGGGCTGTGCAAACACACCTGTCACCCCCTCTCTGGAAAGGGTTACCTGACCGCACACCTGTCACTGGTAGACGCATTAACAACATACTACATTTTGAGCATGTTACTAAGGAAAGAAGTTTGTATTCTAAAATTAAAGAGCTTGGCTGCGTAGGAAATGTCTATATTGTTGAGACAACAGAATACAGAGGAGCGGGATGAGCAAGTTTCACACATCCCCTGTGGGAGTGGGGGGGGTCTGTGCCTCCTGTTTTGGAGTCTCTCAAATCTCAAAGGTCTTTAAGAATCCATTGAAAACATCTGTCTCATAAAATTCACTGATCACCAAATTCAAAAACTAGCACATACTTCTTGGCGACTTAATAAGCCTAGCCTTGCTTGAGATGCAGCCTAAATCCTGGAAGCAAAGATACTCCCTGCTGGAGTCCCCGAAGGACAGTGGGATCGCTCCCACTTGCTGAAGAGCCTTCCTTGGTGTGGTAACCGTCATGAAAGACAACATGCATCCATCCAGTCAGACAGATTGGGCTGCTGCACTGGGAAACTGTGCTCTGCCTTACCACAAAGAGAATAAGAATATGTGTCTCATTGAGCGCGGCCTTTTGAAAAGGTCCATGCTCGTGTGTACATTCCTTACCATGATTCAGAAAAGAAAAATCGCACGGTGGTTCAGGGACTCGGGTTGCATTCCAATTTGAATGTCACATTTTGATCGGAAATAACAAGCTGCCTACTTAGCCAGTGTCCAGATGTGAGTCACATACAAATTGGCAAGAGAAGAAGGAGGACATGGCAGGGACAGAGGCTCAGCAGGCAGGGGACTCGGGGCGAAGTGGGGGGGATGTTTACATTGTGTATCTAGCACACCCTCAGAGAACAGCCTGGCCTTTGAAGACCAGGGTGGGCCCCTCGGTGGTGAGTGGGAGGTTGTTACTCTTTGAATTTGACTTCTCTTTTCATTTTTCTATCTGGAGTCCACGCCAGCCTCGGCCTCTGTGGTTTTTCTGAGCACTGATGCTATTCATTTGTTTATTAAAATTTTACAGGCTCTGGGTTGTTGAGTTCTGTTGGCCTCCTGGGAATCTTACACAAGCTCCTGGGTGCCCCCACTCATCCTGTGGAGTCCCTATGGAACCAACATGGAGAAAGCCCCCCCTAGTAGAAATTTATAGCGGGTCCTCAATTAAGGCCTTATTTATCTGGGGAAGGTTATTGATTGGAAATAGTTAAATGTATGCCTCAGGGTTTCTAACGTATTCATAAGCTTACTTGGTGTTCTGACACCCTGTGGGATACCATGGAGCCGTCTTGGTCATCTCAAGGTACTGCAACCAGGTATCCTGAGCTTGGTTGTACCTCAGACCAGAGAGCAATGTCCTTCCCCAGTGTGGTCCAGCCTGCTCTAGATGTCTCTGGGGAGATTAACATGGGCCTAAGCAGCTCCATCTGCCCTGTGTATCTTCACACACTTTGATAATTAGAAGTTCTTCCTGAAACAAGCCCTAGTATTTCCCCCTAATGCTACCTCCCAGTGCCCTCATCTTGTCCCTCAAAGTGACAGCCTCGTTCAACCCACTTCCCAGACAATGGAGGACTCACGTAGCCGGTTACAGGCCCTAATCATGCTGGGCAGATCCTTAAAGGCTGATATTGAACTATCAGGTTCAAGTCTCCTTGTCTTCTGGAGGAGAGGGGACTTTCCCCGATTTCCATCTGTCTGTCCCAAAGGACCTCCCTGCCATCTATCATTCACTTTAGCAAGCCTAAGATGGAAAACTAAAAGAGGAACAAGAATTTCTTTTCTCCCTTGCCTTTTGTTAGCTCCATCTTCAGTGTGAACCCACAGATTTTTATTTTACTGTTTCCTTAGCATAAAATAGGAAGAAATTTAGAAGAGAGAAGAGTTACCTTCCGTTTCCTCCTCTGCTACATGTGAGCAAGCAAGGGACTGGAAGGGGCATCTGCTCTAGGACTGTCCCATGAAGTCTCCTCCCACCCCAGGTCTCTTTTCTCCTTCACTAGTATGAGGTCGCTCTGCAGCATTGGCACCTGGCCTCAGCCATCTATCACAACCCTCTCTGTCCCTCATGTTCCTCAGTTTCCATCTATGATGTGGGCATGAATGGATGATGACTGCAGTGCAGGACTGCTGTGAGAATCACATCTTTTCCTGTGTGTGCACGTGTGTGATGCGTGTGCATGCATGTGTGTGTGCTTAGTACTTACTACACAGTACTTAGTACTTTGCATAGACAGCAGGCACCGTGAGATGGGCAGCAGGCAACGTGACACTCATCAAAGATCTGGCTGGCTCCGGCTTGATCCCTGGTTGCTTCCTGCATCTGTCTTGTCTCCATAAGGAGAAAGGGAACCCGCTTTCCTTTATTCTCTCTTCTCTGTCTTGAGTCTCAGGATGGCCCAGCACACAGCAGTCCATCCTAAGAAGAGTCGGAAGGACCTGAAATGGAGTTCTCCCGCACTTTAGGATTATCATAACCATGAGCATACACTTTCTTCCTTATGTAGACGGGATGCTGGCTGGGTCATATATCCAGTGTGGACTGTGCTTATCTACCAGGGAGCTCAGGGGCCGACATGAAGAGGAGGTACAGACACACATTGGCCCTGTGAGTTCACAGCCAGGCCACCCAGGGCTAACATCCCTATTAGGGTTTGGCATCTCTAGTTGTAATCTTTTCAGAAGAGTTCTGTTTCCTTTCTCCTGTGACTAATTAGAAAAGAAGGGATTTAAAGATCTTTTGTATGTTCTTGTGTTTAATGATAATGAGACTGAATGTCAATGTTAGACAAATCACGGAAAGCAGGAAATCAGGGATTTGGACTGAAGGATGGGATTGGGTAGGAGCATTTAGATGCTGTCACTGCTATGAAGAACAGGATGTGAGTATTTATGTCTTCCCTGTTCCAAGTGTGCTGCAAGACTGTTCTACCCTTGGGAGAAGGGGGTTTATGTCCTTTTTCTGGTTAGGACATGGATCTCTGGAATTGGTATCTCACGGCCAAGCATGCGGCTGAGTGGATGGTCCTTTTAAAATGCCTCTTGGCTCTGAAGACTGGAGCTAGCAAACAAACAAAACACTTCTTGAAAAATAGACATTTTACTCTCAGCGGTACAGTCTCTTGGCTTTGCAGGTGACTCGGCTCGCAGGTGGACAGCATGGAGGTGACCTCACCTGCTGGCATGGACCGCTAATAGGCTGTGTCCGGATAATCAATCACTTTGACAATTAAAAACTGTCATAATGGGTATCTGATGAGCTCATTTGCTGCAGATTTCTGAAATACTTTCTGTGGGTACCAGCTTTACAACTTTTGCTCAAAGTATGTCATGAACAAATATGCACAACAAAATGGGAACTATTAAATTGGATGTTTATGGAAATCTTCCCTCCCTCCCTCCCTCCCTCCCTCCCTCCCTCCCTCCCTCCCTCCCTCCCTCCCTCCCTCCCTCATTCTCTACTCTTTCTCTTTCCTTTTTGGAGAACAAGGCTCATGATGAAGGTCACATCATATCTGTGTCTGTATCATGTCATATATGTGTGTGTGTGTATCATGTCGTGTGTGTATGTGTGATGTTGATACTAATTGGGCTGTGCCTATGTCCTGCTTATGCCCACATCTGTGTGTCTGTCCTGCCCATGTGTCTTTCTAAAGCTCAATGTTTCCATCATCCTAGACACTCTCAGGGACTGTGTGTCAGGTGCTAGAGTCTAGGATTTGCAGATGGTTCTTAACTCTCAATAGTCTGTCTTTCTGCCTTCTTCTTGGGGGTAGAGTTAATGTGTAGCACAGGAAACCAGAAGGAACCATGGCTCCTCAGGCTGTCTTGTAATGTGTCAGCTTGTGAATGGTGTTTACTCTTTACAGGAGGCCAGGGTTCCCCAAAAAGAAAAGACAACCCATAGCAGAGAGATCTACCCACAGCAAGACCCAAGGGAAATGCCTTGGTGTTGAAGACCACTGTGAGCCTCCTTGTGCAGAGCCTAGGGTATAATTCCAGGTATGAGACGAGACCACAGACATGTGGTAGCCTGGTTGTGAAGTCTAGAACTCCAGACCATGGCTCCTACTCTTCAGAGTGCATCAAAATTCTCCCAGAACTGATCAAATCAGACTCCCAGATCCACCAAGACCTGTTTGTGGATTTCAGCTGGCTTATCCAGTTTATCCCCTAAGGTTGATGCTGGAGGCTCAGGAAAAGCACCGAGGCCAGTGCTTCAGAGAGCAATCAGCATAGAGGAATAGGTCTGTGTGTCAGTGGGGCACAGAGAAACTGTGGTAGAGAGTAGGCGCTAGATGTTCCTCTCATCCTGTTGATGTTCATGGTATAACAGTAGTCCCACTGTCCGTGCTAAGAGGCAGATACTGAGCAGGTGCATTTGGCAGAAGCGCTCCTAATCTTGCTTTGCTGGCAAGTTCTTAACTCCTGTGTGTATCACACACCTCATGGATTACCTCAGCAAACATGGCTATGAAGATAGAGAACTTAGCCCACTTCCTAGAGTCATATGACTAACGTTGGCCAGTGAGTGATGTGTCCCAGAATGCTTAAACGTAAAAGTCTTCTAGAGTAGGAAGAATGGTGTAGGTTAGAGAAAACTCAAAAAATGCATATGTAAAGCTCCAACACATCTCTTGCTTTCATTGCTGGATTCTTATTTTCCATGATGCAATGCAGGCACTGCTTTTTCACAAGTGGGCATGGGGAATACAGCCACATTGGAATTCTTGCCAGTGTAAGAATGTCTTCGCCGGTGTTTTGTTCTTTAATGGAATGCCAAGTCTGCATTGCAAACTGAGGTGTCACCAGGTACCACTTAGATGTGAGGTGGGATAGGGACACTTGTGGATGGTTTGTTCTCCATGGATGACCTGAAACTCTTGACCAGGACATAGCCTCCAAAGTCCTCAAAGCATGTGTGCACTATGGCTGGTGTCCCAGACTCCCCAAAGCACATGTTCACTGTGGCTGGTGTCCCAGACTCCCCCAATCATGTGCTCACTGTGGCTGCTGTCCCCAAACTCCCCAAAGTGCATGCTCCCTGTGGCTGGTGACCTTGTCAGATCAGTGTGTTCAATGTCTGGGATACTGTGTCAGCTTTCTCTTGAAGGCTGACTCTTCTATGGGGTAGTGTTGATTCTACCCTTTCTTCGGGTGGCAGGGATCACTCTCATGGCAGAGGGATCTCTCACGCCCTCTCCTCAGTCCCACCTTTAGATCCAGGATCAACGAGAAAGAGTGTCTATTGAATCCCTTGCTGTATCTTATGGTTAAAACTGGTTCTAACTGTGGCTGTACATACAGCTCAGAAATAGGCCTCAGTGTAGGCGCCAGGGATCTGTGCTCCTGCTTGGCCTCGGAGGGTTTTACTTCTGCCAGTACTTATTATCCTCTGTAAGTCCGTTGGTTTCGCCTTATATTAAGAAAATAGTACTATGAATGTTATGCTAGATTGCTACAGTCATTGAAAAATACTTGATTAGTTAATCGACTAGTTTGCATTAGTTTGGGGAAGTGAATGGTTTGTTATGCCCTCTGGTGATATGTTCATCTTATGAATGGAACCTCAGCCCACTGGGACCATCTCTAGTAATGGCCATTTCTAGAACAATCTTTGCCCTTGGAAGCCGCCTCAAGTCCCCTCTCCAGAATACCAAAATTGAGCCCAGATATTCCAGCCAAGAGCCACCGCTTATTACCAGAGGGTCTAGATACTGGTAAGCCCTGCAGGAATAAAGGTGTCACACTAGCTTGCTCACCCTGTCTGTCTATGGTCCCAGGAAAGCTGCCTCCTGGGTAGAGAGACCCAGCCGAGGTACTTGTTTTCACCCATTGGCCTGTACTTTTGAGCTACAGATCCATGAACGAAGTGGCATGGGCCTGTAGAAGGGGCTGCTCCAAGCAGGCTATGTGATATGCTCACACAGAGAGCTTCTCACCTGTTGCAGGGCTGCCCCCTCCCAGCTCAGAGCTAGGACTCCTCCTGTGCTCCAGGCTCAAAGCTGTGGAGAGATTGGGGGACTCTGTGGGATTTACCAAAGTACTCCTTCCCTTGGCTAACACTGGGCCTCCCTCTGAATTAAAAATGAAAAAGAAAAATCAATTTCTTTCCCTAAAAGGTTTAGTTAATATCTCTGACTGTAGAACCATGAAATGTGTGAAGCATTGATTAGGAGAAATGTTCTTGTTACCACCTCTGACTGAAACGCCAGGTGCTGCCCCTGCTGGGTGAGCTACCTGCTCCTACCCAAGGCATTTGAAGCCTCCCCCCAGTTTTGCTAGTACTCCCAGATCACAGTTTCTGTGCCAGGAGCTTCCTGGGCGCCTCCTTGCATCTCCTCCTCTTCCGGCACATCCGTCCTGTGTGTCAGTCACATAAATCACCTCATTTCAAAGGTGGAGAGAATCGGAGGGGCAAGCTACTGGGAAGAATCTCCACCAACCCTTTCCTGTGCGGAGGTCTCTGCCCACTGGGCTTCTCAGTGCCTTCGGTTCCCTCATTTCTTCAACCACCCAGGTGTTCCCAGGGTGCTTTCCTGGGCTCTCCTTCGCCATGGGGGCCACTTTACCATACATGACCTTCCCAGACCCTTGCACTTTACGGATGGGAGAATTCAGCGTGGGCCTTGGGTAAGTTTGTTTTCTGGTGAAGGAGGTTACCATGAACCATCCATGCTGGGCCCCATTATTCTGAAGAAGCTTGGACATAATAAGCCTGCCGTGCCTCCTGACTGCTGGGTGTGTTGACTTTGCCGTGCCCCAGCGTTCTTATCTGGACTACAGGAAATTCTCTACTACCTGCTTGGAATCCCTGGGGCAAGAGCTCCGTTACTTCTTCGCTTCGTTCTTCTTTGTATCCCCGCCTGTGCCAAGCAGGTGGTCCCCAGTGATACCTCAATAAATATTTTGAAGGAAATTGGTGAAGAGTGTTTAAAGAGAGCCCTGGAGTGCGCACAGGAATGAGGGGAAGTCGCTGGCGCTCCCCACCACAGAGCATCAAGCATCACATAGACCAGACACGTGCTGGGGCAGCTTCGGAGGTTGGATTCAGTCTTACCTCGTTACAAATTAGCTACGCCTGACAAGCGGTTACCAGTGGCAGCAGCCATTGTGACCTGTATTTGAAAGGTTCTCTCAGAAATATCCTGTCTGTTCTGGGTCAGATTAAGCTGTTGCTTTGGGGAGAAAAACAAACAAACAAAAATCTTACCACAAGGCTTTAAAGGATGATGTGTTGAGAAGATATGCTGTCGACAATGCCTTCTCTACTTCACGGTGGAGACCAGACCTTTTGTTTGTGGCCCAACTACAAAGCGTCACGAATCAAGGATCAGGGCTTCAGTGTTCTGAGTCACTTCTTGAAATGAAAGGCACCCACACACTTGAACGCAGCGTGGCCTCCAGGCAGCACTCAGCTTCTTCAGAAGGCGTTGTTATTATTCGCCTGTGTCCTGGTGAGAAATACCTGAGAAGGGGCCACTAAGGAGGAGAGCTGTGTTTGGGCCTGGGCCTTCAGGAAGCTGTGTTGTTGCTGGGGGCCTGTGGTGGGAGTGACGTGAGGGCAGTGGGAGAAAGTGGAGAGGAAGCTGCTCACCTCAGCAAAGCCAGAAAGCAGAGAGACAGACAGGGGCCAGAGGCAAGCTGCATCCTTCAAAAACACCCTGAGTGGCCTACTACTTCACAGATGCGTCCCCTAATGGTCCGTTCAACTGTGAGCTCATTGAAAGATTAGTCTATTGATGGAGTCTAGGCTCTGATATACAACCATCTGGGGACTAAGCCTTTGGCACATGTGCCTTCTCCTGGGGGTCGAGTTACCTTGTAACCAAAGCACATTATGATTGATAAAATGCTAGTTATTCGCTGTTAAATGGAACAAGGGCGTAGCTGCTGGGGAGGTTACTAATCTCAGGTTGTTATAGGAGCTCTAAAATAAGATGAAGAAAAATACTGTGAGACTGTGCGTATCTTGAGCACATCAAGCCATCTTGAGCATGGGTCCAAAGACAATGATAGAAGCTGTTATATTGACCCAATAAAATGATATTAAATAGTTGTTCCATTCAAACTAGACTCAAAGGTAGATTGCAAGTGGAGGAGTTGCTCGCAACCTACTGGGAAAGAATTGATCCCACACAGCTGCTGAAGAGGCCCAGCAGAAACTGCATGGGGACCAGCAAGGGGCAAGAGCAGGCGGTTGATGAGAAGCCGGGGAATATCAGTGCAGACCGTCAGCGCGCTCGGGAAGATGCTCAGCTTCACTTCTAATTGCTGTTGTGCTTTCAAATGAGATCCTGTTTGCCTGTCAGACTGACAAACAGTCTGAACAGCGCGTGTTAGCAAAGTCCGTGAAATGAGCTGCCTCTTGTTGAAGGTTTGTACATTAAATATGTCTGTGGGTCAGCTTGGCAATTTAAAGTGAGCATCAATTGTCTTTAGAAGTGTAAAGTGGGCTCACTTGATAGACGCGTGCCTTGTGTGGTTTTGACATCGGCACACCGTGAAGAACGCACTGCCATTGTCTGTGTGAGAAGTTGATGGGATGGCTGGAGCATCTGTGGTCAGAATTCTCAAGAACAGCCCCTATAGTACCAACATCACAAGGACAACTGGAGAGATGCCCGAGAGGGGTGTGTGCAGCCTAAGGAAGTCCTGGCTTTCTGGATTTTGAGGACTTGTTTGGGAAGCCCAAGGGCTACATGGCCTGCAACCAGATCTAGGTATATTAGCTCAATATATCTAGTTTCCTTCCTGGACACTGAGTCTCCCTTCAAGGTCATCCAAACACGGCCTGTATTTGCAGTGCAGGGCCCTGTTAACTCTGCAGGGATAAGGAACATGGACCACTGGCATCTGCAAGCAAGCGTTCCCCAGCAGAGCAAACTAATAAATCGATTGATTGCTCACAGGGCACAGGGCGATAGCTGCAAATGCCTCTGGCAGCAGCAGAATCTGCTGGATAGAAGGTCATTTGGCTTCCCACTGTCCTCTTGGGGTGCAGTGTGTTCAGGAGGAAGATTCCATAAGCCTGTTTGTGGCGTAGTGGCTGCATCTGGGGTTAAAGTGAAATAGAGCATAAGTGTGAAAGGGGTTTTCATTTCTCAGGGCTCATTCAGATGTTAGGAAAGAATATTCTCATGAGCATCAATTAAGGAAAAATCAGACAAGCAAAGAACTCGAGAGGAGAATTCATTGCACTGGCACTCCTTGCCTGTTTAACAGTGCACATCACTGCTGTGACCGAAGGAGCTGTCACTGGTAAGAGCTATTCTGGTCTCAGAGGGACTTCCTAAGGCTGGCCTTCTGTTTGATGGGAAGGGGCCTTATGATGGATTGTGCCTGTGCTGTGTGCAGAGCCTTGTCTTTGAGTTCCTGTTGCCTTCCCAGCTACCCACCAGCACCAACTCCTCTGAGCCAATGAGATGCCACCAAGGGCCTCAGTCACCCTTACATTGCTTTCTATTGTTTAGAAACTCAACCAAATTTACAGGCAAGTGCTCCTGGAAAGTATAGATATGGTTCCAGAAAATCTGCAAGGGGGAGATGGAAGAAAGTGGGAGAAAAGCAAAGATAAAAGAAAGTAAAGGTAGAAATGACTTTTAGTAAACTTCAGCTCACAACTAAAGATCCTGTAAAGAGTGTCAGGATGTGGTACAGAAAGCCTACTTCTTTAAACTCTAGAAGAATCACTAGATCTGAACAGTGGGCCTTTCATGTTGTAGGGCACGAAAGGGACAATAGAGGAGCATTGGAGGGAAGAAGATGCACAGCCTTTAGGCTTCACCATGGAGGTCTGGGGCGCCACCTTGCTGAGTCCACTGACCTTGTATTTGTGTAAAAGCATTCATTGTTGTGGGAGCAGCGGGCTGCTTCCCGCCACCCGGCTAGCTTTACCTGAAATAATTACACGGAAACTGTATTCTTTTAAACACTGCCTGGCCCATTAGTTCCAGCCTCTCATTGGCTAGCTCTTACATATTGATCTAACCCATTTCTAATAATCTTTGTAACACCACAAGGTGGCTTACCAGGAAAAATCTTAACCTGAGTCTGTCTGGAGTGGGAGAATCATGGCGACTGCCTGACTCGGCTTCTTTCTCCCAGAATTCTGTTCTGTCTACTCCGCCTACCTAATTTTCTGTCCTATTAAAGAGCCAAGGCAGTTTCTTTATTTAACCAATGAAATCAACACAAAACAGAAGACTCCCACATCAATACATAGCCAAATATGTATGCTTATACATAGGCTAAAGATGAAAGGTTCAATTTAAAATGAGAGTGAAATTAACTCTAAGGGAGCGAGGACAGCTGAGCATAGGCAGCAGCTGCAGGATTAAGCGGAGGGGTGAATTTGAACAGTGCCCATTGGAAAATTGATTGGATGCCTTGGTATGGGAACGGAGTTCCAGTCTGGGGCAAAGACGAGGAGATAGACAGGGCTGATAGTTTCCCAACAGTGCAAATGTCCTTGTGCCACTGAGTACTTAGAGATGGCTAAAGTGGTCAGCGTTGCAGCCTGTGTGCTATTGAATGTGTGGAAGGTTTTGAAATTATATCATTTCCCCTTCCCTTCCTCCAACCTTTGCAAGCCCCTGGTTGAACTTGCTCATATTCATAGCCTTTCCTCTTTAATTGTCAATATGTGCATATTCATTCATTCATTCATTCATTCATTCATTCTGTCATTCCTAAATACATAAATACAGCCTTCTTAGCACATATGTTGTTACTTGTAAGTATATGCTCTAGGGCTAACCACTTGGCATTGTATAACGGATCGGGGGTCTCTTCCCTAGGGAGACCATTTCCCCCACCCTCAGCCTTCCCTAGTTGCCTATTATTCTTTGCCTAGGGTTGAGGCCCTGTGAGCTCTCCCCTTCCATGTTTGCATGTCCATTGGTGTTGTTACACAAAGCATGAGAAAATGAGGAGTAAACAGACCTGAGTCTTGGCCCCGTGGAAGTGACCCATGGTGAAGGAGCCAAGGTGGGAGGTTTAATGAGGTGTGCTACTGCACATCATTGGGCAGCTGTGTGGAGCCCAGGAAGGTGAGCGGAATAGAGCAGCCAGGGAAGCATTGGATGTCCTCATTAGTGACATCACGTGAGACTCAGTAGCAAATCAAAGCCTCGATGCTCTGATGTACTCCCAAGGCAAGTCTAGAGTCCATCAGGCTGGGAATGTAGATGAGACAGGGGGACCCACACAGACCATCTGTGGAGCTCAGAGAGTGTGCTAGTGTGTTTCCTTGCCAAGAGGGAACTCTTTCCATGCAATGAGGGTAGGGCCAGAATTGGGGGTGGGGGGAGGGAGAAGGACAGAGAGCAGTGTTGAGCTGAAGAGAAGCAGAGTGGGTGTAAGTCCTCTGTAATGCAAGATACTGTCGTGCAGGATAAAGGCATGCGAATATAACTGGCTTCCTCATGACCCAGGTACTCGAACATACTTGCAGGGTCAAGAAAAGAGATAGGTGGGCTTACTTAGCAAGAGGAGGATTCCCCGGGGACGTTACTTTCTCCTTGACAGGAAAGGACAAAGGATGGGACCAGAGATTGTCAGCACAAAGTCTTTGGAATTCAGAAGGATCCAAAGTAATGCCCAAAGAAAAAGGTAGATATTTGGAATGAGCCTTGGTGGACCAAGAAGGGAGCAGTTAACAGGAGCACACTGGACAGGAGAGCTGTTGAGAGCAGCCGGAACCACAGATCTGGATGGCACCTGCCTGCACAGCTCATGAATTCTATCTCTTTGACTCAGCATCCTGAGTAGGAAGTGCTGAATGACTGGCGTTTCCTGACCTCGGGCTTTGCAGAACGAAGGGGACAGAAAGACAAGAACTGCCCATCCACCAAACATTCCTTATCTTTGTCCTTCCTTTGGTGCTGTTGGGGCAGTGTGAGGCTCCATGGTCACAGCAAGAGCTCTCCGGGAGCATGGGCACAGAGCCACCACTATAGCAGACTCCTGTTACATAATTACTGGGGATCAGCTTCCCCAGTTCCCAGAGCTGGGCCCAGGTACCCCCTGGAAAGGAGACATGGGGAACTCTCACCAGTGCATAGCAGCAGAACCATAAACCTCTCGCGTGCACCATGGAGGAGTCAAGATGGTTTCTGTCTGCAAGTTCCAGAGTGGGAGTCAGCAGGCAGATACTTCAACTCATGGGCAGAGCTCACAACCCTCTTGTGGAGTGTCTGGTTTACAGGAGAAGTCATTCCAAAATCAATAAGTGAATTGACCTGCTGTGTGGGCTATCAAGGTACAAACCAATTTAATCTGGAATGATCTTGGCCTAAAGTAGCAATGTTAGTAGAAGCATTTTACCTCCCAGGACTTCCATAGTGGACATAGGAGACATTTATGTGACCTACAGTTTGTGGCCTACTGTTTCCCTCTGGAACACTTCTACGTGTTTTTTAAAAAAATCAATTTATTAGAATAGCACCATTTCCCCCTGCCTTCTGTCCCCTTTTCCTAGAGTTAATGGGTCTGTTTTCAGGGCAGCTCAAGGTGACACAAATGCCAAGAACTCTGAGTATCAGGGTTGGGCTCAGGAGCACCCCTACCCCTTCCGTCTCCTTCCCAATTCTCTGCATCCTTCGGTGCACTGAAGTTAGAGGGGCAGCTTGTGAGCTGGGTGCCCAGGTGGCAAAGGGCTGCCGCTTGCCCACTGTGTGTACCCTGCTTGTATGAGGACTGGACTTCAGCCCTGTAATGGCAGCTCCTCCTTGTACATCACCTCATTTACATCTGACCTGCTTAGGGATTACAGTGGGCAGAGGCATTCTTCTTTTGCTGAGGTTCTGCCTTAAAACATCATCAGTACACTTAAGCAAAGCTTTCCTTTGCAAAGCCATTGTAGTTAGCCAGAAGACAAAGTCCATAATGAATACAGTGAGAGGTGAAGTATTTGTAACACAACAGTTAGCACCCTCAAAATGAGTAGGTTTGAGACTCAGGGATCAGATTGAAGGACCCATAGGTTGGGGTGTCAGGGATCAGACAGTGGGTGACAGATGAACCAGCTGCTGCAAGCTGGAGTTGTTTGAAGTGGGTGCCTTGAGAAATGTGTTGCATTAAGTCATCAAAGAAAGAGGACATCTTCTAAGTAGGATTTACTCCTAAGGCGGGGACATCTAGGCACAGAAGGCACTGACTACTTCAGAATGTGTGTGGTAGGGAACTGGAAAGAGTTATTCATAAGTAGGTACTGACCCCATGTTGCTAGGACTTTCAGAGATGAATACACCGAGGCTCAGGTTTAGACATCAGACATGGTAAAGATCTTCGCATAGGAAAGGGGCTTGCCAGGCTGCAGAATACACTCTATGGGGGTGAGCAGGGTTCTCGCCTTGGGAACACTGGGTAGTGCATGAGTAGTCAGATAATGGGATATTAAAAACAGACACATGGAGGCAGATGGGGAAAATACACATGATCCTTCCCTTGCTGGGTCTGACGATGGAACTTAGCAAAAGTAAATACATTCTGTCTGCAGTTGTCTCTAATAGACTGTTTTGGGGGGTGGTTATTATTATTTTATGTATTTGCTGTGAATTTTAATTGTGACTTTACAATCTGTGGACAGTAGAATAGAGACCCATGAGAGCAGAGAGCTGGTACTGAAAATGGTACCACATGGTCCACTCTGAACACATCACTAAGTTGGTTCAGGCACGAAGGCCTGACGAAAGAAAACCTCATGAATTCATGGGTGGCTCTGGGGATGCATTCTCTGTTCTTGATATTACTCTGGTATCTTTAAAATAAATTTTATTGTATCTATTAGAGGGCCACAAAGTAACGTGGGCTATAGATACACAGTGAAAAAGTGCCATGGAGACACCAGCTCACTTATCATCACCCCACGGTTATTTTTTGTGATAAAAGTACCTGCGATCCATTTATTTATTAGCCCTTCTCACTGGGTGCTGTTCTTTCCTGTGGTACCCATGCTGCACACCGGCTCTCCAGCTTGTCCATGCTGCAGGGCTCTGCTTTGAACCCTCTGAATAATGGGTTCACAGGTAGCAGGCTCGCAAACAGTGGGCTCATGCACCCAATGTGAAGTCCTAGTGAAGTGTTTCATTGTCAGGGCCTTTGAACCCCCCTTTCCTTTAATTCTCATAGATTGTTCAGTCCACACAGGCTTTGACCTTCTGTGTTCGGCTGTTTTCACTTGGCCCATCTGTATGGTAACAAACGACAGGACTCCCCTCCTTCTGAAGACTGCACCCCATCCCTCTGTGTAATTAACCTCTCCCTGTAAGCAGCTTCCACATCCTGGTCAAAA
Organism: Chionomys nivalis; assembly: GCF_950005125.1. NCBI lineage: Eukaryota > Metazoa > Chordata > Mammalia > Rodentia > Cricetidae > Chionomys > Chionomys nivalis. Next base: position 54,049,878 of record NC_080105.1, on the reverse strand, counting down.
AGCTGTTGTGGTAATGAACCTGAGTGGATGGAAGTCTTCAGAGGTGGTGACATCATACCCTTTGGATCAACACTCAGAAGTGGGGCCATGGATCATGTGGTTCTTTTTTTTTTCCTGTAGGGGTCTACACGCTGCCTCCCTGTTGGCTATACTGATTTGCATTGGCACCAGCAGGGCACAGGGCTCCTTTCTGCATAAACACTATTGCCAGCCCACATCAGCACTGAGTACTGAACTTCCCCAGGATTCAGAGACGTGGTCGCCTCCATGGGAGGACAATCACTTACCTGGATTAGAGGGGATTCCATTTTCTTAAGCCCGAGGGGTTAGAGAGCCTTCGGACTCTAAGCTTAGCGTTCTCGTTTTCACTCTGTGTAGGTGAATGACTAATGACTCTTGTCAATTAGCTTGGGTCACAAGGACACGACGCATATCCTTTCCTTTGTTCCTGATCCAAGACTCCTTTCTCCTGGAAGCTCTGGGCACTCAGGTGATCTCAGGACTCAGCCTCCTGTCCCCAGAGTCCGAGCCACCGTGTGCTGTCTCTAGTGTCTCAGGATCCTGCCTTCGGGCTCCCTTTCCTTGCTGAGCCTGAGAGCCACCTATGTTGATGGGACAGAGTGGAAGTAAATAGACTTTCCCTGCCATTGTTTCAGATTGACTGGTAATTTTCATATTAGCCTTGAATTTTAATTTTGACCTTACATGCTGTGCAAACCAACTGGGCATCAAGCTGTCCTGCTAATGAACTGCATTGTCCTCTGTCTCGGGAGACTCACAAGCCCTTGGTCAGCACTTCTCTACTTTAGCAAGCGCACTGACTTGGGTTAGATAATTGTACAGCACAAGCTGCACTTCCCATCTCCTTCTGTGGGTAATTGTAGTTGGGTTCTGCCAGGCATCTGCAGTGTGACTTTGCCAAATTGCATATCTCTCTATATATGTGTGTGTATGTGTGTGTACACGCTTGTCATGTGTGTGTCTGTTAGATGTGTTGCTTTCTTATTTTTTTTCTCAACTATTCTCCCCAAATGCAGAAAGATTGGTTCTGTTATAAAGCAAAGGCTTCTTCTGGAAGGACCTTGGGCTTGTTGGAATAACGGCATCCCTGTCCTAGGAAATCACCTATTGATTGACAGCAGAGAACTGACTGATTTAGCTCAGGTGTCTCGGCATGGCACTGCTACCGTCTGTAGATAACAGTGGATCACCCTTGGTGAAGGACTGCCTGCACACTATAGAGTTATCAGCTCCGTTGTTAGACTCCACCTACTTGCTACCTGTTGTGTGCCAATGAAAACCATCTGCAGAGGGTACAAGCATCCCCCAGGGTCTGACCATCCCTAGTAGAACAGTGCATGTGTGCTTGGATGAAGCCAGTTTTCGAGATCACCTTTACCCTCAGGAGTCCAGGAATGTGGGAGCTCATGTCCCCTTAGCCTCATTCAAAACATCCCAACATCCACGTGACATTTTCGTATCCTTTCTTCTTCCAGTTAGCCTGCTTAATGAGCTCCTTTCTCTGCAAGGATATTTTATGTCCTCAGAGGCTGGTCAATCACCTGATTTCCCCCATCAAATACCAGTTTCCCTTAGGATCCTCAGGCACCTGGAGCCCTGGCACACATCAGTAGTACTGGCAGCAGATCATGGAGGCTGGTGGATTTCTGGGGGCAATGGAAGATCAGAATCTTTAGACTCTCAAGATCTTTGAGATGCCATTTCCCTAGAATCCAAGGCTTCTGGCATACCCGTATTCTGTTTTGACCACCAAGCAATGGCAATCTAAATGCTGAATTGATACTGTGTTACCCGTGACATTGAAAATACAGATTTTTGATAACCTTCTTGCAAGTTTAGTCTTAAGCATCTTCACAGACATGCAAAGGCTTTTCTAGTGAAATCGAGGCCAGGGCACACAGCTGTATCAGAACGATGCCATTTTCGGCCGGCATCATATAGATCAGAAGATTCGCAACATTAAGGTTAAGATTTTTAGAGGCACAGAGGGCAGAATGCCCACCGCAGCAGCCCACATGTTCTGTAATCTATTGGCCTATGGTGCCCACTGCTGGTCTGAAGAAAATGGATACATTATGGTCATCAGTAGCTGAAGCACTCACTCTTTCTGAGACACGAATCCTTCAAGAAAAACGGGCCACATTTACTGAAGTCCCCAAATTCAGTGGCTTACCCAGCCCTTCTCACTATGGCGAGTTTGTCTCCTCTTGGTAGGCACTGTCCTGAGAACAAAGTGAGGGTATATTGTGATCTGGGAGGAAACCTCTATAAACATCAACTTCAGAAATTCCCCAGACATAAGTTCAAGAAGAGAGGTGAGGATAGAGAAAGGGCTCCAGTCTTCCCCACGCCATGCACTCTGACGTCACTGTGTGAGTAGGAGCTGATTGAGTCATTTTGATGGAACTAAGAGCATTGATAACAGGGAAACCATGATTTCCAGATGTATCTGTGGCTTTCCAGAAAAGATAAGGCTTGAACTGAATATGGAGTAGACCTGCTCTCACCAATGTGGTTGGGATTGTCATCGTAGTATGTTGGAAGAACATATTCATGTTCTGATTGAGCTGGGCATTCATCTTCAGCTCTCTGGATCAGAGTAACCTATCATCCTTCCAGGACTGAATCAGGCTACTGCCTCCGCAGATTCTCCAGCCTGCGGATAGAAGCTAGCGGGGCCTCTCCTCTTCCACACCTGTGTAAGCTGGTTCCCACACCACTCCTCCCGTTCCGAATCAGTATTTATATCTCTCTGTGTGTCTCTATGTCTCCTATGGGTGCTATTTCTCTAAAGAGCTCTGATGAACAGCTGCTGGTAAGCAGACCCTCCATAAGCAGGAGAGTGCAGGAAGTCTATCAGCTAAACTATGTTCTCTTCAGGAGCATCAGAGGTGGGCACACAGAGTGGACAGGGAGGTGACCTTCGGTGCTTGCCTTTTATGTGACCTCAAGCTTCAATCAGCACCCGGTCATTCAGGAGTGGCTAGACTCCTACTGGCTTTAAATGGTACCGTGCAACCTTTTGAGAGATAGCAATGAGCATGTCAGAAGCAGCAGCATGGAGGCTTTTTGACCTCACAAAGAAGGAGATCACAGAAAAGCAAATAGTGCAAGTTCTCAGTGCTGACCAGCTTCTATACACCGGGAATATTGACTTAGGCACCTCTGTTGTTCCCGTGTCCCCTCCTTTCAAATGTTCCTGCCTAGTCCTTATCTGCAGGATGAGTCTTCAGTCATGAGCAGGCATCATAAGGTCAAGAAGTAAGTGTTTCTCTTCTTGGAATCACATGTATGCAAGTCGTTGTTCATGGTTCTGGGAGTGTTGCTTCATGGCAGAGCGTTTGTATCATCTGTGAGGTTCCTTGATCCTCAGCATGCAAAAACAGGCAGTAGATAAAACCCCACTACAGGTCTACGTCAAAAGGGCTGGGGGTGCGCTTTGTGTTTCACAGAATGCCAGCTTGTGACTTGTCTCTACCCCTGCTCACCTGGCAGCCTTTTGTGTTTTGCTTAGTTTTGTTCAGTGAATTTCTTCAGATTGCTGTCCCTCACTGAACTTTCTTGTCTTACTCTATAGTTGTTAATTTTTGTTGCCCTGTCCTAAATTGCCTGCCCTGAAAATACATTTTTGGTTTTAGTAGGATGTAAAAACAGGTATTCAAGATATTTCAGGAGTTTTTTTTTTTTCCAGTTCTGTAATTTTAGATGGTCCTTTGATAAACCAATATTTCTCTGGCCTTTCTTTGCTGGGTGTCTGTGTATGGAAGACTCTTTGAGCAGTGGTGAAGAAGGCTCAGCCAGTAGCATGCTTGCCACACACACTGGACCTGAGTTCCGTCTCCGGCACCCACGTGAAAGAGCTAGATTTACTGTTCACTAGTCAGCAGAATGAATTCCAGGCCAGCCTGTCTCTAAAACAAAACCAAAACAAAACCCCACAAGGTGAATGGGCTCTTTAGGAACCACACACACACACACACACTCACACTCACAGATCACACAAAGACTCCAAGGCATGGACAGAGCACGGGAGGAGGGAGCACACCCCAGGATCCCTGCAGGTGTGCCCATTCGAGCTCTCAGTGGCCCCACCCTGAAACCCAGTGCTTCTCCTTAGTAGTTATCACCGGAGAAGAACTATTCTACTAAACAAAAAAAGCAATCCCTCAGTCCAGTTTGATTTGAAAAGCAGTGCTTAGATTTGCCTGAGCTCACAAATAGCCAGGCTAGATACCACTGTAGCTTGAAGAAATCAGCGTTAGGTCTGGTCAAAGTCCCAAGAAATCTTATGGAGTTTTGAGAAACAGGAGGTTTTGATGTTAATGAAGCTTTACATTGAAAACAGAGCAAGACAGCATTCACCACTCGAACCACCATTTTCCTTTTAGCAAATGGCTTTCTGTCTGGAGCCTGGGTGTGGTGCCTTCAGCTAGAAAGAAGTTTGTGACTTCAGTGATGGTGGATCAAACAAGGGCATTCTGGGTAACACAGTACAAGGGGGAGATGCGGCCCTGGCTTTCCTTGCCAAATGTATCCGCTGCTTTCCCTGTTGCCTAGAACCATCTGTTAAACTTCAATGAATGCCCAGTGTGTGCATATTACAAGCTCACTGGTTTAGGTCTACCTCATCTAGACACCTCAGATTTTATCCATGATCGTTCTTCGACTCAAGTGTGTGGAAAGCCAAACATTCTGACTCTCTTGCCTAACAGTGGTTTATTTCTCCTGCTCAGCTCTTCCTCCAAACCTGCAATATATTCTCTTCTACCTGGGTCCCAGCTCCGTTTGGGAACACATCAGAAATCCAGTGTGTGCCGCCTGATCATATACCTCTAAAACCTGAGATCAGCACCGGGGCTCCAAGCCACTGTGTTCTCCCCAGCCAGTGCCCAGCTCTATTCTGATAGGTCCACTCCACTCTGCCCTCCCCCAGTCAGTGCCTAGCTCCATTCTTATTGGTCCACTCCACTGTGAGGTTTCCCCCAATCAGTGCCTAGATCCATTCTGGTCAACACACCCCTTCCAGACAGAGCTGTGCCAACATCTCGTCTCTTACTCATCCTTAAAACAACCCCTGAAAAAAAAGAAAAAAAAAAAAAAACAACCCCTGATCTGTGGTGGGCTGGCTTCCTCTTCGGCCTGGCTTCCATTGCCTCTTGCTGGGTTGTCCAGTCCTGGGGACCTTGGAATCCTGCCTTCTTAGTCTGCACATTAGAGTTCAATCCAAGCCTTCCCTCCACACCACACCTTCCGTTCTTTAGAGATGCCACTCTCCCTATTACCCTTTTCATCTCCTGTTGGTGCTTACTATTTCTTCTTTAGAGGCAGAGGTTCTTCAAGGTTCTGGAAATCTTTCCTGCTTTTGTGGTTCTCCACCTGCCTCCCGCTCAGTTATTTTTCAACATACTGTATGCTTTTATCTGGTCACATAGATTTCTTTGGCCCACAGAAAAGAGGGAGAAATCCCTTAGATAGACATACAAACCCTTTATAACCTTGACCCTAATGGCTGTGTCTTCTTCATCCTCTCTGGCTTCATGTCTTGATCTGTCCCCTAAGGCTGTGTGGAGATGGAGGAGACACAAGTGGTGAACTGGTCTGATATCTGTCCTTGGGCACACAGACAGAGCCTACTAAGTACCAAGCAGTCCCTGGCAAGCACTTCCTTTCTGCCCTAGAATTTGTTTCCCAACTTGGAGTATCCTGTCTACACCCTGACATCCCCCCACTTTTTTAAAATTCAAGACAGAGTTTCTTTATGTAGTCCTGGATGTCTTGGTGCTTACTCTAGACAAGGCTGGTGTAGAACACAGAGAGATCCTGTCCTGCCTCCCAAGTGTTGAGATTAAAGGTGTATGTCATCACAGCCCAGTCACCCTGAGATTTGGCATGCCCAGGACTTAGTGTTTCCTGATCTGCAGTACTTTGTCAGCTGTTGTTCCTTTGTCCGGACTCTTCTCCAAACAAGGATGGAGAAACTCTTCTTCCATTCCCAGCCACAGTGTTCTTTCTCTGTGGAAGGTTCCTGTCCTTCAGGAGATGGAGACTCACCATCTTTGAGCTCCCAACTTCTCCCTGCAGGGGGCACTGTTCTAAGACTCACAGCAGGACACCCCATTTCCTATCTGCTTTCTTCAGGTCCTTGCGGGGTCTTCCTCACCACTCCAACCCCTTAGCCTAGTTCAGTTCCTTCACTATCTGCTCTTTCTTGGTCTACATTTTAATGGGTAAAGTAAATATCAAAATAGATGAATAGAAGAATAGAGAAATAGATGGGTCTGCACAAGAACAGATGAAGAAATGAAGGAGTGTTGGGATAAATGAATCTTACTTGGGAAAGGAAAATATGGTTGAGATGCTAAAAGGCTTTTTTTAAAAAAAAGATTTTTCCAGATGACTCAAATGAAGGACAAACATTTTATTCCAGGTCTCAAAAAAACTATTGACTCTTTCACATTAAATCAGACAAGTTTTTCTGGAAACCTTGAAAATACTTTGCCACATACACACACACAAATATTGCCTCAGACCAGGGAAAGACAAAGTAGTTGGAGTCATTTCTTGTGAATGAGATGGCTGGAAGGGAGACAAGCACCTGGTGATTCATCACCAGGGTGAGAAGTGCCATTGAGTCAGAAGGGCACCATAGAGCCCCAAATCTGGGGTTCCCCTGAACTCAGCGACTGGATGATGTGGAGAGACTGGGAAAGCTACAGGAAGCAGGCAGATGTGTGGCAGTCCTTGGAAGGGACGCAGTGTGAGAAACACTTGTAGACAGACAGTATCAACTGTGTGCTTACTAAACAATGGGCCCTTGTAGACAGACAGCATCAACTGTGTGCTCACAGAATGATGGGCCCTTACAGACAGACAGACAGACAGTATCAACTGTGTGCTCACTGAATGATGGGCCCTTACAGACAGACAGACATACAGCATCAACTGTGTGCTCACTGAATGATGGGCCCTTATAGACAGACAGACATACAGCATCAACCGTGTGCTCACGGAATGATGGGCTCTTATGTGCCCTATTTTCCACAGAAAAGAACCTTGAAGTCATTATAACCCATTCCCTAAAGACATGTCATCCAGACAGATAGACTTCAAACAGCTACAGTCTTATGCTTCCACATAGGAAGATGGTCATCTGGGCTTCTAGAGTCAGGGGCGGGTAGTCAAGCAGATGTGGAATAGTCAGAGATAGAGCAAAATGTCCAATGAAGGATGTGGTGGAGCATGGCTCTTGTCGGGGATTGAAAAGTCACTTCTCCTGAGCATGTGACAAAAGGCTGGAATTTCTGCAGCGCTCAACCCATTAATGGACAATGGGACACCAAGGCTAGAAGCTTTGGCTCCATAGAGGAACACTTCGGGGTGAGTCTGCAACTTAGATTTTAAGGTCAGGGTCACTCAAGCGCAGCAGTGTTTGCCAAAGTTGGTGACAGAAAGTCTGTGAGATGTTTGATGCAGGTCAGACTAGTGTGAGCATGCAAGTGAGAAGGGAGACTGTTCACCTGTGCCCTGGGAGCTATAGTCCCAGTGCCACTCAGGTCTCAGTGGATTTTGTCCTCGGCAGGTCTTGACTTAAAGTGTCCTGGGACTATTGAATGAGGTCCAAGTGTCATGATAACTGTAGTCCATTATTGTCTGCATGTGAGTGGGTGGTTGTTTGGGGGGTGAAGAGGGCAGATAGTGTAACCATGTATCTTCCAGCCCTACCTTCTTCTGTACGCTCAGCAATCAAAAAACTGCCAGTCCCGTTATTCAGGTTTTCACGGAGACTTCCGAAGGATGGTTGACTGACTCCCGAGAGTCAGTGGAACCAACAAGCCTTTGTCCTTCCGCAGGTGGGCAGTCGGTAGCCTGGCTGTTTCCCTGGAGCCCACATCCTCTGTTCCTGGTTTACCCATCAATAATGATGATAGCAGAATCTGCCTTCTATAAGCAGCTGAATGGGCTATTAGGACAGCACACGACATTCCTATCACTTCCCCTGTTTCCACTTAAGTCAAGGGCATCAGGAAGCCTGGCCAGAAGCAGAGATGAGGACCTGACGTATTTGCTGTGATTCCACGGGGTCACAGGTGCTTTCATTAAATGCGTGTGAACAAAGCCCCTTTCTTGCAACCCCTTTCCAGTTACACAGGTGTCACTGCTCACCATGTCTTGCTTTTCCAACCCCCCTGTCTACTTTGTCTTAATGCATCCCTGTCATTATTCAGAAATTTCTGAGAAAGCCATAGTATATGCTAAATGAAGCCTCTGTTAGGACTGATACCTTAGCCTGGGTAAGAGTCAAAATCCTCATTGCCCCTGGTCTTTACTGTGATGTTTTCTCTACCAAACCACACTTTACTCAAACAAAACCCACCTGCTATTTCCCAAATGCACTATGTCCGCAGCTGTTTTGACTCCTTGTGTTCTCTCTAACTTTCCTGCCTGATTCCACTTTGACTGAAATTCTACCATCGTCTACGTACAGACCTGTTACAGACCTGTTGGTACCATTCCCAGCATGTTCGGTGGTCTTTCTGTTATCTGTGCTCCCATGGTTTGGCATGGATCTTTCCTATCTCTCATTAGGAGGTTGGAACAGCATTTTAAGGCTGCATGGAGTACCAACTTCCCGAAGATAAGGGCTCTCACTAGAGGCTGCAGATGAGAGCGGCGCTGTGAACTTTTCATCTCATAACAGTAACCAGCCACAAGTCAACTTCACAAACTGCTAAGCTAAAAATGACAGAATAATGTATTTAAAATGTGCCTCTGGTATTCAGGTTTCCTGATTAGGAAGTGGGAATTCTAGTCAGATTCCTAGAAGCTACGTTTATCATCTGAGCACCTTAGTCCTGTGTACAGTAGCTACTGTCATCTGCGAGCAGAGCCTGCCATCTACTCTTAAGTATCCCACGTGCTTTTGACCCTGGAAGTGTCCTGTTCACATCTATCAGTCTTCAATACTTTGAAGAAAGTTTAGACTGTGATCCATCAATTATCATCAAGTTTCTAGGGATAATAACATTATTACACATTATATAACAAGGCCAACAAAATGTATTGGCACCCTTATATAGATAGGTCAACAAAATTAGAAAATATAGAACCAATCTAGCTTTATGTAGTTGGTTTTACTGTAATCCCACAATATCCCATTATTTGGGGAGGGGAATTATTTTGTTAAAAGTTGATAGATTTTTGAAAATTATATTTCTGTATATTATTGACAAAACAACCAAGAAGACATCAAGAAGCAAGCATATATGTTTAGTGCACAAGGCAAGTATCCCTAGAGACACTGATTTCACTGTGTCCACTGTGCACAGCACTAAGGTGAAGATACTCACCAGCCAAATGGTCCTCGGGACATCCTGCAAGTTGTTGGAGGCTGTTACCCCACTTTACAGGGAGTTCTGCTGAGCCTCCATGCAGTTAGCACACACCAGTGGGTGGGCTAGGCATAGAGACTGTTGGGTAAGGACTCCATCTTGATGAGTATAACCACCCAATCTCTGTCATCCCCAAGACACAATACTGGTGTCTGCCATTACTGAGGCCCTCTCCTCCTCCCCTTTGAAGACATGCTTCGTGAATGCCTGCATAGCAAAACAGTCATGAGTGGAGTATTACACAGCAGAGAAAAATAATGACATTTTGAAATTTGCAGGCAAATGGATGGAGCTAGAAAACATCATATTTAGTGAGGTAACCCAGACACAGAAAGACAATTATCATACATACTCACTCATAAGTGGTTTTGAAGCATAAAACAAAGAAAACCAGTCTACAAATCGCAATCCCAGAGAACTTATACAACAATGAGGACTCTAAGAAAGACATACATGGATCTAATCTACATAGGAAGTAGAAAAAGACCAGATCTCCTGAGTAAATTGGGAGCATGGGGACCTTGGGACAGGGTTGAAGGGGCGGGGAGAGGCAGCTCAGAGGGGAGCAAAGAAAAATGTAGAGCTCAATAAAATCAATTAAAGGAAAAGCAGTGATGCTTGAGACTGGCACAGGTACTACAAAGAAACCTCCCAGGGCCCATTGAGAATAAGTAGCGCTGGGAAGTCTCTTCTTGGGGAATGCTAAGAAAACAAATCTCACTTGCAGTTTTGAAAGTGAATATTCTTGTGCATATCCATTTCATGAAGGCAAAGACTGAACAAAGGCTTGTAAGGTGTTGACAGAGGCTGCTTGTTCGTTCCCGGCCACCCAGATCCAAAATAACCACCCAGAAACTGTATTAATTAAAACACTGCTTGGCTTATTAACTTATGCATATTTCTAGCTAGCTCTTACATCTTACAATTAACCCATTTCTGTTAATCTGTATATCGTCATGTGGTTGCAGCCTACTGGTAAGGTTCTGTCTGGCATCCAGCATCTGTCTCCTGCAGTGGCTACATGGCTTCTCCCTGACTCTGCCTTCTTTTCTCCTCTCTCTGCTTGGAATTCCTGCCTTACTCTATTCTGCACTGCAGTAGGCCCAAGGTAGCTTCCTTGTTAACCAATGGTATTCACAGCATCCAGAGGGGACTCCCACATCATTAAGGAAAGGGCGATGTGGCTGTTACTGGCAGTATGCTTGGGTCAATGCTGAGATCATTCTGCCACCTCCACCAGCAGTGGCGTGTGTCCTCATAGTCCAGAGTGTTTGGACACAGCTTACCCACTCAAGGAACACAGGAAAGCCGAGGAGGGGCAGCAGGGCTACAGAGGGCCATGGCGTCTCATCACAGGGAAAGCATAGGATGGGCTTGTTGATCCTCATTGAGACTTCCTACTGAGAGCTGGATATACTGAAGTTGGAACCCTGTTGTCTTTAAGTTCAATGACTAAGTGGTTGGAGCAAACAGGTTGAATGGTGTAGGGACTGGGTAGTGGGTGGATTGGACTGTGCATTTGAAGCAGTACTGAGAAGACTGAAAGTGGTGGGCTCCTGCTACCTGGAGTCTGCAGAGGAGACAGGGTAATGGGGCTTTTCCATACACCAATACTAACAGTTTTCCAGATGATGGGCAAGGCAGCCAGGCTGCTTGTGGTCTCCACTCTTGTGATGGTGATTGTGGGGCCTTTTAAGGATATGAGAAGTGAGCTGAGTCAGAGTGCTGGATCCCAGAAGTAGCTCTACCGTGACATGTGCACCCCTCCCACCATAACTGAAGCTTTGCTGCTAGTGACTATAGGCTTGGGGTTCCACAAGGCCCCTGGATGTTTGGTGAGGACATTTGAGATTGACACCTGGAGTCAGAACTCTTTGGGGAAAGTGAGAACCACGGTAGAAGAGAAGAAAACACCACACTTGACATCTCAGGAATCTGCGAGATCATTGGCAGGTCCCAGGAGAGGATGTGTCTCCCTCTGAGCAAACCCCTCCCTGGAGGTATGACCTCAAACTTTTACATGGAAAGCTCAGGGAGCACCTGTGTGCCTCCCTCAAAGCCAACAGTGGCACATACACCGCAATTTATGCTGAATATCTGGAAATATCAGATGGCATGCACCCAGTGCATAAGTAATTTGTGGGGTGGTCCAGATTCCTCCCCCTCAGTGAAACTCACCCATGTCCCTGTTCTGGATCCCATCTGCATGCAGTCCTGAGCTTCCCTCATTAGGAGTCTGCTCCAAGAGCTGAGGAAGCCACCTGGCTTTCTCAGCAGCTCCCACCAGCCTCCCCAAGCTTTAACTACCGCATTCTTCCTGCAGAATCCCGATTTTCCTAATTGAAACATTTCTTTTGGCTTTCTCAGTCTCTGTTGAGGAAAAAACATCCCGTTTGTTTTCTGTTCCTCTTTGTGTGAATATTACCACAAACCTGGATATTTCAACTTCTGAATATTTTGTTCCTTGATTTAAAGTATGTTTTCTCCACACAGTGAAGCCGATTTTGAGCAGTCTCTCCTCCTCTGGCAATGTTTTCTAGAGGTGTTATTCCCTGGTAGAGGCTAAGAAGTTGGAAGATTCGTAGGTATATAGGCCACTCACCATAGACAATCAGTTTCTCATTATCCTCAGGGAAGTAAAGGCAAGTGGGGAGAGTTCCTGGGCACAAAGGGGCCCCATAAGTACCCAGAACAGGACAGAGGTCTTCTACCCACTCCCATCTCTCACCTGCTCCCCCCACCATCCAACATGCCACATCCTGATTATTGAGGGGGTTCCTGAAGGTATTTACATTTATAATATGGCAATACAAGTATTTTTAATCATCCAAGTAAAGATGCTTGTGTGACCCCCACAATGCAGACAAGGAACAATCTTAAAAGGAATCTATTTTAAAATAATGAATGAATAACTAAACCTTGGTGGTGATTTTATCTACATGCTGGAGTTTGGCTGGAAGAAGTTTATGTATTTATCATAAATGAAAGTGGGCAGGACTTGTAAGCACAGGTTAGCCTCTGCCCGTACCATTCTATGTTGCCAATCTTCCTCAGTTTCTGGAGACAATTTGTCTGAATAAGGGAGGCCTGGGAACTCACACGTTGATCCGTGCCTTCTCCGCAAGCCCCACCCCATTTCTGACCCAGGATAGGTTGAGGAATCTCTGTCTTCCACCATGTCTGGCTTGCTGATGTCTGGCCTGAGTTGGCCCTGCTGTCTTAATTCAGCCCCCACTAGGTAAGGGCCAATGCTTTCAAGGCTGGTTCTGTCACAGTATATTCTGGAAGTGCTGACCCTGATCTGTTTAGAAAGCTCAGCCCTAAGCAAGCCTGCTCATGATTCTGGATAGCTGAGATTAGCAATCTGCCCTGACCCCCCATTGAATGTACAGAGCAATGAGTTCACAGTGGCTCTGAATGCTGCCAACAAGCACTTAGGGAATGTTTGGAGGGAGACAAGTAGGTGGGAAGGTTGGAGTGGTCCAGGCAGCAGAAGCAGTTAGTCCACCTGACTGAAGAAAGCATGAAGACTAATCTGTCTCGTGCTTCCTGAGTCCCTACATTCTGTCCATGTCTGTCCTCAAAGGAGGGATGTTAGCAAAGCACAGACACAGTGCGTCAGAAAGAACTTAGACCAAGAAACACAGAAAGCATTTCCCTGACCAGCTCACTCACACAGCTTGAATGAGTTTAGCAGAAATAGCAGCTGAGTGATCCAAAGCTCTTCCCAAGAGGCCAGTAGGAGAGAAGATTTGGACAACACTGACAGAAGTAACATGATAAGTGTGCACTGTCAAATAGAGTGAGCAAATGTTCCTTACAAGAGCCACCCAAAAATGTATTTACAGAAGTGAGAAGTGCCTTGTCTGGGGTATCTTTATGATTTTTCTTTGATATGGCTATAGTAAGTTGATATGGCAATTGGTTGTTCCTGTTCGAGAAAGCCTTTCGTAAGAAGATAGCTGCAAGTTTCTGGTTTGTAGAGCCCTGAGGGTTAGTTAAATGGAAATTTCAGGTTGGCAGAACCCTGATCATTGGTTAGATGGAGATTTCTGATTGGTAGAGCCACAGTCATTGGTTACTTGGAGGTTTCTGTCTGGTATTTTCCTGGTTATTTGTTACTTGGGGTTTACTGGTTGGTAGATCTTCAATCATTGATTATGTTTTGGCTGATAGAGTTCCAGTCATTGGCTTGTGTTCTGGTTGGTAGAGATCCAGTCTTTGGTTAGAGTTCTGATTGGTAGAGTCATAATCATTGATTAGGGTTCTGGTTTGTAGAGCGCCTGTCATTGGTTAGGGTTCTGGTTGGTAGAGATCCAGTTATTGGTTAGGGTTCTGGTTGGTAGAGATCCAGTCATTGGTTGGGGTTCTGGTTGGTAGAGATCCAGTCATTGGTTGGGGTTCTGGTTGGTAGAGATCCAGTCATTGGTTAGGGTTCTGGTTGGTAGAGATCCAGTCATTGGTTAGGGTTCTGGTTGGTAGAGATCCAGTCATTGGTTAGGGTTCTGGTTGGTAGAGATCCAGTCATTGGTTGGGGTTCTGGTTGGTAGAGATCCAGTCATTGGTTGGGGTTCTGGTTGGTAGAGATCCAGTCATTGGTTGGGATTCTGGTTGGTAGAGATCCAGTCATTGGTTGGGGTTCTGGTTGGTAGAGATCCAGTCATTGGTTGGGGTTCTGGTTGGTAGAGATCCAGTCATTGGTTGGGGTTCTGGTTGGTAGAGATCCAGTCATTGGTTGGGGTTCTAGCTGGTAGAGCTAGAGTCATTGGTTAGGTTCAAGCTCGTACAGCTCTGGTCAGGAGCCAGCTGACAGTTTGTAATACTGAAGCCTCCAGTTTCCATTTTCTATCTCCACTGAGTTTCTTTGCATAATAGAAGCTTCAGGTGTTAGGGTCATCCCTCTAATCAGCCCCAGTTACATTTTCTATAAGACAGTGGTCTCTTTCACCTGCTGGGAACCCATGATCTCAATGCTGTCTTATTCATGATTGTGGTTCAGGGCTAGACCCAGTCCTGGAGAGCCAGGAGGTAAGAGATGAAGATCCCAGGAAGATTTTCCAGATTTATCTATGTGAACTGAAGTTCTACCCTGAGGTGGAATACTGGTCTTTGAAAGGCACAAAGCTTACTGAAGACTCCTTCCTAAGGATGAGCTTCTGCAGCCACCAAGATGAAGATAGAAAACGTGGCTTCTTAGCGCAACAGGGAGCCAAATGTGTGCACAAATACACCTGTGCTGTAGTATGGAGGGGAGGTGGTAGGTGTCCCTGTCACCTCTCCTAAGCTCCTCCTCTTTCTACACTGGGTCCTGTTCAGTGGTTGCTCTCCCACACCTTCCCAGCAAGGCAAAGGAGCCCTCCATGTCCATTGAGAAATGATTCTGGCTTTGTCTGTCTGACCTGCCTGGAGCACTGTGGTCACTGACTGTGGGGTGAGGGGCATGATGGGAAGGGATGCTTTAGAATGATGGTACTTGGCATTCTTCTTAATTTGGAGATGTTCAGCAGAAACCCTTGTACCACAGAGTGAAAGCAGACGAGAGAGATTCAGTGGATACACAAAAGTGTAATTCATTTTTAATGAGAACAGTTATGTTACGGTAGGTAAAATAAACCACGAAGTGGAATTTCGCCCTTTGGGTAATGTTACAGCTCATTAATGGGCTTCACTGTTCACTTTCAAAATGACATTCTTGGCAAAAAGATTTTAATCCCTATATGTTATCGGTGATCTGTGGTTCCTTTGGTTGGATTTTAATTTAGATTCTAAATAAGCTTTTGAAATCATCCTTGCTGAAAATAAGAAGGAAATAATAATGCTGACTAAATGTTAAGAGGCTCATTACTTGCAGTGGAGGAACCCCCTATACACGTTAATGTCCCATGCTTCCTCACATGCAAAGAGAGCATCACCCGCCTCCCACCCAAGGTCACTTAGGCAGTTACCTGAGTCTGAGAACTGTAGGTGGTGGACTGGATTTTGATGGGTGGAGTCTAGATTTAAGTGTTCAGAAAACCTGGATCTATATACCCCCGGCAACAACATCTATAGCAAACCCATTTCCTCTGGACATATATACTAGAGGATCCACAAACAATAATAATAATAATAATGGCTACTAATGGGCTTTTTGTGGGTGATTGAAATGAAAGACCCTGTGGATACCTTCATCTCAGTCTAGAAGAGCAGAGACATAAGAAGTGAACAGTCAGAGGCCAGCATTCCAATCCTCACTCCACTGTTTCTGATCTTTGGGACTTCGTCAAGGCATCATTGTTTCTGCTGCCCAGGGATATTCATTTGGAAAGAGGCCAGCACTCCTCACTCAGAGTAAAGAAGACAAAGGAAGTTGTGTTGACTTAGGTATAACTGGAGCTGTAAGGCGTTGAGCCAAAGTAGCCACTGTTGTTACCTTGTTACAGTTTCCAGTTCTTGGGAAGGAGAATACCAGGTTTCCCAGTGTAAACCACTAAACTGGAATGTCATTGGTACATGCTATCAGCCTTTTGTAACAGTTAGATCTCATGCCTGAAATATCACTAGAATTATTGTGTTTGAGCATTGATTCATTTTTAAAAACATTTTAGAGACTTAAACTCACTAAATGTTATTGCTTAGTAATAGAGTATGGGTTTATTTCTCTTGATCCCCGAGGATCATTGATGGTATGGCTGACAGAAACAGCTCTCTGCATCCAGCTGTATGGGTTCAGTCCCCTTGCTGAACAGTAGCTTCTACCCATTTGTCTTAGGGTTTCTCTTGCTGGGAAGAGACACCATGACCAGAGCAGCTCTTAGAAAGGAAAACATTTAACTGAGGTGGCAGCTTACAGTTTAGAGGTTCCATCCATGATCATCAAGGTGGAGAGCATGATGGCATGCAGGCAGACATGGTGCTGACTGCATCTTGATCAGAAGACAACAGGAAGTGGACTGTGACACTGAGCAGAGCTTAAGCAAAAGAGACCTCGAAGTCTGCCTCACAGTGTCACACTTCCTTCAACAAGGCCACACCTCCCAATAGTGCCACTCCCTATGAGCTTGTGGGGGTCAGTTATATTCAAACTACCATACCATGGATCAACAACTCCCCCAGTAGTGGGGCACCAAGAAAAGAAGCAAGAGGTATAGGTGGTGTTTCTGCCAATGAGCCTCAAGCCTTCTCCATGCAAGCTGTCTCCAAGGATAGAGGTGGGCAACCTTCATCCTGAGTTGTTGGTGACCTAACATCTATTTGTGGACACCCAACTCACCAGCATGTTTGAGATGAGGTCTTGGTATCTCTATATATGAGAAACATACAACTCACAAGGCCAGGTGAGCATCTGCTTCCCTTTGTAGTCCACTCTATATAATGTTGGTCACCTTCCTCGTGTGATGTCTTATGCATGCAGTGTTTCCATCTACAAACTATGGCTCCCACTACATCCATCCCATGGGCTCTTTGATGTTTTCCAGCAACCCTGATCCCACAGACTTCAGACAGGCTGGCCACCGCACAGGGATCAGGACTTGAGTCTGGCGCTCCAAACACGCAGTACAGTTACATCCTCATTACAAGCACAGATGTCTGTCCGCCGCCCGCTTCCCCTCGGCGCAGACATTTGTAAAGACCAGCTGTGAAATGAAGACTGTAGCACTCCACATTCTTCACGGATTTGTTTTGCTTTCTCCACAAAAGCGGCTGCCAAATTTAGTCTGAGAAATGGCCTCTGCATTCAAGAGCTGCTCCAAGCTTCAGATAAACAAGCAGGCAGGCTGCATGCTCTGAATTCAAGGGGTTGGAGTCCACGGATTAGCCCCATTGAGGAGATGGGTCTTGTCTAAACATTTGCTTTTAATTGCCCCAGAAATATCTGTGGGGCATATTCTTTTAAAACTGCTGTCGGAGGAACAAAAGAGATGGGAGGGGAGTGAAAGATGGTGAGGTTATTAAACCATATTTTCTTTTTATATTTCTAAATTCAGGGCTATTTATTAATGATAATAAGGGAAAAGAACACGTTTGGGAGCATCATACTGAAAGCTCTTGCACCCTGCTGCCCCTTTTAGAATGTGTCATGTTGGCAATGTTATGATTTAGGAGAACCAAAGAATGGGGCAGCCGTGGTCCACCCACTGCCTGTTGCCTGCAGATATTTGGAATTCCCTCTGTGAGTTGAGATCTGGTTCAGAGGAAGTGGGCTAGGACCTGGGTATCTGGATCTTGAAATGTGAATTGACTGGGCCCAGGTCATGAAGCATCAAGCACGTGGGTATAAGGATACCCAGATCCCTACATCAAGGGATGTTTGTCCTTCTGTAAGATAGCACCCTGTGATCCTGTCAAATTTCACTCTGTGGACTTCCAGCGGCAATCACTGGGACTGTCAGAGCAGACAGGGTGGGGGGACTGTGCACCGAGTTCCAGTTCCCTGCTCTCTCATTCCATGGGATCTGCTGGGCTCAGGTTCTAAGCTCTCAAAGAGGCTTGTCTTGAAAATAAACCCCCATCACACTGCCTGTGTTTAAATCTCTTGAGAGGCTTCTTGTGCAGTTTCGACTGGGATGCACGGTCAGCCCCAGGCTGCACACGACTCTGGTGGAGAGTAAACAATCAGTCATATGCTGGCTCCCTGGGGTCTCATCACACAGACAGCTGGCCAGGGCCTGGTACTTCCGTGGCACATTTCAGGGGATATTTTGCAGAAGAACTCCATATGCAACCCATAAGTCTGCCTTAGTAAGAAATGGTTGACACTGACACCTGGTCCCACCTGATGACCTGTGAGCCTGCCCTGGTTGTCACCCAGCTAGGCCACACACTTTACAGCAGAGTCATAATCAACAGGGCAGAGCTCCTGACCTCTGGACAATGCAAGCAGCAGAGTGGGTAATTTGGAGTTCCTCTATGTCTTCAAACACAGATCCAGCAAACCCCCAAGCATGGCAAGATGCCTAGGACTGTATTAGATACTGAAATGAAGGAGAGCCAACACTAGATTCTTGTGCTGGGAGATGAAGTCACTTCTGCAGTGGGTAGAGCAATCTTGTCTGTTGTTTCTCACCAGGAGAGTGCTGATAGCTAGGACTGCCTCCGGGCTCCCAGGAACCTTAGTGCTAGCAGAAACAGAGGGAATGATACCTCTCTGAAAACAAGCTCAAAATCAGTATGCAAATATTACCAGAGAGAAGAAGAGAAGTGGAAACCTCACCAAGCCCCTCTGGTTTTTCCAAAGCATTTCTTGCAGCAGGTAATTAAAGAAACAGTGCCCAGCTGGGTCTGTGCTCAAGGCATGGGAATGAACTTGGGAGAGTTAGATACAGTTTGCTTGGAAGAAACTGTGCACAGCTCAGCTGTGTCTTAGTCTTCCCCAGGCTGACTCGTGCTAAGCAAGAAAACCTGTTCTTTCTCTAGCAGACATAGTCCATGGAGAGCATCCTCGCATTGGGGCTGGGTAGCCGAGTAACGAGAGAGACACCTGAGTTAGAATCTGGGGAAGAACACACATAGTCAGACTGTGAGCTAGCTCTCCACCTGCTGAACTAGCTCTCTTCTCTGGCTGGGGCTCTTAACCCTCCACAGGGTCTCAAAAAGCTACCCATGAGTGTGAAGCATCTGGATAGACAGGCATTCCGCAAACATAGTGTGTGCTCTGCGCTCTTCCCCTGTTCTTTTCTTTCCCTGTGTCTTCTTCCTTATCCTCCTCCTTCTGCCCCATCAACCTGAGCAGGTAGATCCTGATACCGTATATTCACACCCCAGGGATATTGACTTCCTGCACTTGTCATCTCCATATGTGTAACAAAATACCCTCATTCCCTAAGCCTGCAGCTTTGTCAATGTCAGAGCAGGCCCCGCCCCCTAATCTGTGACCACTGTGGGATGTTTGGGTATGTTGGATATAGAGCCCTGTGCCCTGCAACCCTGTGCTGGGCTTTTTTTTCTCACAGAAGCACTGCTGGGCTGGGGTATATAGGTTTAAATCCCAGGTTTTCCATAGTAACTTTGTGGTTTAGGCAAGTTCTGAGCACTGTGATGAAACAGGACTGGCTTTTTCCCTGTGACGCATGTGGCTTAGGCCAAGCAGCCAGGAGCCAAGTTCTTGATAACCTCTGAAATCATCATCGTGAACACTGATCATGTCTAGTCATGCTAAGTGGGACCCACACTGCCCCAGAGCATTTGACTCTACATGAACCCGTGTTTCTAAAGTTCGGATGACATAGGTTTCTGGAAGCACAACTTCTCTGATCTCTATATCTGACAGAGCAGAGCATGGGAGGGCACCCCGTCGGGGTGTTCACCTCTCAGCACAGCTCCTGACAGTACGAGGAAATATTATATCATCCATCCACTTCATCCTGCCAATTAGTACCTAGTTTGTGCACCAAAAGTGAGGATTGTTGCCAAAATTAGGGAAAGACACTTAAATTAAACAGTTGGTTTAGAGGATTTGTTAAATCCTGGACACATTAGCCCTCTGTGTCCCTTGGCTAAGACTTCTCCCACCCTGTGCCCATGCAAGACAGGGTGTTGGGGTTCCCTCCAGGTGAGGAGGAAGAACTCCAAAGGTGAAAGAGTGAAGATTCCTGTGTCTTGCGGAGTATATGTTCAGCTTCACGGTTTAACAGGGTCCCTCCTTCTTTCTCATACCCTGTGTGGTCCCTCCCCCTTCCCGGACGCAAACATCTGCATCCTGCTGTCTGTCTCCTTTCACTAAACACTTTGTCCAGCTCAGGAGGCACTGAAGGGGTGGCTGAGGAGTTTTCCAAAGAGAAAGATTAAGATTATTCATCTTACTTAATGATAACAAGACACAGAGAACCCCGGTCCATACGCATGTGGTGACTCATATAGTTTTTGACTGGGTAAAGTTTTCTTTTTTAAAAAATAATCAATTGTGTCTAAAATATTTTCGGGACACTAACAATGAAGAAGGAAATGATAAGTATTTTTTTTCCAGGGTGGTATTTGAACCCTCACAATAGGAGCGTCTTCAGAAAATTGTTCCTGTGATGATGATAGCATTCTTAGGATGGTAACCACAGCCTTCTGTAAGATACAGTGCTGGTTGCCGTGGGAACCAGGTTCGCAGGCAAACTGTAGTAAAATTTGAATGGTATCTAATACCAATATCCTGATATTAATAGCCTCCATGGTACTTTTTGTTAGAAATAACATCGTTTCCACAATTGTTAAGCGTCAACATGAAAATAGGAACATTCTGTTAAAATATGGCTGTCCACTTAAAAATAGCTTTTGGTCATAAAGAAATATCATCTTTGGTTTAGACTTAATAAGTACAAAAGGGAGAAATTGGAAATTACAGGCCACGTTTGTCTTAAACAGTAGTGACTCCATCTTCTGTACTGATTTGCTGAAGCTCAGCAGGGCATTTTAAGCTATTGGAAAATTAAATAAACAGATGAAAAAGTGAAATCCACGCAGTCTGGGGGTCAGGGGATGTGGAGGGGATTGGGCCCTGACCTCTCCATAGGAGGCAGCGTGTGGCTGCCTGTGTACATTGATGAAGGGGTCAGGCATGTGGCAGAGATTCAGGAGGGGAAGCTGAGAGACTTGCCCAGCTGAACTGACTGAGTTGGCTTCCCCTTCCTGAGACCTGCCTCTGTGCCTGTGCCAGCACTGCCCGTGTGCACTGGTCTTACCCTACCTCGTCACCTGAGCTGGATGTCATGTTACTCATGCTCTCAAAGCCATGGAGCTGAGATGTCACTGTGCTGATTCAAATATAGAGGTCCACCCTAGTCCAGTATCACCTCCCTTTCTGTTCCACCTCAGGACTGTGGGCCTCGTGGATGGAAGCACAGTGGGGCATGACCAGAACGGGCCACTGTCTGTGTTGTTCCATGTGGCCAGAAGGCTCGTGGCAACAGCTGTGTGTGCCTCAGCTTCTCTCACTGCAGCAGACATCGGTTGGAATGGCTGCTGTGGTGGTGTGTATTCTCGCTGTCAATTGGACAGACTCTAGAATCATTTGGGAATGAGAATGAATAATTGTCTAGATTAGATTTGCCTGTGGGCATGTCTGTTTTTTCTTAATTGGTTTAATTGGGGTGCGAGACTGCTGCCTACATCCATTGGCTGTTTTATTGGCTGGGCCCCGGACTGAACGTGACGGAGAACATGACCTGAATGAGAGAAAGTACACATTAATTTGATGTTCTCTGGTCATGCAATGACCAGCTGCCTCAACTTCATGCACCTGCACTTCACCTGAACTGTGAGCTGAGGGAAAATGAAAAAGACATTTACAAAAAGGAAATAGTTTTATGTAAGTTCATCCTGGTGGTCCATGGGATTGGATCAGGAAACTTCTAGATTAGTAAAGTTCTCTTCTGGGTCTGTCTGTGATGGTGTCACCTCATGAGGCTCTGACCTTATCAATGGTTCAACCTATTAATGGATTCTGAAGTTGAACCAGCTTGGGGAAGGTGGCAGGATGATGGAAGGTGAGGCCTAGATGGAGGAAGGGATGCAGAAGGGCATGTCCTTAGGGGCTGTCCCTACCATGGCCCCTTCATATTACACTTCTGTTCCCTGGTCATGAGATGAGACACCATGTTCCCCTCTACCTTTCCTGCCTTGAGAAATGAAGCCTCCGATACCCTGAGCCAAAATAATATTTCCTCTGTAAATGATGTCTGTCAGACATTTAGTCCCAATTACAGGAAGGGGAACCAATACATAATGGCCGCAGATATGGGGGATCAGCTTGTAAACAGTTGGGCCCATTGTACACAGCATGTGGGGAACAATGCATTATAGTGGGAGTCTACCCACCCCATAACCTGGAACAAGATATAATGCTCCTTCAAGGGCACTAGTCCTTAGGACCACTAGTCCTAAGACCTTCCACTAGGTCATGTGCCTTCTAGGTCCCACCATCCCCCAGGATCAATGAGTTGGGGACCAAGCCTACAATTTTTGGGCCTTTGGAAGACAACATTCTAGATCCACACTATTTTGGGCTCATGATGACTATTCATATCTGTGCTGTGGGATGGTGCTCTTGTATGCTGTAAAGATTTGTCACTCATATTGGTTTAATAAAATGCTGATTGACCAGTAGCCAGGCAGGAGGTACAGGCAGGGTAACCAGACTAGAAGAATTTTGGGAAGAGGAAAAGCTGAGATGCAGTTGTCATCCAGAAGCAGAGGAAGCAAGATGAGAATGCAAGATGAGAAAAGGTACCAAGACACATGGCTAAACATAGACAAGAATTATGGGTTAAGTTGTAAGCGGTAGTAATAAGTCTGAACAATAGGTCAAACAGTTTATAATTAATATAAGCCTCTGTGTGTTTATTTGGGACTGAATGGCTATGGGACCAGGCAGGACAAAAACTTCTGTCTACACATGTTTTCACATAGCTGTGACTGGCAGTGAAGACAGGGGTGCTTGTAGCAGATGAGCCAGCGTCTGTGAATAAGATGGTAGGACCTGGTCAGTTTATACCAGAGAGAATCACTCTTTCATCATCTTACAGCTAAGTTCATTAGAATTCCTATTACAATTTTATTGCATAGATCCTTGATAACCACTCTTGTAATTACTTTCTTTAGACTTCTGCTTCTGTAACCAGTTTGGAGGGCAACCTTCTGTAATATCTTTTATGAAAATGAATATAACATAAAAGCACCTGTGACCGCATAAAGTCCCCCCGGCGTTGTGATTTTTTTTCAGATGGGTGGCTAAGACTTATTCAAAAAAAGATAAAACACATTCAGGGGTTAGGTTCTTAGAACTGCAGACACCTCTAAAAGGAAAAATGTGTGTTCAAGTTGTAATCCTAGAATAACCATGAGCTCGAGGAAGAGCTTTGAGGAAGGGATGTTTGAATGAAAGATGCATTACTAAAATTGATGTGCCGTGTTTATTCCACATTAATCTCCTCATTAAGATGCATTTTTGCTTTTCATAAATTCTAGAAGAATTAATTATGTATGCACTATTTATCATTGTATTTAAAATTTGCATAAAATTGCATTAGTTAAGTAGATGCTTATTAAATAATGGAAATGTCTTTAAGCCTCCACTTTTGTTAAATGTTCACTCATTCAAAGGGTTGTTAATGTAAGACCCCACTTAGAGGAAAGTCTTAGGCAAGGCCACTTTCGTTTCCCAAGTTTGTAACATGAGCAACAGGGGGACCAGTTTTCATGGAAGCTACCATGTGTTTGCCAATCACATGAGCTGTTAAACTTTGGGGCTGTAGAGCAGACAGGTCATTGGCCCAGCCAAAAAGAAGGTCCACTGGGCACTGGCAGACCTACTCTTGGGTCTGACCACTGGGCACTAGCAGACCTGACCTTGGGTCTGCTCGCTCCATCGGGCACTGGCAGACCAGCCCTTGGTCTGCACCACCAGGTACTGGCAGACCTGTCCTTGGGTCTGCTCACTCCACCGGGTACTGGCAGACTTGCCCTTGGTCTGCACCACCAGGACTGTCATCATTCCAGTCTCACTGCGTGTACCTGATAGCTGCACCCAGGTCCTCGCCCGGAAGTGGGGGTTTCAAAACTGCTTGGCTTATTTGTTTGTGGCACCTCTAATTGTGACTTAAAGTTGATTTCGTTCATCATTCTCTTAATACTTTGTGCATTTTGCTTTCCAAGACAACCATTAATTATCATTTTAATGCTGCATATATATGAGCAACTCCAGTATGCAGTTTAAAAAATAACTTAAATGTTTTCCTAGCACAGAAGTTATTCCTAAATGTTACAGACGAGCTTAGAAAATGTGGACGAACATGAAAAGACAGTAACATAGAGCAGGACCACCCAGGGATACAGTTAGCATTAGGATGCTGGTATTTCTGGTCTCCCATCCCCACTGTATATATCACTTCATATGTCTACCATCATGGCTTACTATGGCTGTCTTTTCATGTTCCTATAATACGTGCACAGCTTGTCTAAAATGTCCAGGATCAGGTTACTTGGAAGTGGCACCAATTTTTAAAAAAGCACTTTATTTTGATTTTTCAAGCCTTCATTTCAGTTCCTGAAACCAGCAAGCAAAACTGTAACTTGGCTTTGTCAGTAGCATGTTCCTGGCATTCTTGTGACTTCACCCATATTTGTGAATGTCCCCCATTCAGAATTAGTTCATAGTTCAAGGCCCCCTGTGCCTGCATCTGCTCTGGTCTCCATCTCTATTAGCAAGGCTGGCATGCCCTGATATTTTAACTGTTAGCAGTGCTCCCAAATGCTCCCATTGTTAGATAAAAGGAAATTTTTAGCTGTCTGTTCTGGAAATTAGCATTATAAATATTCCTGTATTTGAGGCTTTTCTTTGTTTCGTGTATTTCATCTGGTTTTATTTATGTGCTGATTCATTGGAAAGAGAGATAGAGGAGGGAAGGGAAAAACAAAAGGAGAGGAGAAGGGGAGAGGGAAAGAGGAGGGAACAGAGGGGAAGGAAGGGGAGAGGGAAAAGACAGGAGAGAAGGGAAGAGAGAAAAGAGATGAAAGGAACCCTTATGGAAAAATACTTCACTCTTTCCCATCACCTCTCTGTAGTGTGCCCCTCATTTTCTGGGCTAACAATCTATGATTTTGGAGGCAATAGCGCCATTGCTAGTCAGTGTCCTCCCTATATACACTGCCTCTGTGTTCCCAGCGTCATAGGGTCACTTTCCAGCCATCCTTGATCTTCTTTGCCTGTGTTCTTTTTCACTTGGAAGCTAGGCTTGCTGTGTCTGTTTCCCCAGCCTTTGCACAGTGGGCTGGAGTCTGATATGGCCACTGAGGGACAGCTGGGCAGCAAGGCCAGACCTGAACCGACGGTCTCGTGTTAGTTGTATTAGATATATTCAGTGTCCACTAAATACAAATGCAAGGTACTGTAGGAAGCCAGTCTGGCTTTTCAGTGGTTCTTCAGAGGTAGGACACAGCCCCAGAATGATAGAAAATAGTCTATGTCCCAGCATAAACTTTCATTCAGCCTGACTTTCCAGGACAGATCCGTGTGCAGTCTCATCATGATTCTTGGTGTCCTTTTTCCTCAATGTATCCTGCTTTAGAAAAAAAAAAAAAAAACTTGCATAGTCAGCTGACCATGCCTCATAGCCCAACCTGAGAGTCACCTGACAGCCATCCTCATGCAAGGATTCAGGTGTATCTGCCCTGCCAGGGTCAGGCAGTTGATAGAGAGGCCGTCACAGGTAGGACTGCAAGCCAAGGTTCTGACTAGTTTTTAACTGTCTGCTCAACACAACCCAGAGTCTCTGGGAAGAAAGACTTTATTAAGGAATTTTCCACATCAGGTTTTCCTCTGGGAAAGTCTGTGGGTGACCGTCTTGATTGGTCGTTGATGTGGGAGACACCAGCCCATGATGGGTAGCACCACTCCCTAGGCGGGGGTCCCTAACTGTATCCAAGAGAAGGACGGGTGAAAGCAACAGCAAGCGAGGCTCCATCCATTTCTCTTTGCTCTTGACTGTGAGGGGACCAGCTGCTTGTATTTCTATCTTGATTTCCCCTCAATGCTGGACTGTAACCTGGAACTCCAAACTGGAAGCTCATTTTGCTTTTCACCAGGGTGTTCGTAATGGCAACAGACACAAAAGTAGGAAAGCCGGAGCGTGCAGCGTGACCTGGGGAGGATGAAGCCGTGTGAGCTTGTAGGGCAGATGGTGGAGGAAGTTACCACAGTACACATGCCCATCACCTAGTGGCCAGTGTTCTCACAATTTTCATGAGTTCTGAAAACTCACCATGAGTTCTGGTGGGAGTTCATTTGGCTACCTCCTGAGCCCCTCTGAGAAACAAAAATTCCAGCTAGGGGTAGCAGTGATATCCAGAGAACCACCATCCCTCAGGCGTCAGCCTCCCACGGCTATGCCGATGGTGGTGACAAGCATGGAAAGGCTGCAAAGAACCACCCTGGAAGCCGCCGTCAGAGCAGGGAGGTGCTGTTTCCACAGGTGTGGGACTACAAAGACAGCCGAAGTCACAATGTTCTGCCTCTTTTTACATCAGCCAAGGCCACTTGGGGACTTTTTCACTCATACCCCACTCTGTGTGGCTGCCTGGAATCTTCCTTCTGTCCATCTTCCCCTCAGCGCTTGCTTTCCTTCCAGCCTTGCCCTGCACCCACAGGCCCTGCTCTGTAATTTGCGGACACTGTGGTTCTCAATAATAGATATGCCCAGTATTGTCGCATGAGGGAATGCGAGCGAGAGGAGCTGTGTGGGGATGTCACTTATCATGGCACTGAGTGGCGAGGGATGTTTTGTCTGATGTTTATCTCTTGCTCAAAAGCCTGAGAGACAGAAAAATGCTGTTTAGGCAGAAACCTCAGAGAGAGCCATAGAACTCAGAAGCCTCAAAAGATAAAATTTATTTTAAAAGACACACTGGAGCAAGGTTTGCTTAGGGCAACATTTGTGTGTGCGTGAGCTGTTTCCTAAGTTAGTGCATTGACTTGTATATGATTTCTGTTCCCCACCCCCACCCCATGGAATATAATTTTACTTTGAAATTATAAGATTACAGGTCTAGTTTCTGTAGACTCCAGAGCTTTTCAAGTGCTCACACATGTGAGGTCTCTGAGCAGTAACACGTGTCCTGAAGTATGCAAATCAGAAAAGAATTACACAGACCCTCCCACCCCAGCTTAGCACCTGAGCCTTGTATAAGGCTCTACTTTGTGGGGTGGGTCAGTGGCCATTTCCCTTTTCAGGAGACATCTTCATATCCTGCAGAAGGGCCCAGCCCCCAGTGGGCATGTCTTACCTGGTGCTGTATATGCATGTCACATTCAATGATTCCAGTCTCCAGGATGGGAGGGACAATGCTATGTTGGGAGCTGCAGATCTCTGGCCCCCTGACTTTCTTTGCCCACCACAGACCCTTTTTGCCTGCTGTAGTGAACTGAGCCAAACAACTTGTTTACCTGTTCCTGCAGCTGCTCTGAGCACGAGACCCTGATGGCAGGGGAGTGGGTTCTGGTAAGGCCTGCAGCTGAAAGATCCCGAGAGCTAGGGCATGGCTATCAGTTAAGAATCTCTTTATAAGCTTCCCTGGAGCACAGTAAACTTGGCATTCTTGGATTATGGATGACCCGTGTCCCCGTGTCTCTGTGTGCCTGTGTTTTTTAAGTTTCCAGCCCAGTTCCCTGCCTGTGTATTGTCCTGTCATGGCACAGGCGGACACTACAGGCCTAGTACCATATAGCACACAGTACAGGCAAACAGTACAGCGGTAGCCTCCATTTCACCCTCAAAGGACTTCGGCTCAGAGCATAGCAGTTCCAAGTTTCTTCTCAGGAAACCTGAGGCTCATCATCAGGAAACCTTTTGCTGCATCTGACCCTGCTGCTACGCCCTTAACCATTGCACCCCTGCAGCCTCTTCACCGCCATTGTCTTAGCCCTGGTGTTTCTGAATAGCATGTAGCAAGATGACTGGATCATGACCCTTAGGTAGAACATCCCTCTACGAATCTGGAGATCAGCTGCTGCAGCTGGCGATTCTGACTGTTGTTGGAGCTGAGCTCATAGTCCACTACGTGTATGTGGAGATGTCTCCCTCCTTCTGCCTTCCTCTGGGTAGCTGAGATTTCTTCTGAGGACCCTCTAGGCTCACTGGCTCTCTGCAAAATGCTTAGTGTGTTGTCTGGTAACTCTATAAGAACAGCGCCAAATAACAGAGCCTTTGGCTCCATGGAAAACATGGAAGCACAATAGTAAAGTAATGGTTCTGACAGTGGCCCAGACACATGAAACTCCAGGTCTTTCCTTCGTGGGTAGCCAGGGGTAACCGAGAGAAGGAAACCAGAATGCTGAGTCTCAGTCCCCCAGAGCTGGTACTGAATTGGAGACAACTGCTGGGAAGGCCTGGGTTAAATGCTTCTAGGTGAAGATGATGGTGATTCCAACTGGGGTGAATAGATCCACGGGGCATAGTATGCATCATAGGTGCAGCCGGCTACCCTGGGGTTTGCACATGGATCAGTGAGGCAGAGCCCGGACAGCCACAGGAAAACCCTGCGGACTCTGGAACATGTGATACACGTGTGCTTTTCTGTCAGGTGGTGTATGCTGCAGCTGTCACCGTTTTAGCAAGTGCTTGCGACACTGAATGGTAGCTAGGTGATACACTGAGCTCACTGGCCACAGAGGCAGTGTTCAACAGGGAGACTGATGGGGTGGTGAAGTGCACCTCTGGGAAACAGGGCTGCAGAAATGGTTTCTGGATTTCTAAGCCCTCTGCATTCCGGTGCTTGTCTGAGCCTCAGCACACAATCTAAGAGAGGGGCACGGAGCATCTAGGGTTTCTTCTCTGGTCTTAAAGGTATTACTCGATTGAATAAAACTGACCCAAGTCAGGTGGCCTAGTGTTCCAACCCTTACCAGGAGTTCCGGACTTCACCAGTCCCCTTGTCCTCTCCTGGTGTCCTCCTCGGCTCTCCTGTGGTCAGTGTGAGCACAATCCTGCCTGGCATGCTCCATCCCCAACTCTTCTTTATCCGTGCAGACAGACCAACTCCGTGTCTCCACATCACTTCAGCTCCGTCTGATCTCAGCACTCGTGATCAGACACTCGCAGGCTTACACTTGAGTTAGCCGAGCGAGGACGAGGGCTTTTCCTTGGGAGGCTTGAGAGGCTGAATGGCTTCAGAGGGTGGAGAACTCTTCATTTACACAGAGGGATTGTAAGTGAGGGACTTACCGAGGCGCTAATTGCGTTAAGAGTGTTGTTTATTCAGACACGGATAAACAAAGCTATTAAATGTCCTCTTAGTGGTACATTAAGTGCTGTTAAACTCTTTTCTCCTTGATCCATCACACACAAATAAGAAGAGCTTGAAGTCTATAGAATCAGTCATTGATGGAAGGACCTAAGGGCAACGGCTTGCCTTCTAGTGAAATCTGACCTCAGATTTAGAGGAGAGAGGCCAGGAACTCGCTGGTACAGCCTCCAGAGGCTTAGCTCAGACTGCTGAATGCCTAGGCCTTCCCCACACTGTCCAAGGATAGCACGTGGTTCCAAGCCCACTCCTACACACTACCCTTGGCTTTTGGGGCAGCCTGCAGTGTGCCATAGCTGCATTACTTACCACCTGGATGAACGGATGGCCACCCCATAATCTGCAATGCTGTCAGCTCCCAATGTCGTGGGGCATGAATAAGAATACATGGTAATGTGCTAGAGCTTGGAGGAGCTAATGAGACAAGAGTCATGCAGTAGCATAGTCGAGACAATCAGGAAAAGTTGGATGAGCAGTCGTGTGGTCTTCATGTCTGGATTATTGCTGCCTGTAGTGAAGGCATCCTGATATGGCTGTATATACACGCTAGGGCTCTATAGATTTATGTCTCTGGATTTATAACCTCCCAAATCCCTTAAATCCTCTGAGGAGAAAAACCAATATTTCAACAGTGACTTAAAACTTCCCCTTTCACGTCAGTATGATCTACACCAGACACATCAGGAGAGACACCGAGACTCAGTGTCTATCCAGGGCCTTGTGACAGAACCAAGCCTCTCTGCTACGGCTGCTTCCTTGGTGTGTGTACCCACTACTGCCTGGCCCACATACCCAAGTCGTCTCCATGTTCACAGGGTTAGAAACTGCCTATCCTGGAACAGAGTTTTATTTTCCTTTGGTGAACTCTCTGGGGACTCCTGGAGTGGTCCATGCTAGCTCAGCCCAGCCCAATACAGCCTGGGAGCACAGGCATGGAGAGGCTGACTTTATGGTCAGCAAACGTGCCTCCTGCATTCTGCTCAGACCTCCATGGTGCCGTAGATTCTTTATCATCTGTCCAGAAGAACTGCTGTGGCACGGAAGCAGGGGAGATGGCCAGCTGGGTGCACGACTCAGATTTGGCTCTCTGTGCCATTCTTCTGTTCCCGTCACCTCTGCCATGACTCAGCCTGGCCCTGAGAAGGATGTGGAGGTAGTCCTGACCTACGGAGAGAATGAGACACACTCATGTGTTCTGAGATCCTGTCCGCCCAGGGTTTGTGCATAAATGGTCTTTGTGTCTGGCCAGGCTCAGTGCCTCTCCACCTCACATCTGGGAGCGTGTCCAGTGTGGACTGTAGTTCCCTGACCATGGCGGCAGGGGAGATCACACATTTCTTAAATGTCCCATCACGGGCCAGTGCCTCACCTCACGAGGACCTTGTTACCGCCATTACTTCCCCCACCACAGTGAACACAACTGCCAGCCACCCAAGCCTGCCATACCCCTCAGCTCTGCTATCTAATCTAAGCGAGGATGTGTTGGACCATACAGCCATCCTACCGTGGCATCCTATGTTTAGGGTAGCCCGTTTGGGATTCTAACACAGCTCCTCAACTGGGCTGAGTCCTCTGGGTGGGGCGTTTAGACCAGCTCTGCTACCCCATGAATTCCTTAGATGGACACCAATCCCCCAGTTAGAAAACTAATGACCAGAAGTCTCTATCTTAGTGGGAGGGGTGGTGGATGTGTCACTGGGAGCATGGGCCTCCACCTGTGCTATGAATGATACTGATAAATCTTCCAAGTGCTGGAACTTGGGTACCAGTGTGAAATACCACCAGAAACACGGTTAGTTTGAGAAAGTGAGGTGCTCTGTGTGTTGTGTGAGGTGTTCTAAGAATATACGTGATGCCAGCACCCATGTGACAGGGAGAAAAAGTCTTCCCCAAGAGGTACCATGTGTCATTGCTGAGGCCTGGTAGTACCCACAGTGGGTTGAAGGATGGATATTCTGGAGACAGCTAGTGACCCAGGGGATGAATGTGGTTTTCAGTCACAGAAGGTTGAGCTTGTGGCACTGTGGTGGGCACAGGGTTATTCCAAGTCATCAGAGTCCAGAGACAGAGAAGTTGTGCAAGGTCAGAGGAGCACCAGCCACGGGGAGGACAATTCTTCCTTTGAGTGTGAGGGGCAATCCTCCGTGTGTCCCCAAAGACAGCTTGAGAGCATTGCAGACCGTAATGAAATTTGCTTTTCTAACTGGGTTATTGGTAGGGTCAATCCAATTCCTCTACACACAAGTGACAAAATTGAGCATGAGCCAGTGTGTTCGTGGGTAGCTTTGAAAATCGTTATGAATTCCAAATGAAGCACCCAGGAATTAAGTGGATTACTCTTGACTGGAGTCATTTGCAAACTGAATTTGGTGACAACTTAACAAAATGTCTCTCGGGTCCCTTCAAAGAGGTGAGCATAATTTAATCTGTGCCAAAGACAGCAGCATCCACCCAGGCTAGTACTCCATCCGGGCTGAGAGAAGGCCTCTTCAGAGTTCTAGAAGTTCTGAAAACACTGCCTATCCATGTAATCAGAGAAATTGTGAGGGTCCCGGGGGGCACAGCCGTGAAAATGAGCTGTCATCAGCTATTCTCATTAGAATATGCAATTGCATATTAGCAAATGTGTTTGGAATAATAACCAGCAGGCATTTCAACATGCTCCAAACTGGAAGGCATCAGGCAAGAATTATGTCCTTTAAAAAAAAAATAAAAAGGAGAGAAAGCCTCTCATTAGACAGTTCACTTTGATTTCAGTCTCCATAGTAACTGGATATTCAGATGCATGCAGATATATTTTTTGCATGTCTTGGAATTTGGACATGTGCACAGACAAAAAGCCAGATGTGGTCAGTACGGCCTGTGAGGTGGCAATTAGAGAAGCCAGTGCCAGGCGCTGCAGCTCTCGCTGCAGAACGGCAGCGTCAGAACCCAACTCAGGATGAAAACCCTGCAGACTTCATGAGAGTGGACCGCAGGACTTCAGACCAAGCACCAGTGCTTGTATGTGTATGTGCCTTGTGTCCACACTACAAGTCCAAAACTCACGACAGGGCCCCAGTTGGGCCCACACCTGGTCTCGGTGAGCTTTGATTTCTTCAGTAAAGTTTTGATTTTCCTTCTTTGACTCTGCTCAGACCTGCTGCCCTCATGTAAGTTTGCAGACCTAGTTTTCCTCACCTTTAAAAAAAAATGATCCTTAGTAGAGATCATGTGATGTTGCAGAGAGAAAAGATCCTCGAAGCCAGGTCAGGATGTGGACCAGGAATCCCAATGGTACAATAAACAGCTGTGGCGTGTGTACTGGGTGGTTTCATGTGTCAACTCGACACAGGCTGGAGTCATCGTGGGAAGGAGCTTCACCTGAGGAATGGCCTCCATGAGATCCAACTGTAAGGGCATTTTCTCATTTAGTGATGGGGGGGGCTCAGCCCATGGGGGTGGTGCCATCCCTGGACTGCTGGTTCTGGGTTCTATCACACCTTGGACTCCGCCTAGCCCCCCACCCACTCACCCAGGAACCCCAGCTCAGAGGCACACAGATATTTTGAGTTCAGTGACTTCTCAGGGAGGAGGACTTGTGACTCCTGGCCTCAGCGCCATCAGGTTACATAGTAATAGAGCTTTCATCTTAGGTGTGATGTTGCTGACACAAGCTATACCGCAAGTTCGTGATCAGAGCCCCATCTGGGCTCCAGATCAATACGCACACCTGAGAAGTCAGCTGCGGGCTCTGGGTCATGGGACTTCAGATCTAGCACACACCACATAGGTTCTAGAAAGAACTGACAGTATTGTGCATATTGGCCAAGAGCTTCTTGTGGATTTCATTCTGAGAGCCATGTCCATCGGCTGGCAGGTTTTGCCAGCAGATACTGTTGGTGTAAATTCCCACCATGTTTCGTTTGCTTCAGAAGTGATCTTGCTGGCTTCTCAAAGAACATCTTTCC
Source organism: Chionomys nivalis (assembly GCF_950005125.1). Classification (NCBI taxonomy): domain Eukaryota; kingdom Metazoa; phylum Chordata; class Mammalia; order Rodentia; family Cricetidae; genus Chionomys; species Chionomys nivalis. The sequence goes on along the minus strand of NC_080105.1, from coordinate 54,016,757 downwards.
TCAGAGAGTAGACCGCTGCAACATTTTGAAATCAGAAAGATTGAGTTTTGTGTCTTTTGTTTTCCCAACATGCTCACTACTGTGCCACTTCACCTCTGAAGATCATGTCTTTTAATGAAAGCACTGTGGCGGTTGTGAGGTATGTCCCATGGATCGCTTCTCTGAGCACAGTGTTGCTAGCTGGACTTCGCCCTGAGAAGAATGGCTGTGACCCTGCCAGGATCACAAATGGAGGCTGTCCTGTGGCTCCCGCATCAGCAGGCCTTCAGCAGCCTCAGAGCTATTCAGAGTCCACCATGGTGTCTCTTCTGCTTCTGGCAGGTAGAGGCTCTGGAGATGATGGCTTCAGAAGTGGCCAATTTATCAGTAGAAACTGTTGTTTTAGAGGCTGACAGCTTTGCTAGCAATGACACTCTATACCTGCAGTCCCAGTGCTTGCAGAACCAGAACAGGAGGGATATACGTTTGAGGCCATTCTAGGATACCTTTTTTTAAATGAAGAAAAAGGGGAAAAATTATATTTTAAAAAAAACTCACTGTTTTTCAGTAAATTGAGTGTTTTAAGTAAGAGAAAGTGTCCCTAGGGCCAGCATGATGGCTCAATGGCTCAATGCAGTCCCTGCTGTACATACCTTATGACCTGTGTTCAATTCCTAGAACCCGTGCAAAGCTGGAAGGAATGAACTTACTCTGCAGAGTTGTCCTCTGATCTCACACAGATCCTATGGCCTGCATGCACCTGTACCTGCACATCATACATGTGCACACATTCATGCACACACACACACACACACACACATACACACACCCAACAGCCATAATAAATAAGAGTTTTCAAAGAAAAGCACATCTTTATTTTATAAGTATTTTATAAGAAATATTTTATTTTCATTAAGAAGTGAAAATGGCTGGGCAGTGGTGGTGCATACCTTTAATTCCAGCACTTGGGAAGCAGTAGAAGCAGCTGGATCTCTGAGTTCAAGGCCACCCTAGTCTACAGAGTGAGTTCTAGGAAAGCCAGGGCTACACAGAAAAACTCTATCCCCAAACAAACAAAAAAACCCATACATTATTTAGCTGGGCAGTGGTGGCACATGCCTTTAATCCTAATATTTGGGCAGCAGAAACAGGTGGATCTCTATGAGTTCAAAGCCAGTCTGGTCTACAAAGCAAGTTCCAGAACAGCCAGAGCTTTTTACAGTGAAACTCTGCCTCAAAAATTACAAACAAAACTAAAAAGCAAACAAACAAAAAAGAAATATGAAAATGGGGGCCTAGAGAGATGACTCAGCAGTTAAGAGCAGTGGATGCTCTTCTAGAGGAGCAGATTCAGTTCTGAGCACCCACAGAGCAGCTCACAAACGTCTGTAACTCCAGATTCAAAGGATCAAGTGCCTTCTTCCAGCCTCACTACCCACATGCACGTGGTACATATTCACAAATACATATGTGCAGTACAGACATTCGTATACATGCAAGAAAATGAAATGTCCAGAAGTGCTCAGTAAATGGCAAATACCGTATGACTCTGTGATTGAGCCGTAGTGGTCTGTGCATTAATGAGGTCACTGTAAGGAGTCTGCATGTAATGATGTGCTCAGGAATCCTACACGCCTAGCAGGCTGCAGTGCACCCCTCCTGACTTCAGGGGCCCCTGCCATACCAGCCTATAGGCCAGGAGCTCTATTCAAAGTACCCTCTTTTCTATCTCTGTACCCCCGATTGGTCCTACACATAGATTCCTACTCTTTCCCCCCACCTCTCTTTCTCTTCAATGTGTGTTTGTGTGTGTGTGCTGTATTTACACATTTGAAATTACTAGTCTTTGAGAATTTTATACAGTGTATTTTGATCACATTCGACACTGTTCCCCAAATCTTTCCAGATCCACTCAGTCCCTACCCACCGACTTCATGTCCTCTGCTTTTAAAGCCATCGCCTGCAATCTGTGCTGCCTGTATACTCTTGGTGTGTGGTCATCAGCTGGAGCAATTTGACCTACATGGGGCTACACACTTAAAGAAAATGACTTTCCTAAAAACCATCAATTACCAATAGCTTCTCAGCTACGGGGAGACTTCACTCTCGCTTCACTTCCCTGTGTTTGGATTTTGTCTGACTTCAGCTTCCAGTAGTCCAGTAGAGGATGTCATAACTTCTGTGAGCTCATATGGGCAAATTCCTTGTATATGAAAGGCACTGTCTTGTAGTGTTCCACAGCCTCTGACTCTTACACTCTTCCTGTCCCCTCTTCCTCAATGATCTCTGAGTCTTAGGAGGAGAGGGCATGACACAAATACCTTGTTTGTGTCTAAGCGTTCCACGGTATCTTATTCTCTGCACCTAGACCAGTTGTGGGTCTCTGCGTTAATCACCATCCGAAAAAAAGAAGCTTTTCTCATGAGGGTTGAAATTTGCACTAAACTATGGGGTAATGATAAATCATTAGGAGTTGGTTTAATGCTATGCCCAATTAGCAAGGTAATAAAAGTAGGTTCTCTATTAGAGCCTATGATACATCTATCCTTACATTCTTAACTCTAATAATGGTGCCAGGTATGAGTTTCATCTTGTGGAGCAAGTCTTAAATCCAACCATAGAATGGTTGGTTATTCCCATGACATTCATGCCATTATTGCACCAGTAGCCATATCTTGCTGTGTCAGTCATTATTATACCGCAGAGTTCACAGCTGTGTAAGCCTGGTGGTTAATTTCATCTTCTGGCAATATGACTAGCACCTTACAACACCATGAAAGCTAACTAGTAAGGATGACTCTTCCAGGTCAGTACCAGCTTGGTAGCTCTAGTTTCTGTGGACTCCCATATATGTTGTCTTCAGCAACAGGGACTTAGCAAGTTCTGGAGGGTAACCAACAGCACTAGCAATAGCCTGCAGTATTCAGGAGCCTATGGGACCTCAATGGCCAACAACTCCAAGAGAAGTAACCAATCCCCAGCACTGGGCATTTTGCTTATTTGTCTATAGTATCTAATTGGGGCATTGTTGAACCATTGTAGGGTGACTCCATTTAAAATATTTTATAAGCGTGTGTGTGTGTGTGTGTGTGTGTGTGTGTATGAAGCTTCTTAAGTAGTAGGATTTCTTACACCTTTTCAAAATGTCTTTAGCATTAGCCATCTCTCCCTTACTCCCTTCCCTACCCTGCCCTCCTATTCCTATTCTGTTTAACCCTTTCTATTCTGTTAGTCTCCTTTACCCCTTTATACCACTGCTGTCCATCTCCAGCCCTTGAAATTCTGTCACTACCTTCATAGCCCCTGACTAGTTTTGTGACCTCAGGCATATTATATAGATATATAGATGAAATTGCACACATCTGTGATGTCTTTACATTCCATATCAATTGTTTTTAGATATTTACATTTAACAATATCTGAATTGGAGGGATTGCTCTTAAATGATAATTGTAACCCGCAGTGAGTTCTTTGGTTGGCATACAAGAGCATCATTGCAGAAAGAGAATATAGAATCCGGGTAGCTTTCTTTCTTTCCCTGGTGAATATCCCTCTGATCTCTGTGGAGGCTCTGTGTGCATGAAGCAGGCTTTAATGAGAGCTGTGTGGCAGCTATGAGTCTATACCATCTCTAGAAACACAGGTTTGTGTCCTAATTAGCATCTCTAACATCCTCACTACAAATAGGACAAGCTGATGGCCCTGCACTAGAGCTTCAGTTCTGATGAGACAGGTCGCCCTTGCAAGTGTGTTTTAAACCCACTTCACTTTGAAAAGAAAAGATATTTGATATTTACTAAAAAGAATATCTCCTTTCAAGCAACTTCTCTTCATCTGTGTCTCTCGCCATGTTTATCTCCTCTCTTGTGCAATGTGTAACTTTACAACTAAAGCCCAACACCTCCCCGCATGATCATCTCAAGCTTCATCCTGACGCTTCCTGTCTTCCCAGCATGGGTTCACAGTGGCAGCAGAGCTGGTGTCTGGAAACTCAGTAACTCTGCTATTTTCTATTTTCTTCGTTAATCTTGTTTTCAAAGGCATGTGTATTTCAATAGCGTATAAAACTACTTTGCACTATGGTTCAGGGAAGCCATAAAAGCAGAATGTTCCAGCATGCTCTATTTGTCCCCAAGTCCCTCATATGACCTTCTTATGCTGTCTTCTCACCAGTGTGTTTGGAAACATGTAATTTTTGAGTTTTTAGTAACTTGGCCAGTTAGGTTTATTTCTCTGAAAATATGTGTATTTCTGCACTGTAAGGGACCAAACCTTTGCCGCATTTTGTAGTTTTGGGCAGTATTATGCCTTCCCTTTTATTGTGTTTGACAAGATGTGATGACTGATAATTCATTGTTTTTGACTTTCAAAATTGACAGCTTCCTATAGCTCAACCTAATACGTTTATACAATGGCTATTACTGCTATTCAGGATAATGGCTGAGATTCAGGAAGCTAAAATGTCCTGCAAACTGGTGTGTAACATGTGCGGCCTTTTATCTATCCCAGAGGCCCTCTGCCTTTCAGCAGAGCGGGCCTAAATGTTGAGGAGGCTTTAGGCAGAGCCCAGGGTTGCAGTGCATTCCCGCAGGAGGCAGTGTTCTCGCTTAGCTTTGGGGATGTGACTGTGATGTTTTGGGCCAGCAGGGGAACATAGATTGTAAAATTGTCAAAAATAGAGATTCAGCCAGGAAGAAAGAAGAGAGCCCTGGTGGCCCAGGACAGCATGAAAGGTCGGTGTAATGACAGTTTCCTGTAGCGACCATGCACCTTTCAGGTTCTATGTAACTCTTGGGCCTGGTGACATGGCCACCACTTCCAGGAGGACGATGCACCTGCACTAGAGAGAAGCTGAAAGGACAGACACTGCGCCTAAGGTAGCATCTACCTGTGCATCATAAAGCTGAAGCTCTAAGGTGTGCGCTAACCAGACCTATCTGAACCTGTCTTGAAGTCCTGATGCCGAGTCTCCAACGAGTACTGCAGTAGAGAAATGTTTGAGACCCACTGTTCTGCATGCACCTGTTTGTCACTGTCGGGAAAACCTTAACTGGGCTTGAAGCCATTGCTTCCTCAAATTAACTGCAATACCAAGCATGTGTCACTTGCAAAATTGATGAATTGCGTGTGCGTGTGTAATGTGAACAGAGGCGGCTCTCGGGAAGCCATGTCAGCTTTCTCCGGAGTCCCTCTTTGAGCATTTTATAAATATATTGCTTTCTTAAGGGGAAGCAAAGTGAGCTGACAGAGGTGCGTCCCTTAAGATCTCTTTGCAGGTAGAGACATCAGAGGCTGCCTTGGTCTTGCCGTGTAGGTGGGACACCTTGGTGCACTGGGACCCCAAAGCTAAGCAACAATACAGCAGGAACAGCTAACACACACTGCCAAAGATTGCTTTTCAGCTCTGGTCCCATTCCTGTTACCTTTGAACAGAAAGCGCTGTCATTGTAATAAAGGGGTCTGTCAGTTGTCATATCCAAGACTAGTTGCTTCATTGTACCTTGGTCCCAAAGGCTTCCTCTTCAGTAGTGGGGCGGGGATTGTTACTCGCTGTTTTGAGTAGCTGTGAAGAAATCAGACTGCTAACTCCAAGACTTGTATTATATTTATGGAGCAGATGTATAGTCAAACACCTGCCAGGCCTTCTAATGCCTGACATTTTTGTGCGTAGTGATCCAAGTGGCCCCTTGGGGAGCATGCTGCTATAGTTTATTGACAAAGCCGGTGGCGACCAGGAGAGGCGAGAAGTACAGGTCTCCTCACAGGCTGCAGCAGCAAGTGTAGCATGGACTAATTACCCATCTCTCCCACCTGACCGCAATGGCCCTCTTGCCAGCAACACAGGTTATAGCCACCGTCATGTGTGACACCTGCTTATGGTTTCAGTGACCGAGCTTTAACTTGGAATGTCGCATTTAACCCTTTTAATAAATTGTCTTCAGAGACAGTTTTGTGTGTATTTTCATTGTATTGTATTGAGGCAAATCCCCCGCAGCTTTCAAGTGCAGATGTCTCCGTTTGTGCGCAGGCTCTTTGATGAATCTGGGATCCAAAGTGATTTTCACGTTGCAGGTAGAGACTGCGGTGTCAGACCATCCACTGCGCTGTGCAGCCTGTGTGGCTTCCTTCGCTGTCTCCACATGAAGCCTTCGGGGCCCTCAGTCAACCATACAGAGAGAATTAAAATGTGGGGAAACCACAGCTGGGTTTTCTGACTCATGAACCCAAGGAGGCCATGCGTGTGCGGCTCTGGCTGGCGATGCTGCGTAAGATGAGGGACGCTAGAGGGGCTCATGAAGGGGGATATTGGCCAGGCTCGCATTAGATACAGTGCTGTCCTCCTAGGTCCAACACTACAAAGGCAGATGCGGGGGTAATCCAATTGATTTATCCTGTCCTCCTCACACAGCCTGCAGGCTTGGCTCCACAGCACATGTTGCTTGGCAACAGGTGCTCATAGGATGAAGACACAAGCCACAGAACCACATCCAGCATGGTTCACTGGCCACTTCCTGGAGAGACATTATCTCTGTAGAACACACCGGACTCCCTACCTTGGGAGCTCATGGCCTCTGTGGATGCCACGCACAGGACCCCATTTCATCTGCAAGGAAAATACTTCATTTCTCATGTGAATCATGCAAGCATTGCTCGTCACCCCGCTGCAGGAAGTCTGAAGCAGCAATTAACCGAGCCTCTAGCCAGGCTCTGGGTAGATGAGGAGAGGGCGTGTATTGATGCAAGCACACATGGCGGGACAGCTCTGCTGTGTGTATTCTAGCACATGCCAACAAGCAACTCAGAGAGGCTGAGCCATGAGAAAGTACTGGCGTAGTCCTTTGCATCCCATAGTTGTGCCTGCTCCTGGGAGCCCCTTAGGTGTTCTGCATGGCCTCAGCACCTAGACATGTGGGAACAGAAGCAGGTAGGGGCAGTTTCAGTACATGGTTCCTGATGGTTCTCATATATTGCTGCCCCTTAGCACCAATAGGTCTCTCATACTTCACTGAGGATGCAGGCGATACAGTGAAAGGGTCAGACAAGGCAAACTGGATCCAGGAAACGGGACTGATACCACCACATCAAATCACACACCATGTGTTTCTAGAACCATCTGAGGACTGGCATGAGCAGCACTGCCTGTACAGTGAGCAGCTGGCCGTCAGCATGGAATTTAGGAGAGCTTTATGCAGTATGAGCCTGGCACATGCGGAAGAGTGGAGGAAGGACCAAGCACTAGTGAACAGTGATGCTGATGGCTGTTTGGACTATTCTTTTTTTTTTTTTTTTTTTTTTTTTTTTTTTTTTTTTTTTTTTTTTTTTTTGGTTTTTCGAGACAGGGTTTCTCTGTGGTTTTGGAGCCTGTCCTGGAACTAGCTCTTGTAGACCAGGCTGGTCTCGAACTCACAGAGATCCGCCTGCCTCTGCCTCCCGAGTGCTGGGATTAAAGGCGTGCGCCACCACCGCCCGGCCTTGTTTGGACTATTCTTATACCTTGTGAGTTTCTTTCCATTTTGTTGCCTAAACACTGCTAGAAGCCACCAAGACTCTCAGAAACATGAAGGTTATTTTTAGTATTATTCCCAAGGAAATAAAAACATTCAGGCCGATTTATTATGGAGGAAATAGCTAAAGTTCAGGAGAGCTACATCAGTACAGATGTGCTGGTGCCTACAAGCCCCCTTCATGGGGCAGCAGTGAATCCCCAGCCTCAGAGGGCTTCATTGCCAGAGACGATGGGAGAGTACAGGACAGGCCTGGGGTGGAGTCAGAGAGAGGGAACATCGCTGCAGCGCCTGCGTCCTCACTGTGAACGTCTAATGCCTTATCCCCTGCCTTTCCTTGCTAGCACGAGAGATGCAGAAGTAGAAAGAGAAATATGGAGGAACAGGAAAATGCTAGTTACAGATCAGGAGCCGGCCTCTTTGAACAAGCATTCTCGAAGAAAGTGAACCACTCTTCACAAACAATTAGTGCCCTTCTGCTGGTTGCCAAAATCAATTAGCCATGTGGACATTAGCACACAGCTTTTACCCAGCATGCATCCTGCGAGCCGTATGGAAAACAGTCAGAGGGTCAAGGCAGATAGTGAAAGAATGCATTATAGTATTTGCTAATTTGTAGGAAGTGCTTTGCTTTCCCCGAAAAAAAAAAAAAGTTGCACCGTGTTGACTTGAATAGTTTAAAATGACAGCCTGTCACCAACCATACTAGCTGCTCAAGCAGTAACAGAGTGTACACTTGACCTTGGCCTCCGTGTTCCGACAGCCAAGAACACACTTTCCTTTTGCGTTGGAAATATGCCCAAAGGATGCTCAGTCATACTACAAGGACATTTGTTCAACTATGTTCATAGCAGCATTATTTGTAATAGCCAGAACCTGGAAACAACCTACATGCCCCTCAACCAAAGAATGGATAAAGAAAATGTGGTACATCTACACAATGGAGTACTACTCGGCGATTTAAAAAAAAATGACATCTTAAAATTTGCATGCAAATGGATGGAACTAGAAAAAAACATCCTGAGTGATGTAACCCAGACCCAGAAAGATGAGCACAGCATGTACTCAGTCATAAGCGGATACTAGCTCTAAAGCAAAGGATTTTTTCTAAACCTGTCTTTGAGAAATTATTTTAAACTAGAGCTAATTAGGAAGTTCTGTTTTAGACTTTTCTAAAAACATGGCTGGAAAGCTAAACATTCTGAGGTTTCAGAAGGCTCTGAAACAGACCAGAGAAGACCTCTGCTAGTTCTGAGTGTGGCAGTCAAACGCAGACAGAGGAGCCCCAGGGTCATGTGAGGGGCCAACCTGACATAGGAGAGAGAACTCCCAGCCATGCGTCTGGTTCTGTACCCTAGGCTTCCCATCCTGCCCGGTCATCTTTATGGAGCCCCAGACCTGTGTCACGTGCCAAGGTTTTCCTTGCTGTATTTTTCAAGTCTGCCATAGAAAATAGCCATAGAGTGTGAAGCTTATTTAGCAGAAATGTAATCCTTCAGAGTTATAGGTAGGTGGCATCTGAAAGGCACTGAGATCTGCTCCCTTCCCAACTCTGTGCTTCCAGCAGCCTTACTGAGTGTCCCTCAGCTATGGACATGTCCCTCTTCTCTGCCACTGCCTTCTCATTCCCTCTGCATGGGTTACTCCTTGTAAGAATACCAATTGCTGAACAAGGACCACCCTTGTCCTACATGTCCTATCTGGAGACCACAAAAAAACAAAGTCATATCATGAGTGCTGGAGATGAAGGTGACAATACATCTTTTTTAGCAGAATTGAACACGTGACATGCGTTACCACTCACCCTTTAAAAGACATACTGGATAGGAAAGGCTAGGAGGTGGAGCCTATTAGTCCCCAACCCCCATGATGGCTTGGTGGATGCGCAGGGTTGGAGTGAGTAACTCATTCCAGTTCCTGCCCAGAGAACTGGAGCAGTTAGCATCACTGAGAGCAGTCAGCATCACTGAGAGCAGCCAGGTTTCCAGGAAGCACTGAATAGCCATATACTCTGTATATATTGTGTATGGAGAGAATCCTGGCTAATAATATAGAACGGCTTTCTTTCTTTCTTTCTTTTTTTTTTTTTTTGCTACTACTGGCAGGATTTTAGGGCATTTCACCATTTTAGGATTTATACTTGGTCCACTCAGATAAGTTTTTTGGAGGAGACTTTGGGGAAAAGATGATCTTTTCTTTTTCTTATTTACTTTGTAAGAGGTTAATGGAGGTTAATTGGATACCGGTGGCTACTATTGAGGCTTTCACCTGCTCTTGAATTTTTTTTTTCTCCAAGTTCTCCATCAGGGTGCACACATTATGCAGCATAGCCATTTTCTGATTTTACCCCAAGATTGTTTCTATGGCTAGAAGTACCTGCTCTTCATTGCCTGTTAATTCTGCTGAATTGGTTACTGGGTTCCCTGAAGGAAACCCCAACAATAGGTCTTAATGAAGTTTTCCAGAACTTAAAAGGAAAATGCTTTGAAAACTCCACTTTGGACCTCCTCAATGACAGATGGCCCAGGAGAATTTCTCCAAGAACTATAGAAATGAGGAACCCTGTAAGAGTCAACCCTGGGTAGTCAAACTGATCGTGTCTGTGTGATGGATGTGGAATTCCTTCCATTGTACGGTGGGCTTTTGTCACGTGATCTCCATCAAATGAGTTCTCAGCAGTGGATGGTCTGTTGAGTGCTGACCTTCGTTTCCAGTGTCACCTTCCAGCTCCATGATGAAAGATGGCCTCATCCAGGCCTGTGACCAATGTCCCCCTCCAGGGAGAGCTGGAATTCGATCTACCAGGTTGGCACTGTGACATAATGGTTGATAAATATTTTTAATATCACCCCTTCCAGGTGTAGCATTTTGCCACATCATCCCTACATACTGCTTCCACAGATGGGCTCCAGTGACTAAACCAGGGAGCTTGTGACAGCAAAAGCTCATGCCAGTCCAAATAGTCAGCATTCAACTAACTCTCCAAGTCACTAGGAAATATTAGCCAAAAAGAGTCACAACTCCTTCTAAATAGTCCATTCTGGGCTGTAGTTCTCTGATGAAGGCATTACCTCCCGACCATTTCTTCCCTTTCATTGTCTCCACCACCCCATCAGCCTGCTGACCTAGGCATTGGTCACCATCATAATGTCACCAGGTCATTGTCAAGGCCCTATGTCCACCTCCACACTGGACCTTGTCAGGCCTACTTTGTTCCCGTCCTTTGGAGCATCTGATTCCCCTCTCTCATAGCATCTGTTTACATCAGGTGAGCCCTGTGCCTCCTTGTCCAGTTGGCCCATCCCTTGAGATAGGAGTGGCACTTCAGTATGAAGAAGGACTCTGTCCATATCAGTAAGATACAATCGGTATCGTGTTTTGGGGGGACAGTGTGTCATTTATAGTAGTGATTTCATATTCTTGAGCTCAAATACTACCTCTGGGACCCTATGCTATGTTGGCACAAAAATACTCTCCAACTTGACATTTCTTTCTTCATCTTCTAAGCCATTGTGATGGTCATATCCAGCCCCGTATGTCCCACCCTCTGTGAAGGACTCCATCTCTTCTGCTTCTATATCCAGCAAAGTGTCGCTGATTTATTAACGAGTTGTATTTAGCAGTCTATTCCATGCTAGGCACTGTATATGGTCTAACAGTGATGATGAGTTAAGACCCTGTCTTATGCTGGCAGCCATCTCCATATGACCATGTAAGCCTCTTAAATGTCCTCCTTGACCTTGGGTTTTAGCCACTTTCCTATTGCTCTGATAAGATACCATGACCAATGCAATTTAGAAAATATTTATTGGAGCTCACAGCTCCAGATGGGCAGAGTTCATAGTCACCTTGGTGTGGAGCATGGCAGCAGGATGCTGGAGCTTGCATCCTGATCCACAGGCACGAGATGCACACAGAGAAGTGGAGAGCTACCTAGGAATGGCATGGGTTTTGAAACCTCAAAACTCTTCACCCCCACCCCATGATACATCTCCTCCAACTTCCCTATCCTTCTCAAGCAGTTCCACCAGCTTGGGATCAAGTGTTCAAATATATCTGCCTATAGGGAAGGCTTTCTCATTCAAACTGTCACACCCCAAATGTGCAAAGGACAGGTAGGTGGGGACTGTTTCAGCCAATGGATGGACATCTGCTTAGAGGATACCACTGAAGTAAGGTCTGTGGAAGATACCACTAGCATGTGGAGATCATCTCTAGAGTAGCCCAAGCGGAATGGCTTCAGTGGAGATGCAAGGAAGAGGGGAAGAAGCAACGGGGAGCCAGCCTCAGTTCTCCCTGGATGCTGGGTGCCAACCTTGGGCATTACTTTGCCTTTTCAGAATCTATTTGTTTTATTTCAACAACAAAGATATGGTATGACTTATATTTTTATCATATTCACATGTCATTTATTTTAGAATTAAAGAATCAAGTTGAGGAATGAGCGGGAGGCTTGTCATCAGGCAGCAAACAGCGGTGTCCTTGAACCCAAAGCGCCCACAGTAGAGCTGTGTGGAGACTACACTGAATCCATAGAGGAAATCGTATAAACAATTGTCCTGTTTCACAAGCCTTCAGAATTGAGGCACCACACATATTTTCTCCAAGTTAAGCATAGAGACACAGTGAGTGGCCTGCCATGCGCATGATGCAGAAAACAGAACTTGTTAAAACCAACATTGGGAGAGCTACTGCTCAGAGATGCCAGGGATGGAAGCCAGAAAGAATCCACAGGGGAAAAGTGGAACCACGGCTAAAGACGGCCTAATGTGTGTAGCCCAGCTATCCCTTCCCCATATGCTCACCCAAAAATAAATGAAGGCATGTCCATACAGAATCCTTTGTGTGACTGCTTACAGTAGCTGCATCAGTAGGCACCAACTGAAAACCACCCACTGTCCTTCGGTGAGTGGAAAGGTAAGCAAATATGCTGTGCCTATTCAGTGCGGTAAGAGGAATAAGCTACTGATACATCCTGCCTGGAGAGACACACACTCTATAGGAGGCTGGAAAGCCTGCAGGGCTGGGTACTTTCAATGAACAGGAAGGCTATGAATTATGTACTTCCAACCTACATTCTTGAAAAAGCAAAACAAAAGCAATGAAACCCATCTTGATGGTTTCCAGGGACTGGAACTCAACTACCAAAAAATATGTATGAGGACTGCTGGGATGTACTGGATCTTGACAATGGTGTGGCCGCCCAATTGATTGCACTGGCCAAAATCCATAGCTCCATACAGCTGGGAAGGTACACCCTTCATATTCCAGGAATATGAAATAGGAAAGCCTTACTCTAACATAGCCTACATCTCTTCACTGTTTCTTCCCATAGGAGGAGATGCAGAGCCAGGCTTACTGTGAGGTGAGAAATCTGGGGAGTGATAACCTCTGAGCTAGCTGTGAAGAAAAGCTTTAAAGAAAGAAAAAGACTTGGCGAGAGCGATTTTCTCTGTACTTTTTCTCACACTGCCCCCCAGGTTCAAGTTCTTCTGCCCTTGCTAGACTGCAATTTCCTCATTTCATAAGTGGGGTCATGTCGACATCTGAGTTATTATGAGCTCATGGTATAATGGACTTGATTCATAGAAGTCTTTTGACCGATGATAGCTGCTTTCGTTTCAGAAATGAAACTCGGCAATATCTTTCCTCTCAAGGGAATGTCATACTCCAACCCCATGAACACCTGAGTTGTGCCTAGCAGGTGGACAAGCAGATTTCCCTGGGTTTCCGTGTGCATTCTGTACATAGATGTGTGCCTTCTCAGCCTTGTCAGCTCAGTCTGTGACCTGGACCCAAGGACAGCCTGTGTGCTGGAGTGATTATGGGAGTTGCACGAAAAGATCATACGAAGCTCACAGTTTGGCATGTAGACAAGAAAATGTTTAGTTGGTGTTGGGTGTCATAGTCATCATTGTGGTGGCAGGCCCTGCCATTGTTCTGTTTCCTCTGTGGTTTATTAGTCACTTTTATACTCTGTGACCAAAATACCTGACAGGAACAAAAAGGCTTTATTTTAGCTCATGATTTTAGAGGAGTTCGTTCCCTTATCTCCGGACACCATGCACTTGGGGAAAACATCATGGCGTCAGGAGTATGTGGCAGGAGACAGCTATTTACATCGCTTAAACAAGAGGCCAGAGTGAGGAATGTCAGGTTTCTCCTAGCTTTCCTCCTCCCCTTTTTGTTCGCAAGGATCTCTGGGCTGGATCTCTCTCCCTCCCTCAGTTAGTCTTCTCTGGAAACCACTAACAAGCACACCCAGATGTTTGCTTCCCTGACTCTTGGGCAATTTTAAATCCAGTGAAGTTGACAATGGAAATTAGCCATTGTAAGTCCTTGTCAACTTGACCTAAGCAAAAGGCTTACCTCTGCAAAACTGGATTCAGCATGTCTCCTTGAGTCCACAGTCTTACCAATTCCACTGGTTTTTTTTTTTTTTTTTTTTTTTTTTTTGGTTTTTTTCAAGACAGGGTTTCTCTGTGGTTTTGGAGCCTGTCCTGGAACTAGCTCTTGTAGACCAGGCTGGTCTCGAACTCACAGAGATCCGCCTGCCTCTGCCTCCCAAGTGCTGGGATTAAAGGCGTGCGCCACCACCGCCCGGCTACCAATTCCACTGTTACTCAGAAAACAGGACACTTCAGAGGCTCCTCCAAGACTCAAGACAATTCTTAGTTGTGGACTACTATAAAAAATTACAGAAACACAAAACCAAGTTACACTCCCGATATCCAAAAGGGAGGCTTGGGGGCATCAAAAGGAGTAATGGGACCCAAATCCTGCAGAGGAAGCCTTAAATCCTGTAACTCTGTGTCCATAATTGAGGGCACAGGGTAGCATCATTAAAACTCTAGCATACTTGAGTATTCATTCCTTCATGGCCTTGCCGTGCCCAACCCACATGTCCTTTATTTTAGACTGGCTTTACTCAGAATCCTCAGCTTCCTCTAGGAGACAAGCTACATCCTTGGGTTTCCATTGCAACTTGAGTCTTACCCTCACAGCTTCATGAACCATCCTCACAGGAGCTCTGGGCAAAGAATCTAGCTGGCTGTGCGTTGCTTATTCTCACAGACGTTTGTCTAGAATCACAGCGGGAGCCTCCATCAGTTCATTGTTCTTGCGTTCTCCGTGCCTTCTAAACGAGCTGTGGGTAATGCCTAGTGCTGTTGCCCATTCAAGCAATAGCTAGGACCCCTTGGACCACAGCTTCAGCAGCCTTTGATAGATGAGCTCTTGGAGACAGTCTTCTAGGCTCCTCTTGTCCAGCAGTGTCTGACAAGTGCTCTGTCACAAAAAAGTCTACTGAGTTTGCAGTCTTACACTCCAGAGCCATGATAGGTCAGGGGCTCTCCACTTCCTAAAATTCTCCCGCCTTCTCTGTTATGACAGCATAAAGTAGTTATTTTGTCACTAATGGTGCTCATCATTTTTAACAGCTGCTGGCTCTTACCTGCAGCTTTAGATGAGTTATTCTCTGACTTAAGTACATTTGTTACATTGTTCTGCTCCATGTTTGTGACCAGTCCTCTCTGGAAACTCACTGAAAAGCATTCAGTAATAGCCTCAAGAAGGTTCCTGCTGTGTGATCTTGAATTTTCCCCCTCTCCTTTGAATTGAGAGCCGTCCTCTAATTTTCAAGATCTGGGAAAATTATTTGTCAGAATGGAGAATGAATGGCCTCTGGTTCCCAGAAGAGGGAGAGGAATGCCAAACCCAAGAGCACAGATCTTACTGACTGAATCTGAATCAGTGTTCTGCTCGGCTGAGCTCCTCCCACGGTGCTTATTCAGCTCTGCCTCTTGTATTGTAAGGTGTACTTAGCTGAAACTCTTGGAACAAATCAGTTGACAATGCTTAAGAAGCCCATAACTATGTTCAGCCACAGCCATGGCCTCCTACTCAGGCACCTGTTTGCTGTATTAGTGATTTTTGATTTGCTATGGCCAAAATTCCTGACAGAAACACATGAAAATCGGAAACATTTATTTGGGCTCCTGGTTTCAGATCCCATTTCATAGTTGCTGAGCCCATGCACTTGGGCAGGATGTCTCACAGTGGCAGAAGTGTGTGATAGGGTCCAGTAGTTCACATCACGCAGCCCAGGAAGAATAAAAAGGACTAGGCTATCTTTCCACTAGTTTTCACCTCTTTAGTTCTGTCGTGGTCCCCAGGCCATGGTATGGTAGCATCTACACTCAAGGTGGCTCTCCCCTTCAGTTAATTCTTGCTGGAAATGCTCGCAGAGACATAGCCAGAAATGCATCTCAACATTCCCTACATGATTCTAAATACAGTTGAGCTGACAATGGAGATTAGTCATCCCATTTGGTAACCTTGCAATTCTCTGCAGCAGAGTTCCTGGGGTTGTTGTATACATATAGTACATAGAAAGTGTTCCAGCTCTGAAGGGAAAGGCTTCTCAACAAGTGTAGCAAGTGTTACAGCTCTGTTTTGCTAGGGAATGGTTTCCCTAGTTACAGTTCTTGCTCCAGGACAGGTTTCCCTAATGGAAGAGTAACAACTTTGCTCTAGCAGGGTTTTTTCCAGCCAGGTTGTTGCAGCTCTGCTCAGTTTCCTCAGAGTGTAACAATTTGGCTCCAGCAAGGGAAACTTTCCTGAGCCAAAGTATTACAGTTCTGCTCCGCTCTGGCTCTGCTCAACACTGGCGAGAGCTGTTACAGCTCTGACCTACTCCAGCAGAAGTTGTTACAACTCTGCTCTGCTGCAGTAAAGTTATGACAACAAACCTCACAAGAGATTTATTGAACAGGAGGAATCCAGGAGAGTGGCCGCCTCTGCCAGGGTGGAAAAAAAGGGCAGCCCCAAACTAAATAAGTACAGGGTTTGTATAGCGTTTCTTAGGGGTGGAGCTTTTCAGGGTAGAAAAATTTCAGGGTGGGGATTAGTAGGATCTCAATTCTTGAGCTTGAGACAAGCTCAGGGATGGGTTGGATTTTGTGCTCTGTGATTGGTTGGATTTTATGCTCTGAGATTGCTTGGTTTTCATGCTCAGGGATTGGTTGGATTTCAGTTTCTGAGTTGGTTATGGGGAGAGTGT
This sequence comes from Chionomys nivalis, assembly GCF_950005125.1. Lineage (NCBI taxonomy): Eukaryota > Metazoa > Chordata > Mammalia > Rodentia > Cricetidae > Chionomys > Chionomys nivalis. Next base: position 54,000,212 of record NC_080105.1, on the reverse strand, counting down.
GTTTTCTTGGGTCTGGTCTCCGGGCCAGGGCGTTCTTTCACTGCCCTTTCTACCCTACAGGTTTCACAAAGCAGTTTCTTTCATGTGTATCATATGCTTCCACTGTATTTACCCTCCATTACCCTCCACCATTTCTCCTACCCACTGCCGCTTCCCACTAGTCTCCTCCCTTACCCTGGTCTCTCTGATGCTTTCATGCCATATATATGGTTTCATGAATCAATATATATCTAGTATTTGTCTTTCTAAGACAAATATTTCACTTAATATGATGATATAATGTTATTGATTTTTCTTTTTCTTTTTTTTCCTCTATGTAACAGCTCCAACTGTCCTGGAACTAGCTCTTGTAGATGAGACTGGCCTCAAACTCACAGAGATCTGCCTACCTCTGCCTCTCAAGTACTGGCATACATTTTCCTATTTTCTTTACTCATTCATCTGTTGATTGACACTTAAGCTAATTCTGTAGGTTGAATAAACTAGAGCTGCAATAAGTATAGGCATGCAAGTATCTCTATGGTATGCTGACTTAGAGTCCTTCAAGTATATGCCCACAAATGGTATAGCTGAATCTTTTGTTCTATTTTTTTCATTTGATGACACTTCATACTGATTTCCATGGTGTCTGGACCAATTTGATTCCACCACCGTTGTATAAGTATTCTGCTCTCTCCATTTCTGCATTAGCATTTTCTGTTCCTTTTATTCTTGAGTAATAATTATTCTAAAGAGTAAGGAAGGACCTCAAAATATTTTAATTTACATCTCTTTGATGACTAAGGATGTTGAACATCTTTTCATATGTGTATTGGACATTTGTACTTTTATTGAAAACTGTGAGCTGTTTCATTGGGCCACTCACTGATTGGGTTGTTTGCTTGGTTTTGTTTTGGATTGTTTTTTTTCTCTTTAAATATTCTAGATGTTAATCCCATTTTACAGGCTCTCTCTAAATCTTTTGATTTTCAGAGGATTTAAATCCTATTCAACCCCATTCATCAATTCTCAGAGTCGGTTATACTCATTCATTTAATTCTTTGTCTGGGATTTCACCTAAATCACTTTCATTAGAATCTATTGTGAATCTAAGGGGAATCTATGGAGCCTGTCAGTTTGGAAGCTAGTAAGTCTCACTCCAGACTCACTCAGTATCACTCTGGCCAGATTTCTACCCCCTGGGATGTGGTATAGTTTAGACACAGCTTCCCTCAACCTGTTAGAGGGATTCTACATACCAAGACTAAGGTTGTAATCCCCTGATACTTGCCCTGAGGTCCCAGAGGCAACCATGCAGGAAAGGACTGTGCCTGGAGGGCCGTCTAGCTGCTGATTCTTCAGGGGTCCTTTCCATTGCTTCTTGCCACTACTCTACCCAGAGGCTGAGAAGATAAGATTTTCCCAGCATCTAATATGGTGCGCTGACACCAAGATTTCTGTCTGGTTGGGATGCAAGTGTGGTAGTTTGAATGTAACTGTCCTCCATAAGCTCATGGGGAATGGCATTATGTGGCTTTGTGGGGGTGGGTATGGCCTCCTTGGAGGACGGGTGTAACTGTGGGGGTGGGCTTTGAGGTTTGCTATGCTCAGGATACTGCCCAGTCTCAGTCGACTTCCTGTGACCTACATATGGCCTGCACCATGTCTGTCTGCATGCTGCCATGCTCCCTACCATGATGATAGTGGATTGAACCTCTGAAACTGTAAGCAAGCACCCTCAATGAAATGTTTTCCTTTATAAGAGTTGCCGTGGTCATGGTGTTTCTTCTTAGCAACAAAAACCCTAACTAAGACAGGCAATCTGCTTAGTGACGTGTCCAGTGTTGATTGTACTTTCTGAGTTGTTGACTTTTTTTGTGTTACTTCTCTGGTCGCTGATCCTCTCCCAGCATGCAACTGCCTGACCTCCAGAATGTACTCTGAGTACTCTTCCTCCTTTCTGATTCCTAAAGTTTCCTTCCTTTCTTAACTTCTTAAACTAATGTAACATCTGCCATCACTGACTTCATAGATAGCTATCCTCCAACTCTCTTTGGTTTATTCCCATGGATGGGGGTTGTCACCATTTCCTCCGTCTTAACTCAGGTCAGTCATCATCATATGGATTTTTCTCTCTCCCATTGAATTAAAAGCTGTGTGGATGGAAGTTGTTTTGCTCATCGATAATACCCACCTTTTACTGTATTATTTGGTTTTTAAGAAAGGGTAGCTCAATAATATAGACAGAGGACTTCATCCAGAAGTCACCTCGGTGCGGTGCTTCAATGACTTCTCTGAAAGCCATGCAGAGCAGCCAGCCGTCTTTCTTCTTAGTGAGTATCCTGTGTGTGATTGAGTCAGGTAAGAAGAAAAAAGTTGAACTTGACTTTTTTCTTGGTTGCTGGATCAATCGTCAGGATCAATGAAGGTCCAGCTTCCCATGCTGACTCCAGTCATCAACAAAGCTACAGCATCATTGGTCCACATGAAACCTGCACTGCAGGATGAGGTCCATACCAGAGGTGAACCCCGGTCCTCTGCTCGGTAGGAAGAGCTCCCAGGGACTTTGAGACAGCTAGAGAGTGTATGCAAAATACCCTGTTCCAGGAGATCTGACACGCTCCTCTGGCTTCCACAGGCACCAGGCATCCATGTGGTACAGAGACACACATGCAGGCAAAGCCCTCTTGCACATGAAGTAGATAAATCTACATTTTTTAAATAATGAGAAATATTTTAAGTTACACTTCCTAAGTTTGACCTTCTAACAGACAGAACTGGCCAATTTTCCTTTTGTATAAGGCAGTGAGAGTCCCAAGGGCAAGCATGTCCTTTCAAAGGGCCACAGAACACCCAGATTTGTCATTGGTGAGAAGTTTTTTGACAGAACCAGGAGACAAGTCTCAATAGTGTCGATTCCCTGGAGGTCTGGCACCCAGCTCGCCCTCCCTGCCTCTTAGTTACTGTTCGGTTCTAACAACCTTGGAAGAGGTACTTGTCAGAATCTTTCCAAAGTCACCTCTCCATCTGTGAGAGGAGACACTGCCATCTTCATCACAGCTCTCTAAGTGCATGCTCAGCCGCATTAAAAAGTAAAGTTCCTCCAGCCATACTAACGGCCTTCTATTTCTTGCTCCTGGAGATGTCAGTGGGTCCATTCCCCTATGTTCTCACTAATTTTTATAGTTCCGCTGAGCGCAGCATGTAGCTTTTGAGCTGAGTCAAGTTCATTTCCGCTGAGACCAGCCTGGGTATTTTCATCGTGTGCTTCCTTTTGGTTCCTCCTCCCTTGCAAAATTTAGCAACTTTAGTATTGTTCTCCCAGCGTGATGCTCCTGAGGAGTCAGTATCAGCCCTCAGTGACTTCCCTACGGTAGGGCCAGCGTGATGGCTCAGACTTCTCATCTGACTTCCTAACTGTGTTGCTGAGTCAAACTCTGCTCAGAAATCTACTTGCTTCCAGCCATACTCCGGGGATCCAAATATATGTAAAGAGAGGCTGATTTTTAGATAATGCGTGCAGAACATACCATCTGCTGTGCTCAGAGGGATCCTTCTCTCTAGACAGAGTCTTTCACTAAGGAGGGGTGGATTCTTCCCACTGGAAGCATAGTAGGTGGGGAGTGGGAAAGGGAGTGAATACATGGCCATACCTATCCAAGCTCTGAACCCCATGCTTCTTTCTAAGTTCAAGTTTCCATGAGGCCTTAGTCTTTGGTTAAGGAATGGGAGGTGCAGACCATCACTTGAATGTCAAGACAGTTACAGTAGGTCTAGTCTAGGAATGCTTAGCCTTTATTCCTGGCATGAGTGCCTGCCTGAGTGAGTCTGTTCTCTCCTCTCTGTCTGTCTCTCTCTGTCTCTCATATGTGTGTGTGCACACGCACATGTGTTCTTGCATATTCTTGTATATGCAGGTGTGTGTACATACACACATATTATATACTCACATACAGAGGGCAGGAGACAATCTCAGTATCACTTCTCAGGTACCATACCCTTTCTTTTGAGACAAGTTTCACACTGTCTCAAAACTCACCAAGTCTCTCTTTCCCCATTGCTGGGATGATAAGTCAGGGAACAACATGCCTGGCATTTTTACCTGGGTTCTTGGGATCTAACTGGAATCCTCGTTCACGAAAAGCAAGCATTTTACTGGCCTAGCTGTCTCTCCAGCATCCTGCTGTTGTTGCCTTTTTCTTGTGCTCTTTTGAGACAGGGTCTCACTGTGCAGTCCTTGCTGAGCTAGAACTCGCTACGTAGATCAGGCTAGCCTTAAACCCTTAGAGATCTGCCTGTCTCTGTAGCCCATGCTTTTAAACCAAGATTTCCTTCCATCTCATGAACCTCTGTCCAATATCCCCACTCCCCCCCCCACACACACACCTTGTGACTCTACTCAAGAGAACTTCCTCTAGAGGTTCCTAGCCTCGAGGAAGCTTACTCTTTTATGGGTGTTCTGCCTCAGAAACACTTCTTCAGTCTGTACCAGCCACTGGCAACACTATTGCTCCTGGACCATCTGGGACCACTGTGTCTGGAGTGGGATCAGAGTTCTCCCAAGTCACCTCTGCGGTGCATCTATTCAGGGGGCTGCAGATCTGAAGGAAGCAACTGACATTTAGTTCATCATAGTTAAGCATACGGGCTAGCGTGGGTTCACAGGCTCAGAGCCTATATGAAATTAGACGATCTGGCGCTGGAATAATTTTAGAGGAGGGAAAGAATAAATACTGTCAAACCAAAATCTTACCAGAGCCTGTGGAGTAAACCTGGGTCGCGTCCGGCTCGTTGGGGTCCCCAGTCGGTCCTCACAGCTGGGCAGATGGGCAGACAAGCATGTTGATCAGGGTTCCAGGAGTCGCTTCCACTGTTGGTTCCGGGAGAGAACCCTAAGGTAAATTTTAGGCCCCATCCACGTGATTTCTCTTATGCTCATCTTTGCTATAGTCGGCATGATTTAACCCGTCAGTTAACATCACAGACTCTGTCTGCATGTGGTTCTGAGTGGATAGTAACTTCGCTAGCATGGTAACAGTATTTGCAAACTAGAGTCTTTCAGCCCAACAGGGTCCCGGGCCCAGTTCTAGGTGAAACCCCCAAGTGTTGTTCTGCAGAATGGTGCAAACTTTCAGTTGTGGCCTCGGGCATCTTTGGAAAGAAGTTTTGCTCACTGGGCCTGAGATGCGGCTCACTGGATCCCCTCTCGACTCTGAACCCCAGCCCTCTCTTTTGTATCATGAGAGCCGTTCTGCCCTCTCTTCTTGTGACTGTCATTTTCAGGCCAAGACCAGGTGCTGCCTGCACATCCCTGTCCTTCCTCCCTGAGGACTACCCAGGGCGACCTCAGTGTGCACCGGGAAGTGTAAGGGCCTGCCAAATTCCCATGCAGTGTGGTATGGAGGAATGGCGTATTTGCCTGGCAATCCAGAAGATTTCTGTCAGCTTCCCCAGCTCATTACATCTATTGCTCTAATCCCTGGCTCTTTTCTCCTCAGTGCTCACCACTCTTCTTCCTCGGGGCCGTTGTTCCTGTGTTTGTCTCTCCATGATGTAGATCATAGCCGAGTTAGCCTTCATAGACAAAGCCTATGTCATTTTGCCTGGTCATTTAGGAGAACTTCATCAAGATGGGGCTGATATCTTCACTTAATCTTTAGTGACAGTTGTTCAGGATGTGGTGAGTGGAAGGAAGGTACAGGTCAGAGTGCACGTGTGATAGGAGATGGGCTATAGTTCAGTAGAAGGAAGGATGGGTATGGACTAGGGATGAATAAGTCCCAGCATGGAGTGTGCGCTTTTATTCATATGTAAGTTGTAGAAAAAAAAATCTCTGGAAAGACTTTATTGCATTAGATCGTCTAAATGGAACCGGAGGAACCAACCCAGACAGGCTCGATAGAACACAAAAAGCCAAATAGTAGCACAAAGGAACTGAATTGAAGAAAATGAGCAATGTTCCAACCACAGAGCTGAAAGGATCCAAGAGGATTTTCTCAGCGACCTTTAAAGGAAAGAGACCACAGGTCTCAGAGCCAATCAACTTCAAGATGAAATCCATTCCAAAACCAATGGGGCTTCCTAAAGCAATTCCAGCATCAGGCCATGCAGAGAAGGACACGGAGCGTCAGAAATGGCAGCAGGTGGATGGCTGCTGCCAAGGATGGGCTTCTCCTGAGTGGTGAAAATGGCTTCTGTGTGTTTATACCCATGGAAGGTTTGTCCTGAAAAAGCCAGCAGGTTGATTGCACGAGGCTGGAATACAGTGACTACTAATGAGCTGTCCGTGGATACATGAAAGCTGGGCCTTCCCTCAAGGCAGATGGACAGTGTCTGCTTGACAGAGGAGCTAAGTCCAAGAAAAGAAAAGTCTGTACTGCCTTTTCTTTGGGTTTGTGAAACAGTTGGCAGTGGAATTCTGTTTCAGTTTGATGTGTTGCCAGATTCTGTCTCCCAAAGCATTCCTGTTGTTGAGCCTTGGCTAGCCAAGTGACAGAGAAAATAGTTGATTTCCAGGCAGCCAGCCTTCCGCCTGGATCTCATCAGTGGCTTCCCGTGGTCCTCACTGGCTGTTAATTTTTTGGTATCTGCACTTTGCAATAAAGTAATATGAATAGCAAGCAGGATTTTAGTATGGAAACCTTTCTTCGGATAGAAGTTTTGGACGCTTTAATTATTTATCCCAGTAAAATTTATTGTAAAGTATCTCAGTTGCTAATCTAAATTGAGCCACGCTAGCATGACTTTAATTTCCTTATGAGCCTTGTTCCTGTTCTAACTGTTTTTTACATATATTAATGTTTGCGAGCACTCTATTAGATAGGTACGGTGATCCCACCAGGCTCTGATGAGTGTGGGGGGCTGATCCCATCAGTTGACTGTGGAGACTGCACCCCTTAATCATGAGGTCTCCTTTGATGACACAGAAGCCCTTCTGTAGCTTTTCTTCCCCCATCTCTTCAAAACTGAATTTGCCCAAGTTTCCCTGGAAGTTGGAGAGAATGAATGATGGGGCGTCTGGGGCCTGACATGTTTCTTCTTTGTTGCCCAGGATCATGGTTTTTACATAGCAGCAGCTGTGCAAAGAATATCAGGGCATGCATACATACATTCTGCATTCAAACAACAATTTAAAACCGAGAAAAAAAATAACAAGAAAATATGTAAAAAAAAAAAAAAAAAAAACAGTTCATTTTACCAATCCATTAAATCATTTATAAATAATTTGTCAAGCAGAGTTCACATTAACAAGATAGCAAGATGACAAGATAAAGCATATGAGGGAAAGGTGCACCTCAAAGTCACCGGAGGAAGTTTTATGATCTGCTTGCATGCTGACGTGCAGTGACATTGAACAAATGAGACTGGCCGCCGACCAACGCTACAGCCTTGTGTGGGAGTGGGGAAGCTGTTTCTGATCTGACCCAGTAAAAGGGGCTTTTCTGAAGAGATGTTGGGGGGAACGCAAGCAATAGGTGATGTTCTGTGGGACACTATTTTCAAAGGTTCTTCATTTCCAGATGGTGCATGAAGCAATGTCTAACTCACTGGGTGCCCTGGAAACACTGCTGCCAGGGTCCACAGGGCTGACCTTGTCAGCTACTCATGCAGATCGTGCCTTCGTGGGCCACAGACACCTGGGCATGGAAGGATTTCACTGTGTCCCCAGGATCACTTTCTTCACCAGTGTCTCCCAACTCGTACACTTAATGAGTACGTCCCTGTCCTCATAACTCCACCAGTGCGGTCTTTCCCCCAGTGCCCCTCACCAGAGTGGCTCATTTGGCTCCAGATAGAGAGCGTCAATGACAGACCAAAGAAAGGATTCTACCCATTTAACTTAGTAAATGACTGAGGTTACTCGGTTCACTTACTCAAAGGTAATCTGTATCACCCCAACCCCACAGTAGCGTGCTCTGACTCACAAAGATTGCATGTCTGGAGTTCCTTGTATAAGTTGCAGGCAGATCACAGTTAGAGTACCATCTCCTCCTCAACTGTTACTACTGATATAACTGGGGGAAGGGACCCTGTGGATCCTGTAACTTTCAGGATATTCCTGTGCCTTGTGAGTTTTGTTTACTCCATGGGCCTTTCATCTTTGTTGTGGTAAGCATCCCTTCCTGTAGGAAGTCATGTTTCAACTACAGGGAAATACACACTATCTCTCTGGTGTGTCTTGCCACACTCTGTGACCTGCCAGGACAGCTGCTTTATGAGATCCTTGAAGAAAATGTTCTCTGTTAGTCTAAAGCCCCCTGAGCTGCTGAGTCTGGGCTGTATGGAGATTCAGGACTTTGCAGGGGGTCATCAGGCCAGAGCTGAAGCAATGTTTTCCTAGAGATTTTGTGACACCAGGAAGGGGAATCGCAGCAGCCAAGATCCCAGTAGGCACATATGCTCTCCCAGATGGGGAGCTCCCAGCTCCCGTGCAGAAATGAGTGTGCCTGGCATTGTGCTCCACTTGGCACTGCAGGCTGAGCCACTGGGAAGAAGCTCAGAGAACAGAGAGGACAGGACCTCGGTTTGGGTTTGGGAATCCTTGAAAAAAATGGTCTTTGTGTGCTGGCCTATAGGCGAGTGTAACGGCTATTTCAGCACTCCCTGGAAAGGGACCCGGGGCTGAACGAAGCAGCAGATATGAAAGGAAGCTCAGAGCAGTGGTCCCCAAATGAACTGTGGCAGTGACTGGAGCTGGAGGAGAAGAAGGCTCTGGGTCGAGAGCGCTGTGCCAAGCATCTGGGAGACCAGGACCATGTGAACAATAGTGAACCAGACTAGCCACAGGAATGACCTGTCACAGGCTTGTGGCAGTGTTACCCCCGTGTGAATGCCCGAGCCCCACACAATAGCCCTCACAATCCCAGAATTCAGAAGTTATAGCTGGCCGAAGCTAATTCCAAGTCAAACATTAAAAATGGGGTCCATGGGTCCTCCTTGTAGAAGACACTCCATAAGAAAAAGGAAACTTGGAAACCTAGGGGATGGTGTTGCCAGGTAGCCACAAGGTTCTTCTGTGGAGCCATAATCCAAGGGTCATGCTGGGAGCATCTACAGAGGGGGATGCAGGACATCCATACAGAACTCAGGAGGTGTGCCTTAGGGTCTGGAACCACCAGGGTGAGCCTGGCTGAAATAGGAGTTGTGGCTGGACCAGGGCTTCAGGCCAAAATGGCCAGATTACCCAACAGGAAACACCCGTGCTTATCAACTCTTGTGGAAGATGGGTGAAGAGTTCAGCCAGCCTGAATCTCCCCAACATTCACGGAGATGGTGATGGGTCTTCTCGTGACTTCTGCGTGCTCATCTCCCTGAGTCCCTGAGTTCCACCTCTTTCCTGAAGAAACAAGTCAGATTTGTTCTCCTGTCTGCTCACTGTACGCCCCTGTGTACTTCATTGTTGCCCTCTCTGCTGCTCTGCTGGAGCAACGTGTGGCGACTGTGGGCGTAGCATCGGATGTCATCTGACATCTTCATGAGAATGGAGACGCCGAGGGTGAAAAATCAAGCATGAACGCCGGGCCTCGGCGTGGCCTGTTTCACAGAGCTGTAGAGAATCATGTGGACATTTAGGAGCGCGCCTTGAAAGGAAGGCTCAGCAACGAGCTCGGATTCTAAGATGCCTTTCATGTGCTGCCCTGCCATTTGGCTGTGAAATTATTTCTGCATTCTTTCTTCTCATCTTGCCAGGTAATTATAAGCTTTTAGTCTAATTTAGATGAGGTTGATTAGCCAGGCCTGCTCTCGCTATAAACGAAGTTAATGAATTGCAGATTTTTTTTTATATAGTTTTTCCACCTTAGAGGCAGGGCAGGACTTATCATTATTGAAATGCGGGAAATGTTTTTAAGAACTGTCATGCATATTCAGTGTTCGTGGAAAACTGCTTTAGAGATGTAGCTGTGAGTGCCATGTATGAACAAGAAGGAGAAACAGCACGTGGTTATGCGATTTATTTCACCACGTATATTCTCATGCTTGGGGATAGCCAGGAAACTGTATCTGCAGGTTAGGATAGCACAGTGTGGCAGCCACACACGCTTCCTCAGGACTCTTGATCTGGGTGCAGCTAGCTGACGGACAGCAGCAGTCTGGAACATGGAGTTGCTTCATGAATGGAGGGCAGGGGGAAGTCTTCTTAGGACACAGGCATCACAGAAAGTCAGTCAAGGTGCAGCGAGCCTCGTCCCCATCTGCAGGCCACATACCTGCACGTCTGCCCAGGCTTCCCAAAGGCAAGGACATTCTGTCTCTGTGAGCTTTCGCTTTGGAAGGGGCTTTATAAGTGATCAGCACCTCACAGACCTTGTTCGGAGTCGAGTCTCTTCAATGTCAGTTTCTTTGCCAAGGTCCCTTGTGTATTTGTCTCGGCCCCAAACCTCTGACAGGAGCAATGCGGTTCAGCTTTCACGTAAGGGGCAAGTGAAGTGGAAGTCACTTGAAAACTGCCTCGACATGAATTTGAGCAAGCCAAGCTGGCCAGTGCAGCAGATGGGAGCTGCACCCGGCATGGGAACGCTCAGTTAGGACACAGCAGTAGTGGGGCCAGGAAGGCTCTGGGGGAAGGGCAAGGTTGCAGCTCCTAGAGGGGCAGGTTCTGTATTACTTAGCACCATCGCCCAAGCTGGTTATAAAGTGTGATGATTTCAGGTAGCTCCAGAAGGCAGCTATATTCAAGAGGAGAGAGTTGCTGCCTGCTCTGCACATTGGAGACCGTGGTGCTGGGCACCTGATTTCCTTGAGTACTCGGTGACCCCTGAGTCATCGGGGAGCAGAGATGGAAACAGAGCTGAGTTCTCTCTCAGGGCTCTGAACAACATCTAGGAGGCTCGTGCCAAGTGGACGTGCCAGGGCTTGTCACTGGCAAAATCATGAGATGCCGAAAGGACGGAGATTGCCGGGGAAGTCGACCATGTGGACACCACTGTGAATGTCACAAGATGACATTAAATGTGTGTGTGTCTACAGCTGCCAAGGTCTGGAGCATCTGCTGTGCAGCTGGGTCCTGCCTCTGTGTGGTCTCTGCTGTTCCCTGCCTTGGTGTAGCCTTCAAGCATAGCCAAGAAGGAGGAGGCCGAAACAAACCAGAACCAGCAAACCACCCCAGCATGGAGCAGTTTTTTTTTTTTTTTGTGGGGGAGGGTGAGTTACATCTAGGTCAAGAACGATAAAATTTGTTAAGCCGGATCGATCCAGAAACCAAGGACTTTAAAATAATGAGTTGCAGTCTTGTTGCTACCGTGCCACCTCGTATTTATTTGGCTTCCTGCACTAAAGCCCAACGTGTGATGTATTTAGAAAAAGAAGAATAATGGCTTGGGCATGATTTGTCAATGAGTAATAGGGAACCAGTTTCGTCTGTCACTTTTTAACAAATGTTATTCGTTTTATTAATATCCAAAGTGAAATAGGTGAATAACAGAGAGGCCTGGGGATATAGATCAAAATTCAGGTTTTTAGCTCAGTAATACCGAAAGTGGTCATTTGCAAAGATTCAGGGCATGAATCAAGCACAAATCATGTTTCTGAAGTTGGTTTCTTTTAGAAAATAAGAGTGAACCAACAGTATTTTAGCAAGGAAATATTTTAATCTAGAGATTTAATATAATGAATCCTGTATGTAATTCAATGAATTTGTTCAATTCTTTGTATTTAACGAAATATAGGCCTTAGCCAGAGTTGCTAACGATGACAGGTTATAGTTAAAGTTGCAATCACCATTTGAGGTCATCCCGTACGCCAGGTGGCATGAAGGTCTGCTTGGGGCAGAATCGCCTGTATGGGTGCCCTTATGCATGATCAGAACCCTCAAAACAGCATCCCCCGTGTGTGCCTGCACACGCCACAGCCTAGTTCATACGTGTTTCGTAGATACCAAGAGTTAAGCACTAGGAACCAACTGTCCGTGGAGGTGGCTAGAGCCACTGCAGCCCCACCAGGTGAGCCCTCTCCACTTCCATTTCTAGGACACACTGGAGTCCATGAAATAAGAAGCGAGGGGCCATTCCTGCTTCGATTACATGATATTTTTAAATTGGAGTTTCAGAGGGATAGAGAGGTGGCTTAGCAGTTAAGAGCACTTTGCTGTTCTTTCAGAAGACCAAACTCAGTCCCCAGCACCCTCATCATCAGGCAGCCCACCGCTGCCAGTAATACCAGCTCCAAGGGATTCATGGATTCATGCTGTATGGGTACGTGCAAATATGTGGTGATGTGTGCACGCACACACACACGCACACATGCACGCGTGCACGCACACGCGCACACACACACACACTATATGGAATGCTAGTACCTACTAAGAGTACTTCATGTGAGGCCAGGGGTCTCAGTTCCAACAGTGGCTCCATACCAGGCCCCTGGCAGTCTCGGGATTTCTTCCAACAAATCCACTGATAGGAAACCCCAGAGGAAGCACCAGCTGAGGCCCATGAGGAATCTGCTCTATCCGGGGTCTGTACACTATTTCCACCACACGACTCATGCAACCTCATCCTCACTGAGCAGGGAGCTAGGGCCACCCCACGGAATCACCTCGGAACTCATGTCTGTGAGGGCTTAGTAGAACCCACTTGCCCGTGAGTGTCAAAGAGCTTAACATCTTAGAGCCACGCCAGTGCTGGGGAGAAGAATGATTTAAAGAATAAAGAGAAAATGACTTCAGATCCTGGAGTGCTCTGAAGGTGATGGCACTCCTGTTTTATCCTGGTCACAACCAGTGTGCCCCGGGGCAGCAGCACTAACGCGGCAGCCAGGTGAGCAGTTCATACCTGTGAGGGACAGAGGGAACCGTGCGGGCCTGGAGCTCAGGTTCTCCTCTTCCATATGCAGAGCTGTCTGCCTTAGGAGTGTGGGTTAATTACACACCACCTCTCATTTGCAATGGGTATCTTAATAGCATTTTATTATTTTATTTTAATATTCAGTTGTGAACGCTTTTCTCTAAGGGTCCGTTAGCCGTGGTCTGCAGGCACAGCTAGGGCATGAGGGTAACAGGTCGACTCTTATACCCAGACAACTAGATCAAGAAGGCAGCATGGAGGTCTTGGGTTTAGGGAGGGTCAGTGAGAACGTTATCCTGCCGCTAATGTGATGTGTTCCTTCACATACTCTTGGGAAAATGCCGTGCACCGCGCCCCCGTCTGCCGCGCTCTATGAGCTAGAATCCAGTTCGCGAGCTTCGGGCAAGGGACTGGAGGTTGAGGAAACACAAGCAGAGACAGACCAACACAGGGACCTCCAATCGCTGGTACAAAGCCCTTCTTTAATAGCACCATGGAGGCTTAAATACCCTGCAGTCAATGGCCAACAGGTGAAAATCCCATCCTCTGACCCTGTAGGCAAGGCACAGCTTTTAGTAACTTCAATTAGAAGGCTCTAGCAGGGAAGAGCAACTGAAGGCCAGGACTCAATTGGTTCCAACAGGAAAACACGAGGTAAAGCCTTCCAGACTGGGGCAGGGACCTGGCTGCAGTAACCTCTGCTGCTGAGTGTCTGCTCTAAGGAACCCAAGAGCCCCTGTCATTTACAGCACCTGTGTCCCTCTCATGTGACATTGGTAGTGAGCATTTGGAACATGTCTTTTATGAGCTGCCTGCACACGTGTTGCCCAGTATCAGCAAGTTGGAGGTCACAGAAAAACAGGGTATCACTGTCCCAGAGCAGAAACCTGATCCCCAGCAATTATTGAGGTCTTGATATAATGTCATGATCTTCAGAGCATCAGAAGCCTGGCGGGCAAGCACGTGAGCAGCCTTCACTTTGTGAGCCTCTGCTCAGTCTCAGTTCCACTGCTGCATTCCTGAGGGAAGAAGGCAATAAAATTGATCTCCATTAGAAGAGAAGGACAATGCACGTCTTCATCTCCGGTCATTTTCCTGCCAGACCATCAAACCCCAATAACAAAGATTCCATGCATTTCCACAGTGTTGTCTGTACTTATAAAATGGTTATAGGCTTGTTAAGCAAACTGCAAAGAGTTACAAGGGGAAAGTCAAATGTAGCTGTAATTCCTCCAATCAGACAGAATCTCCATAAGTGTCAGGAGTAGCCTCTGGCCTTCTTTCCATAGTGAGACCAGGTCATCAAGAACGGTTTCCATGTACTGTCCACACTCCCACTGTGCTGGGAGTTTCTACGTCACTTGGCGCTCCTTAGCATTCTGTGCTAAACCATGCTATCATTTATTTAGCCATTCTGCCTTAATTGGACCTTTGAAAAATATAGACCTGACATATTTTGTAAGAAAAGAAAGAAAGAAAAAAAGAAAGAAAGAAACATCCCAAATTACCATAAAGTCTTGCCCAAAATTCAGAGAGATAGAGAGATAACTTGGGTAGAGCCGCACGTTCCATACAAAGATACCCACATGGGACTGACGTCACTCATGCCTGTGGAAGACACAATATAGTATGGGGCATCCTCAAGGGGAAATTAAGACAAGTATGTCATGGGTAACATAGGAAGCTCTGCTAGTGAATCCCTGGGTTCAATTCCCAACTCTATTAACCAGGCATGGTGAGCCTGACGAGCATCAGAATTTCAAAGTTATGCTCGGCTACAGAATGGGTTTGAAGTGTGCCTGGACTACATGAGATCTTTTTAGGAAAGAAAGAACATATCTCTAGTATTTCAAATGAAGAATTTATGAACTCAAGCATGTTCAGATGTTAATGTTGCTGTGTTTCCAGTCAAAAGCCGGAGATTTTTCTTCTCAGAAAGCATGCCATGGGCTGGAGAGCTAGCTCAGCTGTTAAAGGTTATGACTCACAACCAAAACCATGTTATGTAATTGTCTTAGGCAGGGTTTCTACTGCTGTGAAGAGACACCATGAGACCATGACTCATATAAAGGAAAACATTTAGTTGGAGCTGGCTTACAGTTTCAGAGGTTCAGTCCATTATTATTATGGTGGGACATGGTTATGTGCTGGCAGACATGGTGCTGGAGAAGGAGCTGAGGGTTCTACATCTTGATCTGCAGGCAGCAGGAGTCTATGTTCCACACTGGGTATAGCTTGAGCATAGGAGACCTCAAAGCCCACCCCCACGGTGGCACCCTTCCTCCAACAAAGCCACACCTCCTAATAGTGACACTATCTATAGGGTCCATTTTCTTTCAAACAACCACATTCCACTTTCTGGCGCCCAAAGACTTGTAGCCATATCATAATTCAGAAATGCACCCAGTCCTTCTTCAAAAGTCCCTATAGTCTACAATGGTCTCAAACTTATTTAAAAATTTAAAGTTTTAAGTCTCTTTTGAGATTCATGCAATCTGTTAGCTACAATCCCCTGCAAAATTGAAATTAAAAAGCAGATCACAGCCTTCTAACATATAATAGCATAGAATATACATCACCATTCCAAAATGTAGGGAAGGGAGCATAGTGAGAAAATACTGGACCTAAGCAAAGACCAAAACCCAGCCAGGCAAACTCCAAATTCTGCATCTCCCATGTCTGATGTCAAAATGCTCTTCAGATCTCCAAACTTCTTCTTTCAGGTTTGTTGACTGTAAACCATTTCTTTCTCTTAGGTTGGTTCCACTCCCACTTAGCAGCTCTGCTCAGCAGGTATCCCACAGCTCTGGCATCTCCAACATCTTGGAGTCTCCAAGGCAATCCAGGCTTCAGCTTCACAGCTTCATGCCATAGGCTCCCTGGGCCTCCATTCAGGGACATTCGTGGCAGGTGCCAGGCCTTAGTGGCTTTCCTAATGGAGGAAGGTTCCATAACACCTTTCTTCTATCCTTGACTCTAAAGCCAGAACCACCAAGTTCTGCTGTTTGCTGAGACTGCAACATGGCCCCTCATTCAATTATACCTTCCCCAGCTTTCTGTGTCCTGTGGTTTTCTTCACTGCCTAAGCTTGGCTGTCCTGAAACTCACTCCGTAGACCAGGCTGGCCTCAAACTCAGAGATCTTCCAGCCTCTGCCTTCCAGTGCTGGGATTAAAGCTGTGTACCACCACGCCTGCCTCTGAGCTTTTCTTGAATTCCTCTTCACAAATTGGAAGTTTAGCTGGGTAGGGTCTTGCCCTGAGGTCACCACTCCCTTTATTCCATTTCTTAATCTGTTTATCTCTGTGAACACAGGACCTAGCTCCATTCCTCTTCCTGGTGTCCCTTTTGCCCTCAGTCTCCACATTTTGTAACTTTCCACGCTCAGCTTGCACCTTTTCATTATAGATCTTTATAAATATGACCACTAGTAGCCGCACAACAGAGTCTGTACTAGGCTGTTTTGAGATTTCCTCTGCCAATGGAATTAATGCAAATCTCTTCGCATAAGCCTCAGGAAGGCTTTTCAGACAATGGTGAAAGACAGCCACATTCTTTCACCAAAATATCACAAGAACACTCTCTGGGCAACATGCTAAAGTGTTTCCCCTCTGAAACTTCTTGAGTCAGCCTCCCACTTGGCACTGCTGTCTGCCATGCTCCTATGAGCGTGGCCGGTTAAGTCCCACTGAAAGCATTCAACTGCTTTTCTAATCCAAACTCCCAGAGTCCAAATTCCTCCAAACAAAAGCATGGTCAGGTTTATCCCAGCAATATCCCAGTCCCTGGTTCCCAAATTCTGTCCTAGTCGTGGTACTATTGCTGTGAAGAGACACCATTGTCATGGCAACTCTTATAAAAGAAAACATTTCATTGGGGCTGGTTTACAGTTTCAAATGTTTAGTCTATTATCATCATGGTAGGGAAGGGAGCATGGCGGCATGCAGGCAGACATGGTGCTGGAGAAGGAGCTGAGGGTTCTACATCTTCATCTGGAAGCAGCAGGAGTCTGTGTTCCACCCTGGGCATAGCTTGAGCATAGGAGACCTCAAAGCCTGCCTCCATGGTGGCACCCTTCCTCCAACCAGGCCGTACCTACTCCAACAAAGCCACACCACCGTAATAATGTCACACCCTATGGGGCCATTTTCTTTCAAACCACACAGTAATAAAGAAATTGAGTGTGCGGTGCCCTTTCTGCATAAGTGGTACAGAGAGGGTCTGGATGGGACTAGAGAGCTCAGGACTTCCATCAAGCTTGAGGTTACTGCTACATTATGCTCAGAGCAGGGGTGGTCTAGAGAAAGTGAAGCCTCCCTGGATGGCCAGTGGCTCAGCCCTGAACACATCTCAGGTTCTCCTAGGTGGCCATTAAAGGAATTTCCCACACCTTCCTCCAACCAAGCAGAAATAGCCGACAGGATTCAGCTTGTGATGGTGATAGACTCCCAGTTACATTCAATTGATACTATATGGGATATTCGTACTTATTCTGAAGCTCATCCCCGATGCCCTGAAATGGGATGTACTTGAGGTCTTGTCCATTGTCCGGTAACCTTCCTAGACTTTATCCTGGCTAGGTTTATGTCCGCTTGACACAAGTTAGAGTAATTTTGTAAGAGGGAACTTTGATGGAGACAGTGTTCCCACCAGATTGGCCATGGGCAGACCTATGGCACATTTTCTTGATGAATGGTTGAATCGGGAGAGCCTAGCTCACTTGGGTGGTGTCACCTCTGGGCTAATCGCCCTGGGTTCTCTAAAGCTGAGCAAGCCATGAGAAGCAAGCCAGTAAGCAGTATGGTTTCTGCTTTAGTTCCTGCCACCAGCTTCCAGCCCTGTGTCAATTCTTGCCGTGACTTCTCTTCTCGATGGACTCTGACCAAGACATATATGCTGAAATAAGCCCTTCCCTCCTCAGGTTGCTTTTGGTCGTGGTGTTTTATCCCAGAAATAGAAGCCCTAGCTAAGGCAGGCCTGCTGTTGTGACTTGTGTTCCGTCCACTCCTCACTCAGACAAGGAGCAAGTTTGGTTTCAGTACCCTCACCCTGGGCCCCAGGACTATCATATGGCATCATCCAGAGCAGCAGTGACTCCATTTGAACAGCTGTACTTCCCAAGTTTGTGACATGACTTTTGCTCTGACTGTGAGCTGGTGTTTGCTACGCAAACATGATAGGCGTGTCTTCAGAGCTTCTTTGATATAAAACCCTATTAAATACTGAGGTTGTACAAAGAACTTAACACTTGATGTATTTGAAACTTGGATTTAAAACATGTTATATAAAATATAATTAATGTCACTTTTCAAGTGAATAGTGTTCAAGTTTAACTGAAGACACATAATCTTTCTTCAAGCTTTCAGACATTTAAATAACAAAGTCTGCCTTTTTAATTTCAGCACTTTTTCCTCTCTCTCTTTCTCCTGTCCAGAGAAATTCAAAACTAACTGTGTGTTGCTTTTAGTCGGAGCTTTTTTTAAAAGCCTGTTTGAAGGCACAGTCAGGTCAGATCACCTGAACTACACCCACCCACCCTCAAATCTGGGAACCAAGACCAGAGGCAACACTAACATGTGTGGGTTGAGATGCTAGCATTCAGCTGTCAGTGCTGAATGCCACCTGCTGTGAGCGAGAGCCTCTCCTGTCATCTCCAGCCAAGTGGAGTGGCCTCATCAGGGCCTTTGAGTTTTCCTCTTTGCCTGATTCAAGTGACATTGAACTACTGGTAAAGATTCTACAGGCTTCAGGGCAGCTTCTGCTGAGACTCAATCTTCAGTCCAAAATAGAATGATGAGCCCTCTGCGTTGTCAAGAAAAATTAAAATAAAATGTAAAAAGCCCCGGTTCTCACGGAGGCAGAGGCTGGCTGCAGACTGGCGGTGCAGCTGTGGCTGGAACGCGAGAGGAAGCCAGCATTAAGACTCATCAGTGTCATTGTCCTGGCTGCGCAGAAATGAAGCCTTCATTTAAGCGGCCTCCAAATGCTATCATTAGTAAATTGGTCAAAATGTAGACTTGGGTGTGCTGTCTTCAAGGGAAACTTTTGAGAAAACACAGAGAAATCTAGAAAGTAAAGTTTATGGAAAAAGGTGGAGGAATCAGCAAGCTGAGCTTGAATGGCTCCATGCAAGCTCTCCAATGGCCGTGGCCCATGTGGCTCCTCCAGAGGGTGACACCACTATTGGGGGGGGGGGGGCTTACCGGCCCTGTCTTCAGAACCACACACTGCATCCTGGCAAGAGTTTCATAGGCAAGGACACAGGTAGGCATGCCAGGACACAGTTACAGCTCCCCAATCTGTAAGGTCACTTTCTCTAGTAGACCTACACTGCATAGAAGAGGTCTAAAATGAACATGTCTGTGTGACATAACCAAGGACAAGGACTTAGGAGTGGCTCAAAGAGGCACGTCACACACGTTTGTATGTGTGGTTCACCGATAGACTTCTGACCTCAACCTGACCCTCCTCTCTCATCTCCACCTTAAAAGGAAATAGGAAGTGAGATTCACCAGAAAAGCCAGAACAATGTCCTCATCAGGCAGAGAATGTGCTTGATTGAGAGGTGTGGTAGGCTGTACCAATGAGGCCTCAAGGTGCCGAACTGTAGTAATAAGAACGGCGGGGCTGCGTCCCCGGCACCCGGCCGCCTGCATTGCTAGCTTATGCCCCGAAATAATTACACGGAAACTGTATTCTTTTAATCACTGCCTGGCCCATTAGTTCCAGCCTCTTATTGGCTAGCTCTTACATATTGATCTAACCCATTTCTAATATTCTGTGTAGTACCACGAGCTGGCTTACCAGGAAAGATCTTAACCTGCGTCTGTCTGGAGTGGGAGAATCATGGCGACTCCTTACTCGGCTTCTTTCTCCCAGCATCCTGTCTGTTTACTCCACCTACCTAAGGGCTGGCCTATAAATGGGCCTAGGCAGTTTATTTATTATTTAACCAATGACCTTCCTCCATCACCGAACACACCAAGGCTACAGTAGAGCTGTAGGAATCAAAAGCTACTGTTACTATACAAAGGTGCATCTCCTCCCTGCCATCTTAGAGCCATGAAGAGGCCCATACACAACGAGTGGACAGTTGACAGGACCATCCCACAGAAAAAGTGGAGCAATACAACTGAGTAGGGTACAGGGCCCACCTGGCCCTGAGTGATGTGGGTCAGGTTTTGACACTTCAATTTAGTAGCAGAAGTTCCAAATCTTAGTACCAGTGTGAAAGAAGATAGAGTGGTGTGGGACAATGGTCTGTATTCTGTCAATTATATTTTAAATAAATCTGATTGGCCAGTAGCCAGGCAGGAAGTACAGGCGGGACAACAAGACAGGAAGTGGAGGCGGGTCAAGGAAAACAGGAGAATTTTGGGAAGGAGGAAGCCCATTCCTCTGCAGTCCTAGCCCTGACCACCACCGTAATCCTCCTAGAGGCATCTGGACACAGGAGCCATGCTTTTGACACAGGTGAAATGCTATCTCCCTGCAATCTGGATGCAGAAGCTGCACTGTCTCCCTGAGAATCTGACCCTTTCTTTGAAGGATCTCCTGGCCCACCTGCCACCTGTCTACTCCCAATCATTCCTCTTGTGGCTTCTGCCACTTCATCAGAAGATTTGTAATTTGTGTTGCTCAATCATCAGAGTCTCCATGGACTCTCCAGATGCTGCCACACTGGTCTTCGTGACAACACCATGGGACTCAGCTGATGACAGAGAAGGCAGAGTATGGAAGCAAGGACATCCATGACTGGGCACCTGCAGAGGGTGTGCTAAACCTCCCTGACTTGCATCTTCTTCAGCGTGCGTCTTCTTCTCTGGAAACTTTGCTGACACGGCTCTGTGTTCCAGTGGTTGGAGGACCCTGCTGGAGAATGTGCCACCTTCCTCCACCTTTGAAGGAGTGAAGTGGCTCATATTTGCTAGACACCTCATCCCTTGAAAAATAAAAGCAAACATGGTGCATTCCTGAGGTACTGGATGGAGCCTGCATCGTGTTAGATGTGCTCTTAAATCATCTCCGAGCTGTGTGAGGACCTCTAGAACTCAGTGAAGCAGGAGAGTTTTTCCAAGTGGCTTTAGAGAAGTGAGAAAATGTGCCCGTGTCTTGTGTTCAAAGGGCGGAGGAAATAGGTAACATATTCAGAGAGTGGGGAAGGCAAAACTATACCACTAATGTAGAGGGTGGCATCCCCACTCTGGTGTTAGCTGACTGCTCTGGAAACACCTAGTCCGCCGTTCCTTCCTGCTCCAGTGTCTGGGAGAAGCCCTGGTCACAGAGTCAGGGGGCTGAACCTTCAAAGAGGGACTGTGACACAGAGCTCCAGGAAGGCCTGTTTCCCATGCAGAAGAGACTCAAAAAGTCTCCTGTTGTGCTCTTCCAAGCACAGCCGGCATTGAGTTCCAGTGTGAAAGAAAAATAAGTCACAAAGTAAACTTAGCTAGAAAACATGAGAGAACAATGTGAAGAGAGAAAACTCAAGGAGCCAGGACAGCGAAAGTCGCCAGTGAGGACCGACGCTCATTAGGTTGCATTCACGTGGATAAGGGAGTGGTTTTCAGAACCGTCAGACGATTGCGCTTTCCTATTTTTGCTAAGAATGTGATGGGAAATGGAGCATGGTGTCAGATATAGGCACTGTTAATTTTATAGCACTGATTAATCCCACACACAATCTCACAGCTCTCTCTGTCCAAGATCTATTGACCTTGAACCTGGTAAGATGAAGAGGCTGGGGCAAGGAGGCTTGCAATCACTCAGATTCAGGATGCCTGAGAGCCCGGCTAATGGTACCATTGTTCTGCCCCCATCACAGCTTGTTTCCTAGATTGCATGGCTCACCTTTTGTGTTAAAGTCGGAGTGAAGTGATTTTTCTTTAATAAGTGGGGAGAGAGAGAGAGCGAGAGAGCGCACAAGCTGCTGATCAGTCAGTGTTCAAAGTCTTTTAGCCCATAAAGGGACAGATATGGGCTCCCTAATAAAATCAGAGTGATCATTGAACTTGACAGTCCTTTGCTTCCTTTGGGTTTCAGTCATTCACCCACCCTTCACCCATCGGTGCCCACTGTACAGACCCTGTAACTGTGGGGAGGGGAAGGACAGGGACCCTCATCTCAGCTGTGGCCTTCCAATAACCAGGGCATTCCCCTACACACCTCCAGACTTGAGTGGGGATACGGTAGAAATAAAGTTTGGTCTGAGAATCTAAAGCCTGGTTAGAAATGGAAGGACCATCATATGTACATCAAGACATACTTGGTCAGCCATGAGATGACACGAGACACGAAGACCTTCTGTATGCTCACCTTCTACCCATGTCCTTAGTTGATCCACATTCCAAGACTTCCTGAACAATAGGGGTCAAGATAAATTATACAGTCACTTCTGTGCCTAAAATTCAGGGTTGACCATAGACCTCACCTGCCCACCCTTCTTGGGGCATTCTGTTCTCAGAGTAAGCAGTGGCTTTCCTCCTTCCGGGCTGTAAGCCATGACCCCAACATGATGGTGTGGTCGGCATGCAGCCTCGTTATCCTTCCTGTCCACCCTCTGCCATTTTCTTGGCATGGTTGTTATCTAAGCTGTCAACAAGGTAATGTTAGCACACATGAAAATCTTCTCTGTTAAAACTCTTCATTTGCATATGTATGTGTGTTTCAAATGAGGGAATTGTGAGATCTGAGTCTTTGGGTCTGTTGCAGAGTTCCTTCTGGCTTTGAGAGAGCACTATGGAGCAGCTGTCTCCAAGGAGACTGTACTTGGTTAGAGCTGGTTATGGTACTGGGTCTGGGTTCCTAGGTCTTAGGGTGGTCTCAGAACCCACCATATCCCTTGGAGGCATGGCTATCTGCTAGCACGAAAACACGGCAATGTATGTAGAAAGCACTGTCGGCCAGGCAAAACGACTACAAAGCGGCCATAAGCCATTTTAATGAGACACTGAACCTGAACCAAATGGGTGGTAATTGTGGACCTGTATTTTCTCAGTGTTGAGAGGCCATGAAATGAATTTGACTTCATCTCTATGTGAGGACGCTCTAGCTTGTTCCTCTGCATCTTCCATGACAAACCTGCCTCTTTCCTCCCGATGTTTCCTATGGAGAGCAGGTGGCAATGCGCTGGCTCTGGGGTGGTGATAGTGGAGTGTGTAGATCCAATTATGATACACTTGTATGGATCCTGTTCATGCTATAACCTGATCGGCGGTGTTCAACGCCAGAGGACGTGTGTATCCAGATTCACAACCTCCCTGCCAATGTCAAAGCCCTCCATGAATGCACAAACACTGGAGTCTAAACATGCAATTCTGTTTTTAAATGTATGCCGGGATGGCGACATAATGGTGGATACTTCTGTATGTACAGGATGCTGTAATGTTGATGCACACCCCATGTGTATAGAGGCAATTATATGTGTGTGGTGTGGTACAGGATACCCTCTGTCTGAGCTGTATCTCCTTGTTCAGATGAGTACTGTACGCTGCCGATCACAGGACAGCCAGGTACTTGACAGCTCCTGAAACCAGACCCTGGAGTGCTGTGCAGACACGGAGGTAGGGTCTAGACACCTAGTCCAGGTCCCTGGGGATGGACTGGATAAGAGCACATGTCCATTCACCTTCCCTCCCAGTGTCCCCATATATGCAGGACAGAGAGTTGAAGTGACATTGGTGTCATGACCGTGTGATAATCCATGAAAACACAGCAGTGTCTTGGCTGCACTGACTAGAAAAAGCAACTAAAATTGAGTGTGGGGGCCTGGGATGGCCTCTCACCAGAGGGGAAATTGATGTCCCAGCAAACCCACCCGGAGTGAACTCACAGGAAACATCGCAGCAGCCACTGCAATCTTTGAGCATGGAAGAATGGCATGCGTACGACTGCGATCGCTAGAGTAGGGGCTTCTCTTGGAGGCTGACTCAGACATCTCAACAGCCTATCCCGATGCTAACAAGATCAAATAAACCCCAGAGTTATACAGGGAAGCTGAGGTGTATTTGCAAAATCTGTCTGTGCAGGGACCTCAAGGAGGAAAGGGGCACACGTGGGATCGTGGAGCTGTTACAGAAAGGGAAGGTTTGCTCTGAGGTTGTCAGTACAAAACACTGAGCTCTGAGCACTGATATTAGAAGAAACAGAAAAGTATCTCTGTGTGTGAGCCACACGGGCTGTCAAGTGTCTCAGGTACCGGAATGATCGCAATGTCAATGGGACAATAGTAAGCATGTCTTCACTTGTGTCTTGCAGAGGAAGAAGGAGGAGACTTGGTCCAGCCGGGCCTCAGCTTCCCAGGACCAGCGGAAGAGGACATAGGTAAAGTAAAGCCTCTGGTGGGGGTTGGGAGGTTGCAATGACTGCTCAGAGTCTCTTTCACTTTGCCACACCCCATCACTGGGAAACTCATGCTAAACTTATTAAATGCATCTGGCCTGAGAGATGGTACTGGTGAGAAGCAAGAAGCCGTGTTGATGGTTTTATGATAGTAAGCAACTTGTGAATCCCTCATGAGAAAAGGCTTTCCTGGACCCTCATTTTGGTAGGTTAAAGACATACGAATGCACAGGCTGCATGCAGAAGGAACAAAACAAAAAACAACAACCAAAATTAAAAAAGCCTCCACTGACTCTAGGCTGGAACCTGCCCCTGTTTGTCCTAAGGAAGCCAACAGTTCCACTCTTCACTGGAAGGAGTGGATGCCCTTGGGCCAGCATGACACAGGCTGAGGCAGATGCTGCTTCATCGGGTCCTTTCTCTCTTGGAGGACAAAGACTAACCGTTGCCACCCCCTCCCTGAGTGCTCAGCTCACTTTCCTGTGGGAATAGCATTTGATGTCAATCCAGGCACAAGGGACTGGTGCCACTTTGGGTGGCTGTTCAATTGGCAGGGAGTTATCTTTCCTCTCATCAGGGCAGCCACCACTGTCAGAGATGCAGAAAGTTGAATAAATGCAACCACATACATCAGTCAAAGAATCCCCGTATGGCTCAGGGCTCTCTGTCCTACCTCATACACCGCGTGCAGACCTGTGAGGTCACATACTCCCTGAAGGACTCCAGACTGTTATACTACACAGATAGGTCGTAAAAATTAACCTCAACTTGTTTGCTTGAGACAAGTTTTATACTATAGCCCAGGCTGGCCTCAGCATGGAGTATTCCTACCATAAGCTCCAGAGTGCTGGGATTTACAGACATGAGCCGTCATACCCAACCTCGGCAAATCTTAAAATAGGGGTTTTTCTTGGTTTTCTTCCAACCACCACATGTAGGACTGTGGTGCCTGCCTGATTGACATAAAGTAACTTTGGATACCCAGGGATCCCACTTTGCATGAACTGTGGTGTCTTTTAAAGAAAGCTGTGTCTCCTTCATATTCCAGAACAGTTTGTTTTTTAACTTAAACTCATTGAGTGGTGGTCTAAGTCTGCAACAGTATGGGCACTCACAGTGGTAGGGGTCTCTAGAACCTGCCAGAAGAGCATCAGATACATAGTCTTTCTCATTGAGACCAGGTATGGCTATTGTGGCAGCCAGTCCCACTTTTCCCGGTGACAGCCAGAATAGTAGGAATTTTCCCCTAAGGACCAGTTTTCCAGGCAGCAGGAGCTTGTGGCTTAGTGCATTGGCCTCCAGGGACAGGTATGGAGGCAGAGCATCAAGAACCCAACCTTAGTACATGAACTAGGGTGTGGATCTCAGGAAAGCCAGGAGCCAAGGCTTGCCTTAGCTGAGAAGAGTTAGCTTATCCCAGAATCACAAGAGAGCGATGCTGAGGCTGGAGCTGGGTGGTTATTGCACAGAGAAGGTTGCACGGGTTGGGTTGCTGGGTTAGGAAGCACTTCATGATGCTAGAAATGGAACAGGATTGACTATTCCCATTAATTCCCCTTGTCGTTGTAGAGTTTAGGGCATGATACACTCACAGTATGCAACTGCCATCCTTGTGTGTCTATGGAACTTACCACTTGTCCCAAACAGAAACTATGTCCATATTCAACAGCCCCAGGACCCACCATCCTATTTTCTGTTGCTATGGATTTGTCTGTGCTTGAGAACTTTAATGTGTGGACTCATACTGTTTGTCTTTAAGCAACTAGCCTGTTTCACTCAGCATAATGTCTTCAAAATTATTCTATGTTGTAACATGTGACAGGATTTCATATTTGGAGCCAAATAGTATCCATCCCCCAGTGTCTGGACTATCTTGTGCTCCTCAGCTCCTCTGTCAAAGACCATTTCATTGTCTCACCATATGCAGATGTCTCCTCCCCTCAGTTTCCATCTCTCTGGTAACATTGTAACACATGATAAACCCAAGTTCACTGTTCTCAGCCCCATGCTATTCAGGGATAGATTGCCACTTGTCTTTATGAATATGGTTCTCGACGCTTTAGGAACAAAGAAGCAGGGGGCTGTGGTGATTGCTGATTTACAGGTTTTCCGGGGATCCTGTTTGAAGGGCACAGGTCACAGGTTTAGGAAGTGGCTCTCTGGGGGTCTGAAGTAGGGGGAGTCTGTGCCTGTGCAGCACTGTTAGGCTCCAAGGAGAAGTGGTTGTTCAGGGAGCCCTCTCTGAAGCACAGGACCCCAACCCCACCTTCAGTTCCCCTGTGTGTTTGTTAGGGCTCTTGTCAACTTGGCAGAAGTTAGAGTTCTTTGGAAAAAGAACCTCAAATGGGGAAAAGCCACAATGTGTGTGGGCAACTCTGCAGGGCATCTTGATTACTGACTGATATGGAAGGGCCCAGTTCACTGTAGGAAGTGCGGTCCTTGGGCTGCTGGCCCCGAGTTGTATAGCATAGCAGTCTGAGCAGGCCATTGTTATGGAGCCAGTAAACAGAATTCCTCTGTGGCTTCTTCAGCTCTTCCTCTGGGTTCCTGCTTTAGTTCCTGTCCTGACAACCTTCTGTGATGGACTGTGTTGTGGAAGTGTAAGCCAAATAAATCCTTTCGTCCCCAAGTTGCTTTTGGTCATGGCGTTCTGTCAAAATAATAGAAATCTAACTATGGCAGAAATTGGTATTACATTCATGGGATATTGCTGAGACAGACCCGACCACGTTTTGGAGAGGATTTGTGGAAGAACTTTGGTACTTTGGGCTAGAAAAGATATTGAGTGTTCGAAGCTTGCCTTACTTTGGGGTTTAATTGCTGTGAAGAGACACCATGACCATGGCAACTCTTATAAAGAGAACATTTCATTGAGCATGGATCACTTACAGTTTCAGAGGTTCAGTCCGTTATCATCATGGTGGAGAGCATGTCAGCATGCAGACATGGTGCCGGAGCTGAGAGTGCTGCATCTCACAGGCAACAGGAAGTCTACTGACTGTCACCCTGAGGGAAGCTTGAGAAAAGGAGACCTCATAGCCTACCTTCACAGTGACACACTTCCTCCTAATAGTGCCACTCCCTTTGAGGGCCACTTTCTTTCAATCCACCACAGAACTTAATGGGTTATTCTTGGAATGTAGAATATAATGCAAACGTAGTGCAGACAATGGAGGCCTGGTTTATGAAGTTTCAGAGAGAAGATGGAGTGGCCTTCCACACTCTATTGTGGCTGTTAAAATATTTTGGATTAAGAATCTGTGGTTCTGGTCAGCTGGGGCTGCAGAATTGGCTGTGATTAACAAGAGACCACAATCGTTAAAGTGAAAACTGATCAAGAGGGGCTAAGCTGTGATCAAGAAGAAAATACCAGAGGTGAACTCTTTTGGAAAGTGTTTCACTAAAGTAAGTACACAAAAGCTATGGTCCAGAGGTGGCCAAGGATGGAGCACGTGTTGGCAGCCCAACCTGGTAATGTGTAAGAGTTTCCAGTGTCACCAATGAGCAGGGGGTCCTGAGTTGTGTAAGAAAGCAGGCTAAGACAGCCATGAGAAACAAGTCAGTAAGCAGTGTTCCTCCACAGCTTCTGCTTCAGTTCCTGCATCTCATTCCTGCTTCTGGTTCCTGTCCTGACTTCCGTCCATGATGCAAGCCAAACCATCGCCTCCACAGGTCACTTTGGTCATGGTGTTCCGTCATGGCAATAGGAACCTAGACAAGGTTCCATGACTGTGGAACCTTAAACTGGTGTCCTGCTGCATCTGATGGGCAATGCCTGGGCCCTGTTATCCCCAGAGATCCCTAATTGCCTTTTCTGCCGAAGGAAACCCTGCATTTGTTCTCACTGTGCTTGTTATTTTCCTTGCTTTCCTTAATTAGCGTTGAAAATTTAAAAATTACATACATTGCAACATATGGTGTGATTATCAACATGCAGTAGAGTTGGATAATGGTTAAATCAAGACTATTAACCTTTCACCTCACATACTTGAATGTTTTCTGTGTGAGATGAAGTAAGCTTGTAGCAGCTTCCTAGTATTCAAAGGCTCTAGTTACAGTCAAGAGGGTGAGCGTGCCTCCACCAGCATCTCCCTACTCTCTACCTCACCCCCAGTGCCACATCTGCCCTCACTTTTCCAGGATCAACTTTTAAAGGCGACGTGTCTGTGTGGAGCCATGGGGTGTTTGCCATTCTGTGCCCAGTGTAGTTCATTTTACATGATGCCCTCTGGGCTCCTCTATGTCATCACTGGAGGCAGAACTGCTGTCCTTCTTGAGGTTAAATAATATTCCACTGTGGGTGCATATATTTTATTGGTTCTCTCTTCTATTGCTGGGTACTAGGTTGTTTCTCTCTCTTGGCTATTGTGAACTGTGTTATAGGGCACACTGAGGTGTTGGTATCGTTTAGACATACCAACTTTATTTCCTTTGGAGGAGCACCCAGGAGTGTTATGCTGGGTCACCCATACCACATGATGATAATATGTACCCAGGGTTCTTGAGGGACCTGCCATGAAATGCTTCCAGGTGTGAAGATGGCAATCAATTGAAAAAAGAAAAACAAAACAAATTTTCTTCTGTTTTACATTAGTAACAGGTGTTTTCTGGAACTCTTGTCTGAATAAGTGTCTCTTCCATTTGAGAGCATCTGAACTCTCTGATGCTCCTGTGTGACATAATCCTGGGATGCGGAGCTGCAGGGTCCAATAAGGTAGAGGTTTCCACAGCAATTACTTCCAGTATGGGCAGCTGGGCTTGATGGGGCCAATTGATAATGGCCACGATAAAGGAGGGAACTGGCTTTTCTTTTAAAAAATCTATCTCCAGAGAAGAAATTCTGATGGTTGACCTGCCCTATCAGCTTGACTGGTTCCAAAATCACTGAGGCATTACATGTCTGGACGTGTCAATAAAGATGCTTCCAGAGACACCTGTGAGTGAGGAGGAAGACTCTTTCTGGCTGTGGCTACACTATCACACCAGGATCCCAGGCTGAATGAAAAGGAAGAAAGGAAAGAGAAAGTGACCTGCGCAGAAGCATCCATCTCTCTGCTCCAACTGAGGATTCGGTGTGACCAGCTCTACATTACACTCTTGCTACAATGACATCCCCATCATGATGAATGTGCCTTCAACTGTGATCCAAAATCCATCCATCCATCCATACATGCATGCATGCATCCATCCATCCTTCCTTCCTTCCTTTCTCCCTTCATCCCTTCCTTTTCTTCTTCCTCCCTTCCTTCTTCCTTTCCTCCCTCCCTTCCTCTGTCCCTCTGTTCCTCTCTCCATCCCTTCCTCTCTTCTTCCCTCCCTCCTTCCTCTCCTTTCTTCTTCCTTCCTTCCTTACCTTGCTTTTGGTGGGTATTTTTTCATAACAATGAAATAATTAACTAATGTACCTTTAGATATTAAACTGCTCTCCCAGTAACTTTTGTGAGATTTAGCTTATTTCATAAGATGTTATAGTTGGTCACACTTGTGGAATCAACCAACCACAGCTGGAGAGTGTCTGAGAAGCATTTCACCTTTGATGAACACATGTAGTCTCCTTTCTTGTCATGTCCCCCAAAACAATATACATAGCAACTCTTTGCTTGATGTTTCCATTGTATGTCCTGCTTGGAGCTTGAATATTCTTGCTGGGTTTTCCCAGTGCTCCTGATGCCACCTCCAATAATATAGAAGGCTAACTTCTTCATTTTCTGGGATGCTGTGTTGGACTGCTAAGGGCCTGTGATTTGTTTATATTTATGAGGAGTATTATGAGGTTTGTAGGTTATTTGCAAAAGCCGTCTACAGAGAATGCCCCCCATGTATGATATGGGATACAATATTGTGATATGCCATAGAAAAGGAGTGAGAATCTAAGTTGGGTAACTCAAGGGAACTTATTTTCATTATTCCATTTTACTTCAATATTTTAAGTTTCAATTTATTTTTTTGAAGCATATTCTTGCTATGTAGCCCAGGCTAGCCTCAAACATATAGCAGCTCTTCTGTCTCAACCTCTCAAGGGCTGGATGACAATTGTAAACCATCACACCCAGCTCAAAATTCCATTTAAAAGTCTTGTTCCCATGCAAACAAATTAAAATCGAACTTAAAGCTGCCATGTTGAGTGCTTGGGGCATCGGGAGAGTGGAGTCTTCCTTGACTGGCACTCTGCCATCAAATGGCAGTTTCCAGCTACACTGAGCCTAGATGCTGGCCAGAGTGGTACTTCTGACTCCCTTCGCCACTCAGGGCCTTGGCTGGTACCTTCCCTTGCATCTCAGCTACAGAGTAGGTATGGCAGTGTGGAGGACAAAGACTGGCAGCTCAGCACAGTAGAGGACTGGTAAGGAAAAGCTAGCGCACAACCGAGTCTGGGAAGGGAAAAGTGCCAGCAGCCAAGTTAGAGCTGAGGCCCAGGATGGTACAGGAAAGCAACAAGGGTAGTTACAGGGATAAGTGGCTTTCTGGAAATCATGGTGTCCCTGGAAGCCACTAGGCCTGTACAGATAGATAGGCAGTCAGAGCTGAGTCTGAGGTGGAGGGGGTCTCCTGTGGGCATTGGCTTGATTCCAGGAGGGTTGAATGAACTCTACTTATATAAGTACATATACCACATTGTAGTAGGAGGCTGCTTGTTCGGCCCAGACTCCCGAAATAACCACACAGAAACTGTATTTATTAAATCACTGCTTGATCTTATTAGCTCTAACTTCTCATTAGCTTAATTTAACCCATTTCTACTAATCTGTGTATTGCCACGTGACTGTGGTTTACTGGTAAAGTTTCAGCATGTCTGTCTCTGGCAGCGACTCCATGGCTTCTCTCTGACTCCGCCTTCTTTCCCCCAGCATTCAGTTTAGTTTTCCCCACCTACTCTACTCTGCCCTGCGCAGGCCTAAGATAGTTTTTTTTTATTAACCAATGATATTCACAGCATACAGAGGGGAATCCCACATCACTGTACACACACACACACACACACACACACACAGAGTTATACTCTATCTACTTATAGTGTATATACCTGCAGTCATAGTAGGTAAGTCATCTCAGGCTCCATCTGGGAATGTTGAAGACTGAGTTCAGGACTTGGGTATGGCATGGCGCTGGCTGCTGGGTTAACCTTCTGAAGCAGAGCTCAAGAAGGACCACGCACAGCTGTACTCTGCTGGAGGTCATGTCATGACCAGGGCTGGAGCAGGTGGCTTGTATGCTTACCAGACTCTGGAGACAGATGGCAGAAATGATGAGCCAAGAGGGAGAGATGACTCAGGATTCTCTGGGAGCATCAGCCAGATGCTGTTTTCAACCTGGGGCTCTTGCAAAGTGGAGAAAAACAAGCTTCATATGATTCCCCTGGAGTCTTCCAGAAAAGAGAGAGATCAATGCAAGCTACAAGTCCTTGGTGAATGGTGCTCTGTCAGCAAGGTCCCCAGTGTTTGTAAGAGCCCCTATTTGTAGTTGCACCTGTCTTGTCAGTAAGAGACAAGACTGGTACCAGAGGGTGCATGCCCTGGGGACCTCATTCCCCTGCCCCCAGACCAACCAGCCAGCCAGACTAGAGACCCAAGTGCACTCTGCCTGACAATGACTTTCACATTCTCATGCATCTCTTAGACCTACTTGCCTATTCTCAGGTATGAGCACCAGAGGTAGGTACCGCTGTGTGCAGTCTAAGTGCTGGATGCGCCATCTGAGACGCATGAATAGAAGTGTGTTTCCTGCACCCAGCCCTGCTCCCACGGAAAGGCGTCATGTCAGATGAAACAAGAATGGCACACTGACTCCTACAATTTGTCCCTTGACTTCCATGGCACACACACACTAGATAGATCAGATAGATAGATAGATAGATAGATAGATAGATAGATAGATAGATAGATAGATAGATAGATAGATAGATAGATAGATAGATGTAGTTAGATATAGGTAGGTGAGTAGGTAGGTAGATACATAGATATGTAGATAGACACATAGATGATAGTAGATGGATCGATAATAGATGGATGAATGGATGGATCAATAGATAGATAGATAGATAGATAGATAGATAGATAGATAGATAGATAGATTTAAAAGCAACAGGACCTTAGGACAAGGTGTGGCTCACTCTCACTGTCTCTGCCATCATTGTTGCGCTCTGACTAGACGGTCTGAAATCACTAACAGTAAGTGCAGTCAGAGTTACAGGAACAAAATGTAGACACAGTGGACGGAAGATGGCTCAGTCTCCCATCAGGCACTTGCCTTCTTAATGTCATCCAGAACATGATTCCTCCACGATGACCAAGGTCCTTTGCAAATTGCAACATCCGAAACCCAGACTCCCGTGCCATCTTTATATCTGGGATAGTCTTGATGACTAGGTGTTTGCTTCCTGTACAAGTTGTCAGCAGGCGACAGTAAGATGACTGTTTCAAACCAAGATCACATTTGTGCAAGGTCTTTGTCCTCGAGACAAAAACAGAAGTGGAATTGGGTGAGCCATCTATGGAGAGTAATGGCGTGCTTGGTGATTTACAAGATACTGGCCCTGCTTGGGGAGAATGACTTCCAGACACAAGCAAAGACTCCTTCTTCACAGGAGAAGGAAGCCAGGGTTCACCACCAAATCCTCTACTTCCAGGAAACGTTATAGTTTGTGGGAGGCAAAACAGCACGTAAAGATGCTATGCTGTGGAGTGTAAGCACCTGGGGGGATTCCACCGGCTCTGATGTTTCTGTGCTTCCATGAAAGAGGTGGCAGGGATGAGACGGTCCCAGCTGCTCATCAAGGAGTAATTCCCGATGAACAACATGCCTCATCCAGTACCCATGTCAGCATGTTCCCTTCCCGGCAAGCCTGTCCAGTGGCCACTGGCCACTGTCCGCTGGCCAATCATCAGGAGACTGGAGTGTAGAAGACTAGAGATTTGTCCAGGGTTATTTATGGGGGAG
Source organism: Chionomys nivalis (assembly GCF_950005125.1). Lineage (NCBI taxonomy): Eukaryota > Metazoa > Chordata > Mammalia > Rodentia > Cricetidae > Chionomys > Chionomys nivalis. The sequence continues at coordinate 53,967,178 of NC_080105.1, read as the reverse complement.
TGACATTCTAGGTCTGCACTAAGAGAGACCGTGTGGTATCTTCTAGTACCCATGCTTCTCTGGTGCCCAACTTTTAAACAGCATTCAGTATATTTGACACATGGTATTGAATCAGGTGTTATCTGATTAATAAAAAAAACCATACATGTAATACATGTCTTCTTGCTAAATCAATTTGGCATGTGTCTGTGTGCTGACTAAGTTCTCAGTATAAATCTCTCAATGTTTCATCTGAGGCCATTTGTTAATTCAGCTTAAGGCCTTTCTCATAATGGGAACACCAGCATTTCCACTCCAAGTATGAAACCAAAAAATTAATTTCCTTAGTAAGAAACCAGTTTCCTTAGAAATGAGAATTTTCAGTTTATAATAACTCATATGCTATATGGACAAACATGAAGCCCAAAATCTGGTTAGGAGCTGAAAGGAGAAAGAGTCTCCAGGTTTTGTTAAAGTCTAACGAGAACCAGGAGTATGTGATGTAAGCTGAACACCAGTTAACCAGCTATAATTAGCACTAATTGGACATTTAACTCATCATCTTTTACAAGTCCCCTGTGACCAGAATCGTCTGACTCAGAGGAAGGGCAGAGACCAGAGGTCTCCTTAGCCTACCTCATCCCTGTCTCCCAGGAGAAGTGGTGGAGGGGACACACAGATCTGAGGTCACCTGCTTACACTGCAGAGATCCCACGCAGAGAAGAATCTGAGCTCAACAGAAACCTTTCAAATAAAGCAATGAAAGCTTTTTAAATAAGTCATGAATTGTATAACCTGCCACGACAGTCTGACTCAAGGCTTCTTTTGCACAGTCTCTTAAGCCGAGACTCGTGAAATAGCGGCGTTCACCGCAGTAGAGTGAGTGAGCCAGCTGAGTACCGGAACGGTAGGCATCCCTCAGCAGTGAACACATGGCGTTTCCCTACAAACTTCTGAAGCTTCTCCAAGCTAAAGCCCTGCACAGAACACTGATCCCCAGCCTCCAACCCCAAGAGTTGTTCTGTGAATGCCACACCTTCATGAGTGAAGCCACAATTTGAAGATTAAAAGTAAGCAGCATAGAAACTGGTCTAGCCAGAAAATTATTTTGATGGTGATTCTGGAATGTGTGAATGAAAATTCATGAATAATCTGTGCGCATGAAGAGACCTCATTAAACTCTAGTGCCTTCTGAAGATTCATGCATGCTGGTTTTTATTTAATTATTTTTAACATATTTTGGTAAAAACTCAGAATTCAGGTTCCTAGTATGGCTTCTCAGGGGGCTGAATCTGGATATTGGGGACCTGGAATTCAAACACTGCTATCCTGCACCTTCTGGGAGGATATGCCTTGACATCTCAGTGACCCACCCAGCAGTCCAAGAACACAGACCCAACCATGGGGGGGATCTGTATGTTTTACCAATATCAGATGGAGACAGGTAGAAACCCATGTCCATCCTCTGACTACCACTGTTTGCCACTGACTTTTCCTAACCTAGCACAAGCCAGTCTCCAGGGGCAGATATTTGCTAGGAAATAATTAGGTAACATTTCTGAACCTAAAGATTACGATAACCAAAAGTATAAAATCCCATATAAAGGCAAACTCATCAGATCAAATTCTAAAAACCAGGAGGGCATGGGATGGTTTTGTTTTTTTGGTTTTTTTGTTTGTTTGTTTGTTCGTTTGTTTGTTTGTTTGTTTTAGACCTAAAATCTGTAACCGCCAACCTAGATTACTACATCCAGTAAAGCTATTTTTCAACTAAAAGGCGGAATAGAGACATTCTATAATGAGCACAAGCTAAAGAAACCCATGACCACTGTGCTACCACTGCAGAAACTATTTAAAGGAATGCTGCGAAGAAAACAGAAACAACATGAGACTATGGAAAGAATAATGCTTTCTAGAAACCGGAGAAGCAAATGGTCATTGGGAAACACACATTACAAAGTGGTGTGTGTGTGTACCAGGAGCTCTAATTGGTCTTAATAATAAAAACTCAGAGTCAGCTGTCAGGGAGTTAAAAGTATAGGATCAGAGACGCAGAGTGGTGAGCCACTAGAGAGTTCTTACCTCTACCAATGCTCAGCCCAAAGGGGCGATCCTGCATCCTCAGACTGACTGAGACTGCCCTGCTCCTCAGACTACATTAAGCTCCTGTCTCCTCCCGCCTTATCTGCTTCTCTCTGCCCAGTCATACCACTCCTGTCTCCACCTCCCTAGTGCTGAGATTAAAGGCATGGGATCCCAAGGGCTGGGATCACCTTTGGGTGAGCTGAATCAATTCATGTAGCCCAGGGTGGCCTTGGACTCACAGTCCCTCAAGTCCTGAAATTAAAGGTGTGTGCCACCACTGCCTGGCCTCTAGCTGCTCAGCTCTGCACTCTGATCTTCAGGCAAGCTTTATTTGTTAAAACACAAGCAAAATATAAGTATGAATGTGTGTATGTGCATGTGTGCATGTGTGTGTATGTGTATGCAGAAGCCAGAAGTCAATATCAGGTTATATTATCAGTAGTTAATATAATATCAGGTTAATGTCAGAAGTGAATACCTGTCTTCCTCTCTACTCCTCACTTTGTTTTGTGAGACAGGACCTCTCACTGAACCTGGAGCTCATGGTTTCAGCTAGACTAGCTAGCTGTCCCCCATGATTCACCTGTCTCAGCTGCAACACCTGTGCCAGGGTCGCAAATGTGTAACTTGAGCCTGGATGTCAGGCTGGAGCTGGGGGACCCAAGCCCAGCTCCTAATGCTTGCACAGCAAGCACTTTTCCCATGAATCCTTCTTCCCAGCCTGGCACATACCTTTCATAGTAACCACAGATATTAATGATCTTATAGGCATAAACAAAAAGAAATATCCTTGTGAGCATAGATGCACAATTTTAATAAAATACTATCAAACTGCCAGGCCATAGTAGTGCATGCCTTTAATCCCAGCTCTCGGGAGGTAGAGGCAGGTGCATCTTTGTGAGTTCAAGGTCAACCTGGTCTACAAGAGCTAGTTCCAGGACAGGCCCCAAAGCTATAAAGAAATCCAGTCTCAAAAAAACAAAAAACACCACCAACAACAACAAAAATAAACACCTGAATTCAAGAACATTTTTGGAGGTTTTTAATATTTATATTTTTATTTAATTAAAAATAGAGCATTTTAAACATTATACATGGCGATCAAATTGGATTTGTTCCAGGAATGCAAGGATAATTCTACATATGAACATCAAAAAATACAGTATTAAACAGAATCACAGAAAAAAATCACACAATCATTCCCATAGATTTCAAAAGAGCCTTTGAAAAAAATTAAGCATACTTTCATGATAAACACTCAGAAATCTCGGATAAAATAATGATAATTAAATATTTGAAAAGACTACATTGCATAACCCTGCAGCATATCTTACACTGAATGGGTGGAATGGGAAGCATTTCCCCTAAACTCTGAAGTAGAGGAAGTTTGCGCATTGTCTGCTCTCTTCTTCACTGTAGTACTTGAAATACTAGCCACAGTGATGAGGCAAGAAAATAAATAGAATGTAAATAGTGATGAAAGGAGTAAAAGTATCCCTTCTGCAGATGAGATGGTTGTACCCATAAAGGCTCCTCCAGAGTCCTTTACATCTGATATTAAAACCCTCAGTTCACTGATTTCAGTGGACCAACAGTAAAAAGTTTGATGAGAAAGACACCAGGGAAACAATTTTGTTTATAAAAATCCCTCATAGGCACCCAAAAATACCCTAGGTATGCACCTAGAGACAAGAAGACATCTATAAAGAAAATTTACATAGCAATGAAGAAATAAATTGAAGAATACATCATAATGTGGGATACTCCCTCGTGTTTATGGATAAGCATAACTATTGTGAAAAAATGGCTTGCAACTGAAAACCATCTGTGGATGTAATACACTCCCCATCAAAACTGAACTAAAATTTTTAATTAATCCTAACCTTCCCATGGAAGCACAAATGGAAGCCCAAACAGTCTTAAGGAGACAGAACAATGCTAGAGGTGACACCGTACCCAACTTCAAAATTTAATACAGAAGCAAAGACAACAGCACATGGCACTGCACCAAACATTCTGCTGGTTTGTTATACAGAAACCAATAAAATAGAATCAAGGACCCATAAGACTGCATGCATATAGTCATCTGGCTTTTTAACAAAGACACCAAAAGCCAAGTGGTGCTGGGAAAATGGAGCCAAATGCAGAAAACTGAGTATCTCCTGCCCAAGGATGGCTGGGTCCTCCCCCATCAATCACTTAATTAAGAAAATTTCTTACAGCTGGATCTCATGGTCACAGTTTCTCAATTGAGGTTCCCTCCTTTCCGATGATTCTAGCTTGTGTTAAATTGACATAAAATCATCCATCACAGACCTTCCACGATGAAATAAATACTTTTCGTACCTTCCAGTCCAGCCACCACCAGCTATGTGTGATTCTTTGCACCAGACACAGCCCAAATGCCTGAGGAACCAAGTCCTCCATGTTGAAGTTTGTATTGCCCTGATCAAGGGAACACCCATGAGTACCACCCAATGTCACAGCCGCTTCCAGCCATCGTTTCAGGATGGAGTACACATCTGGCTGAGCTTTTGATCAAGGAGAATTCCTGGGCAGAATGTGAGAATTATCTGTCTCGAATGGCGCTTATGGCCACAGTCCCTAGAGCAGTTGTTCCTAAGACAGTACCACCTCAAGGAACCTTTTAGCTCCTGGAATAGACATGCCAGCCCCTGTCATAGGGTCACATGGTATGGGATGAGTCACCTATTCATGGCGGTCTGTACATGGGTGGCGGGCTGATAGCTAGTGTCCTATCTATAAGGCAAGCTATGTCAGTGCAGGAACTCTGGTGCCACAGTGCAGAAGGCAGCGAGGCATCTGTGGAGTTTGATTTGGATGGAGCCCTCAAGGGAGGCCTTCAAGCCACCAGATCTAGGCAGGGTCATGAGGAAGAAGGGGGGACCTGGGACCAGATCATACAGTAGATGTGTGAGCAGCCACTGTGAGGGTGGCAGCCTTTGGTACCCCATCATAGAGACATGCCCCCAGCTAAGTTTCATGTGTACACAGTATGCTCCAAAGAGGTTCTCTCTGCTACCTGAAGCCCTGGGGGCAGTAACTCGCTTTGTGGCTTCATCTGTGTTGTCTCAAGCTGCAACCCTGGTGGCAGTACCTACTTTCATGGTTTTTCCTGTGTGACCTCAAGAAAAGAGAACAAAAGAGCCATTTACCTTTGAAAAACCCTCACAGCAACTCTTCTCCAGTCAGATGCCTGCCCCATCCAGTCGCAAAGGACCTCTCCCAGAGCATACAGGAACACTCCTAGAATGTACCCTGTCTTGAAACACAGAAGCCATGTGTATGTGATTGCCCCGACTTCTGCAGAGGGGCTTGACCAAGACTTGCAAGTATGCTTAGGAATGAGGCCGGAGGTTGACGTCCTGTTGCTTATTAGATCGGGAGTTTGCTTTGAAAGCAAGACCCAGCATTTTGCAGTGTGTCTTTGGAGTTTAAGGAAATGCAGATGGGGGTTCGGGGTCACTCAGTGACTCCTCCAGGCAGCTGAAGGGAACATCTGCCCATCTTGAGTAAAACACAGTAACTGGGTTTCAGTCAGGGCAACTTCATAGACTATTCTTGAGGTTACGTCTATAGAAAAAGTCATTAAAGCTGGCAGCCTGGCTGGTGATGGAGTCTGGTGTGTATCAGGCAGCCCCAGTTGAGACCAGCTGAGGGTATGTCAGCGTTCTGCAGCATGACGTCCCTGCATTAGGCAGCTTGCCTGTACTATCCCAATCAGGCACAAAATCAAGTTTTCTGATGTGTAGCTCTCACTGGAATGCCTGCTGATCCCAAATTGCATTCTGATCAAAAAGGTCTGCAAATTCCACCCTCCCTAGCCAGGGCCCAGTGTGTTAGTTCCTGGAGTTTTCTGTGGTTTTTTCCTTCCCTATCTATTCTCTGGCCATGGCAGACCACGTGTGATTGTATCGTGTGACGGGGGAAAGCAAGGCTATGTTTAGATCGTGCCTGTGTGGCCTGTGGACAGTTGGAGTTTGAATTCACGGCAAGTGGTGAGGGTGACAGCCTCTTCCACAGAAAGAATGGAACCTAAATGGTCACATGACTCCTCATGCCCAGCAGCTGTGGTTTGGACCCAGGCCTCCTGGCTCCATTGGCGCTTTCAGCAGAACTGATAAACTCTGGTTCTCCCAGCCATCTGCTACAGTTATTTGTTATTGGGTCTTTGGTACTTGTTTGTGTTCGCTTCTGAAAGCTGTCACCATGATACATAAACTTAGAGTTGTCCTGACAATCAAATCAGACCAGTCCCAGGGATTTCTATTCTAATCAGTTTCAGCTACTACAAATAATTTTAATTAATCAGTGTTTTAGTTAAACATTGTAGTGTGACTTTCTCTGGGGTGACATGAGCCAATGTTTCCTCACCCCACATAGAGCACCAACAGGCAAAATAAACAATTCCACAAAGGTTCAGGTTGGTGAACCAGTGAGTTTATTGGGGTTACTTACAAAAGCATAGATCCATCAACGGCAGCTACATGACCAAAAAACTCACTCCAACCTGTGTAATTAATCATAAAAGCTTCATCCTGGCAACTTTCTTCATGATATGCTGACAGCTTAACAGTACTTATGCTTATATACCCTGAAGGAGGGAGTAGCCTTGTGAATTTGGTATGTTTCAGGAACTTCCTGAGACTTGTGGATTGTATATATCCTGAGTCTTTCATATTTTTATTAATTCTTTGAAATTTTATATATGCATATAATGTATTTTAATCATATTCAGTTTCCCTGCTTCTCCTAATTCCTCCAGAATCCACTCCCACTTCAACTTGATACCCTCTCTTTTATAACCCACTCAGTCGTTTGTGCTGCTTACATACAAATGGGTGTGGGGGTCATCTGCTGGAACATGGTTGACCTACCATAGGTCACACCCCTGTAAAGTTGACTATCCCACCTGAAGCAGTCATCAACTGTCAATGAAAATCTCCATAGCTAGGGGTTAGAACTCATGAGCCCTCTCTCTCTCCATCCTGGAATGCTGGCTGACTTGATATTGTGTTGGTCTTATGAAAATAATCATATTTGGTATGATTTCATGAGAACATCAGTCCCGTGGTACCCGGATGATACTGTTTTCTTATCCCCTCCCAGCCATACCGTCATATCTTCCTCCTTCAAAGATGGGATGTTTCCATTCAGAGGACACTGTGCCATAACAATATATTTGCATCCATGTTTCTGTACATACATCTGAAAACCAAAAGGTCATAGTGAGCAGATTTGTTTACATAGAAATCTTTTCAAAGTATCAGGGTAGGAACTCCGTACTGTTCCATACAGTGGCTTGAGCTTTTCTCTCCACCTGAATTTCAGAATTTTGTAAAATAAAAAGTTCACCTGATTTCTGGAACAGCCATGCAGGCCTGAGATGGGGATTCTGGAATCACGGTTGGGACCCGTGAGAAGACAAGTTGAAGACTCTTTTTCCATTCAGCATTTGCTCTCCCCTTCAACAAGAACTGTTGCTTGGGAGCCCACATGTCCCAGGGAAGGACCCCAGACCATTCAACTTCTTCCTCACCCTGGGTCCCTGCTTCTTTACTCCTCTCCCTCCTCCAGGCAGAGTCAGTGTCCTGGACCATGAAAGCAAAGCCAGTGGGCTCGTATGAACCAGGCTTCCACACGTAGCTGTCCAACTGAGACATCACAGCTCTCATCCAGAGTGGGCAGAGGAGTTCTGGCATCTCCCTAGCTCCATCTTGGACGTACATTTTGCACACAGATAAGAATGGTACTGGAAGAGTCAGCCTCTTCCTTTGGAAATGGGTAGGAGGGGAACCCAGAGCCTATAGCAAATCCCTGGAGTCTAGAGTATAGTATTAGCATCCTATACCATTTCAGCCTGTAAAAGACAGTGTCTCTGCTGCCCACAGAGCAACTTCCAGACTGGGCATGATAAAGAGACTGACCATGGCCTCCTCCTGACCCTGCAGTGAGGACAATCTCCCTGGGATTGCTGGGGTCAGATGCATACTGTGTTTGGTCATCATAATTGATGAACATATTTTATAATCATAAAGGGAGCTCTTCAGTCAGATCTGTGCATCTGTGACTTCACTAGTCACCATGAGAAGAATCATTCTCTACGGTCAGGCAGAATGAGCGAGCACTAAGGTAAGGGGGAGCCTCCATGATGACACTCCTGGACATGGCTTTTGAAGTATGAAAGGGGACATGGCAGCATGAGAACACTATGGCAGATAAAGGTCCACCCCAGATGTTGGCCCTCGTCCCCCAGCTGACAAACATGCCAGGCAACATGCAGAAGGGGATCAAATGGCAACAGGAAACCAGATCACTAAGGTGTTGATTGTCCAAAGAGATTTTCCATGACTACCGCAGTGGGTATATGTCAGCAGCAGCCATTTGGGTGGCCAGAAAAGTCAGAAGGATCCGTAGCCTGGCTCAGGAAGTGTGATGTTTCTTAGCCAACCGGTGAGTTTAAAGGCTTACTAACAGAAGTATGGGTGACTCGGGCATCTGAAACATGCAGAGCCCGGCCCCAACATGGGTGACGATGCAGGAAAACTGCGTGTCTAGGATACTCAAACCCAGTCAGCCTCCAACCTCGTAGGATACTTTATGACCTCTGAAGACCACAAACAGGTGGAACCTTGGGTGTGGGTCTGATGCCACACCCCACTTCTGTGACAGAATGTGAAAGGCTTGTTGTTATGAGTACCTATATAAGTAGAGACAGCTCTTCCTATTGCAAGGTGAACAGCCAGTGTTGTATCTAGAGGACAAGTGTCCACAACAGGAGAGAGAAGGCAAAGCTGCTTCCCATCCCAACACTGCTCTTACCAGCTTCCAGATCCCACCACTGTTCCCGCCATAATAACAGGAAGAACCCCGCTTTCATTCCTGTGACTGAGGGAAGCCGCTGAGTGAAAATGAGCAGCTGTCTCCCTACGTCACCGCTTCCACAGTCCTTCCATGTATCATGGGACTGTCACGAGATCCAACCATCTGCAGTTCTGACAATCTCTGAGCTGAACATCTCTGCAACCTCGAAGGGACCCTGATAGTCCCTGCTTATGTGAATGCTCCATGCTAGGAATTGGCCTCCTGTTGCAAGATGCACTTTCAGGGTGGGGCCCAAGGGCTAAACTTGCACCGGTTGTTGTGCTGTGAGCACGCAAGAGCAACAGATGCTTGGCTTGCACCATGTGAAAATTTGGGCTCTTGGAGCAGACACTGTAAGTTCCAGTATAAAACCATGGCAATCGTAGGAAAATGCTAACCAACCACCCAGGAACTGGCATATGCTGTGTCTATCTTTGTGTTTCTAGCCTGGTAAATATTTCATAAATGATAATGCTGGGATAGCAACTTCTTCCTCTCTTTGTCCCGGTGTTTTCCTAGGACAAATTAAATGGATCTGTTCTGAAAAATATCCTTCATTCCTATAGCTTTATAACTTATTGGAAAGGTTGGAATCTGATCACTTATTTGAAATTTATATCATCTTGGTGTCTATAAGACACCCTTTTTTGTTTACTATTTTCTTTAAAAAATGCTTTATTCCAATGCATGCCTGTGTGTGTGTGTGTGCATGCCTGTGTGTGTGTGCATGCCTGTGTGTGTGCACATGGGAATGTATACATGTGGATGTACATGAATATGTATGTGCGTGCATAAGAATATGTGTACAGGTCAAAGAGAGACCAGTTTCAGGCATCTTCCTGGATCACTCTCCCTGTGGTTTTGAGACAAGGTCTCTCACTGAATGTGGAGCTTGGCAATTTGCTAGACTTGCTGACCATTGAGCACGAGGAATCTGCCTGTCTCTACCATGCCAGCACTGTGGTGACAGATGTTTGGTTTGTCGCTGTTATGTGGGTCCTGGGGCTCTACACCTTTATTTCTATAGACACTTTAAACAGGAACAATAATGTTGAGACGCTTCCTTCTTTGTATTGTCCTGTTCTCTAAGAGGACTCTCTTTGACTTTGAAACCATATTCTTTCTGGCCACATCTCTGGGCTTAGTGTGATTTTGTGTTTCTCTGTTCCCACTGACTATCAAAAAAGGAAGGCTGAGAGCTACCTGCAAGTCTTGCCTGAGGTTCTGGAGCACAGCCCTACCTTCCTTCTCTTTCTCGTTATAAAAAGATTTCAGTATTTTACCTTACTTTCCCATTAACGTGTGGAGCATCAGATTGAGTTTCCTGGCCATGATGGCAGTGTATAAACAAGTAAGCAACATAAAATTGGCTCCTGATGCTGTAGAAACGCTCTCTGCAAAGTGATTTGTTTCATTTAAGAGTGGTTTTTTCTTCTTTCTTTTTAAACATAGAGTAACTGTAATTGCCTTGCCAAAGGGTATGAACACTTTACAACTTCTCAGATTTTTGCTTCATTTGTTTCCTAGGTCACACTCATTTATAAATGCCCTTAAGTAACAAGAGAGCCCTGCTTTGCCACACAGTGACCTCAGAGCACGCTTTAATTCTTAATGTCTCTGTTTGACTCTAAGAAATATTTCAACTCAGTTTATAGCCGATTTTTTAAGTGGGTGGACTGGAAAGGATGCCTCGTGGCAGACCTCTCTGATGTCTACATTCAGATCCCTGTGAGAATCTTCAAGGCTTCTGTCTCCCTAACTGACTCTTTGTAGACTGGACCGCAAGTTCCACTCAGACACTGCAGACGGCTTTTTATGTGTGACGGGCTGTGTTATCTCCAACCCCTCAGCCGGAGGAGCACCTACGATCCTGGGGTGCAGCAAGTGTGTGCCTCTCAACCTGTCCTCTACCCGAGTTATTTTCAGGTGGAGTGTTGGCATTCACAGGCCTGACCTATGCATTCCCAAATGAGGTGCCCTCTCCCGAACAAGTTACCTGTGTTAGAACGCGTTAGGTCCAGTGAGGGGGCCCAGTGAGCAGAAGCACCTTCTGTACAACACTGACTTCCCTGGGATCAATGGGGAAGTAGAGAACCAGCTCCTACAAGTGACTTCCGCACATACACTGTGGCGTGTGTGCACAAGTGTTTGTGTGTGTGTGTCTTCTGCCGCATGTGTGTACTGTGTGCAGAGAGTAGTCATCTGCCATACAGGTGTTGGTAATTGAGCCCATTGCTCTGAACCACTGAACCATCTCTGCCGTCACACTGTGGCACATGTGTGCCTGCACACACACACAATGCTAATAAATAAAATGAAAAAAATTAAAGTCATAAGTAACAAAACTAAGGTTAGAGCATGAATATACACTAATGTCCTACAGTGATCTCTCAGTTTAGTGAGAGAGTATGTGATTACTAAGATGGTACTGTGTATTTCTCAACAGAAAGTTACAATCATCCCGCGACTTCCCAGATGAATAACGTTAATGTCCAGTCACACTGTTTACACCAAAGACTGTGGTGTGTGTCTGTTATAGTAAAGCTTACCATTGATTTGCGTTCTTAAATTTTGTGTTTTAAAAATAAGGAAGTTGGGGTCATCACTTTGTGAGTTGTATTTCTGAATTCTATTTGCTTGTGAGATAACATTCAAGGGCAGCAGTCTTAGCAGAAGCCCCTTTGACTGCTGGAATCTGAAGCATGCATTCCACCCATTGCCGAAATGTAAGATAATCCCCTAACCCAAATAAATGTTAAGAGAGAAGGCTGGGGGGCTGGAGAGATGGCTCAGTGGTTAAGAGCATTACCTGCTCTTTCAAAGGTCCTGAGTTCAATTCCCGGCAACCACATGGTGGCTCACACCATCTGTAAAGAGGTCTGGTGCCCTCTTCTGGCCTGCAGACATGCACACAGACAGAATGTTGTATACATAATAAATAAATAAATAAGTAGAGAGAGAGAGAGAGAGAGAGAGAGAGAGAGAGAGAGAGAGAGAGAAGGCTGGTGGGTTAAAGTGGGAAGCCTCTGGTTTGTGTTAAAAGGAATCCAGACAGGAGAAATAGTTTACAGAACAATTATCATTGCCTTTGTGATGCTGATGTTCGTCCCATTTCTGGATAGACTTCTCTAGCGCAAAAAGTAAATGGCCTTTGGGCCTCGAAAATAATAGGACCAGGTTTTACAGCAAACAGTAATTCTTTTCTATGCCTTGGAAGTCATTGTTTTTTTAATGTTACAATGAGGTGTTGTTTAAAGGCTGTTTATTAAGCCCATAAATAAGATGTCATTTGGTAATTAAGTGCAGTTATATTGCAAATGTACTCACGATTCCTCTCGGTAGAAAACACCAGTGCAATTCGGAGAAAGAGCTAAAAGGCCTGACACCTGAGCTCAGACTCTCTACTCCCAGAACTCACGTTGCGTTACCTGGAGACATCTAGGGACAGGTGTCTTTTTGTATTGTGGCTTTGATGTATGAATCAATTGGGACTTTTGTTTCTAAAGATACTTGTGTATCTTATAAATCATTGATGCTGCTGTTGAATCTGCTGATCAGAGAACCAAGAAGATCACTCCTGTGCGTGTGTGTATGTATGTGTGTGCGTGTGTGACTCTGTGTGTGTGTGCGTGCGTGTGTGTGTGTGCAAGCACATGGACATACTGATAGTGAAAAGGGTTAATGAAATCCTAAATAGCAGCTTGAGGCTGTGGAGGAATAGATATGATGGGTGGGGGTAAATTTGGGTTATTTTAGGGCATTCAACACATTATCCTTGACGTGAGTATCTCAACCTGAAGCAATATGTTTAAGCATGGAGCTATGAATGGCACTTGCAAGGTACCATGTATGGATGTGTCTGGCCAGGGCTGAGGAGAGGGTCATGTGTGAGAGTGGCGGCCCCTAAGAACACTCTTTGGAGAAATGTTGTGAAGAGCAGCCCTAACCTTATTGCTCCCAGCTGTTCCTGTCTACACGTATGTATTCTTTGCTCTCCCCGTTTTCCTAAGCTACCACTTTCTTTCTCCTACATTCATCTCCATTCCAGTTCAGACACCTCCGCTGACACAGCTACATCAGTCCCCTTGTAGGTGGGATCAGACAAGTTCAGTAGGACCTATGAAGGTAATTTTAAAGGAAAGATGACCGCAGTGTCTTTATGTGCTTCGTGTGGTCCTGATATGGTCTAAAGCATCTGTTAAGTTTGTTTATCTGTTGTTCATACTAACCCTGGAGGTGCATATGTGGACTACCTGCGTTTTACTTGTGGAAGGGGGATATTTCTAACCAAGTGAGGCACAGGACTCCTCGTATTCCTTCCTATTTGGTAATCTCCACCATGGGAGTAGGGGACGTGCCTCTCCTCTTTTTCTTTAAAATTTAGGTTTCTTAGATTTCTTTCATGTGTATGTGTGTGCGTGTGTGTATGTGTGTGTGTGTGTGTGTGTGTGTTGGCCAGGGGGCCAACACTGGGTGTCTTTATCTACTGTGCTCCACATTACAATTTGAAAAAGAGTCTTTCCCTCAACCTAGCTGATTGGACAGTGAGCTCAGAGGATCTGCCTGTCCCCCATCCCCTGTTCCTGTCCCCTGCCCAGCAATACGGCCAGAGGCCAGTACAGCCACACCTAGCTGTGTGAGTGGGTGCAGGGGATCTGAACTCAGATCCTCATGCTTATGCAGTTTGCCCACCCCATCTCTCCAGGTCCTAGGGAAACATCTTTGACAGCTCCTTTGGGTATGCGGTGAATTGTCTTCACGCCAGTACAACATGAGTGGACCACAAGGGTCAAATAGCTGCTTCCTTCCATGCTCTTTGGTCTGCACTGGACTTTGTTCCCATGTCTCCAGAGAGATAGGCTGATCCTGAGGAGTTAGGGGACAAGTCAACTGAGCAGGTGCTCCAGAGGAAACTGAGGAAGGTTGATGCCATTAGCGGAAGGTGGGAGCAGCAGAGAAAGGATTGGTGCTATGACCGTTACCGACCAACGCAACCTCACTTTCAGGTGACATTTCTGAGAAATGTTGGTAAGTTGACGAGTTGGTGGAAGAGCTTCCTGTCTTTACCCTCCATTCCCTCAGCTCATGAAAGGGTCAGCTGTGCCCTGGAGGAAGTCAGGCAGATGTCCCAGGGAAGTTCACGGCACACACCCAGTGCACAGAAATGTGATTTTCGTGAAGCTGACAACAGACTTATAGAACGGATGAACCCATGCTCTCACAAGTCCTGCTACTGTAAAGGATTCATTTACGTTATGTTTGCGATGTGCAGAGACACGGGTGCTGTTGAATGACACCTCTAATTGCTGTTTTCTCTAATAACAAAATGCTGCTATGAATAGCTTGAGATTAAGCAGCTCCGATGATTCGTACACCCTCATCTTCACAAAAAGAAAGACACAGCTACTAAGATTTTATTACCTGTTACGTAGACTCCTGACAACCTAGAGCCTGTCCCCTCCCTAGGCTCTCCAGAGATGCTGTCACCCGCAGCCCCTCACCACCTCACTTGTTGTTACTGAGAGAGTGATGGAAGGTGATGGGGGACTCCACGCCTACACCAGGAGATTCAGATCCATGCCGTGGAAACGAGACGATGCTGCAGACATGTCGCATCGTCAAATTTAATTATTCCGGCTCATTTTTATCTCTCGCACTGTTCTTCGATGTGGCCCCGTTACTAGCATAGCTGTGGGGCTGAATGTTGGGCTGAAATAGGACCTGTGATTGGAGCTCCAATGGGCTTGCTTTTAAGGTGAAAAGAGATTAACACTGTATTAAATTACAGAAATATAAACAGAAAAATAAAGCAAAAGATAAAAGGACAGCAACTCTGGGGCGTGGTTAGGTCTGGGTTGCAGAGTTCGGCCTTGCAAATTATCTACTAACTACCTGTTGGGTTTTTTTAAAACCTTCCTCTGAGTTTTATTAAGTGTGATGTTCTTTAATCGCTCCTACCTGAGACTTCGGTGCTATGGCCGGACCCTGGCTGGAAGAAGGAGGACCCTTAGAGGCACTTCAGCCATTCCAGTACCAAGGGGATACCTCAGGCCACCACCCAGGAAGCCTTCTTTGGAGTTCAGTTACCCCTGAGTCAACGACCACTTGCCATGCAAAGAATGAAGTCCCTTTGTCCCCATCCCCAGCTCAGCAGCCATCTGCTGGGGTTCTTCCAGGAACACTGGTGTCTGCTCTGATGGTAGTCCTTCATGTCCCGGTGCCTTAAACTTGACATTCAGGCCTTGTTCTTGTCCCTCATTTCTGTGTCTGAGCTGGTCGGGACAGTTGCACTCTAGAGCTGACGTGGGGGATTTTTATGCCTATGCCTTAGAGTGGCTACTTGGCCAAGTTCTTCCAGGCACTTCCGTTTTTCTCCCAGCCATGAGGGGAGCAGTTGGGATGGACAAAGAGAGAACCACTTCCACCTTCTCTCCCTTTGGGATTCATGAGCCTGTGGTTAGGGCTCTGCCTAGGTGGGAATGATCAAGCTAGGATTGCCAGCTTCAGCGGCATTGTGGCAGAAGAGCCAGTGGAGAGACATGGGGATAACCAGGGAGACAACGGATGTGGGTACCAGGTGACAAAGTGAGGTCCAGTCTGAGACAGACATGTGAGAGTCCCCTTCCTGTCTGAGCATCAGCTTTTGGGGACAGGACATCCAGCAAAGTGGAGTTGACTGCCCCCGCCATACAGAGTCATCACAGAGAGAGAAGTTCCAGCCTGGGGGTCAGAAGGCAGGAAGAGCTCACAGTTATGTTCTAGGAGTAGCAGGTAGCCTGCCATTGTCAGAGCGCACGCTTTCTCAGGCTCCTGAGTTCATGTAAGAAAGAGCCTGGGACAAAGATCAGTGAGGAAAACATGTAGGAAGGAGGCTTTTCATGGTGTTCAGGAAAACAGTCTGGGAGGTGGAGTGTAGGGGTGCCCAGGGGTCCCCAGCTGTGTCCCTTGTGGAGCAGAATCCAGGGGAAGAACCGAGGCCTGGTGATCTCCCGATCTGGCCTCTCTAACCTTGACCCTAAACTGTAGAGAGTTAGGCTGAGAAACCTGCCTCCAAGGCTTATCTTTCTGGTAGCATGTGGCATTAAACAATTATTTCATGATTAATTTATTAGTTCTAATACATTACTTCACCAGGCAGTGTTACTAATTAAACATCAGATGTTAGTTTTCAAGTGTTTTAAGCTAACCCAAAATGTTCCGATATAATTGATCTACAGATATACTGTGTGTGTGTGCATGTGTGTGTGTGTGTGTATGTGTGTATCTAAGTGTTGTATGGATGCTTGTTCATATGTGGATATGAGTACACATATGTTTAAGGATATGTACCCAGGAATGCACATGGGTGTATTTGTTCAATGACAGCACCAGGCGTGGTTCCTCAGGTGCCTTCCGCCATTTCATTTCTGAGAAGTGTCCCTCACCGGAACTGCTTGACCCTACATTTCTAAAGTTAGGGTTACAAGCACATGGCACTGTGCCCTGCTTTTGATATGGATGTTAGGGTTTGAATACAGGTTCTTACGCACGCAAAACAGTTCACAGAGTGAGAGATCTTCTCAATCGGTATTTTTTTTAAGGTCTCATAGTCTGCCTGTTGAGAGCCCCCGTGCATCTACCGATGTTAGATACCTATTACTGTGGGTGTTCATGTAGAGAGACCAAAGTTTCTGCTCCTTAGCAACTCCCAATCCTGAGGAGTCACCATAGTCCAAACGTGTGACTGTTGACTTGGTTCAGGAGCTGGCTGCTAGGAAACGACTTCTGTATCTCTGTCACACCCCAGTGCTCCCAGACTTGCACTAAATCCCGTTTCTGCTCTGTCAACAGACCAGCAATACTCATGGTCTCCCACGTCGCAGCACTTCAATGAGGAGAGGTATTCGCCCGCACCCAGGAACATGAAAGGGTTAACCGGAAGCCGGACCCAGCCTCAGCTGTGTGCGGGTCATACCTGCGGCCTGTCACCCCCTGATGACTGCGAGCACCCCCACGACCACATGCACCATGGGCCAGATGTGCGGCAGCCCTACCTTCTCAGCCCGGCTGAGAGCTGCCCCATGGACCACCACCGCTGCTCGCCCAGGAGCTCCGTCCACTCCGAGTGTATGATGATGCCTGTGATGCTGGGCGACCACGTGTCCAGTAGCACCTTCCCCAGGATGCACTACAGTTCACACTATGACACGAGGGATGACTGTGCCATGACCCACGCGAACACAAAGGTAAACCGCATCCCCGCCAACCTTTTGGACCAGTTTGAGAAACAGCTACCCCTGCACCGGGATGGTTTCCACACACTGCAGTACCAGAGGGCCTCCGCCGCCACCGAGCAGCGGAATGAGAGCCCAGGCAGAATCCGGCATCTGGTCCACTCC
Source organism: Chionomys nivalis (assembly GCF_950005125.1). Lineage (NCBI taxonomy): Eukaryota > Metazoa > Chordata > Mammalia > Rodentia > Cricetidae > Chionomys > Chionomys nivalis. The sequence goes on along the minus strand of NC_080105.1, from coordinate 53,949,851 downwards.
GTCCAGAAGCTCTTCACCAAGTCTCATTCTTTGGAGGGATCATCCAAGAGCAACATCAATGGGACCAAGAGTGACAGTCGGGTGGACGACCACCACCACAGCCACCATTCTAAACACAGCAAAAGGAGTAAAAGCAAGGAGCGGAAGCCGGAGGGCAAGCACAAGTCTGGCATGAGCAGCTGGTGGAGTTCTGACGATAACCTGGACAGTGACAGCACATACCGGACGCCCAGCGTGGCCAACCGCCACCACATGGACCACATCTCCCACTGCTACCCTGAGGCACTACAGAGCCCCTTTGGGGACCTCTCACTAAAGACTTCCAAAAGCAACAGTGATGTTAAGTGCTCAGCCTGCGAAGGCTTGGCCCTGACGCCCGACACTAGGTACATGAAGCGTAGCTCCTGGTCCACCCTCACGGTGAGCCAGGCCAAGGAGGCCTACCGCAAGAGCTCCCTGAACTTGGACAAGCCCCTGGTCCACCCAGAGATCAAGCCTTCCCTGCGGCCATGCCACTACCTCCAGGTAAGGCTCAGCTGACTGTGACCTGGTGCAGGAGGTTTTAGCCATTATTGCCATTTGCTTTGTATCAATGCATAGGGTACAAAGTGAAGTCTGAAGGTGTGCTTGCCTGTTAGGGTTCCAAAGCAAGCCAGTGTGCTTGTTTACCTACCTCTGGGTAGTAGCTAGAGTTCTCCAAGCCCAGAGACAGAAGGCAGACGTGGTGCTCCCTTTGAGAATTGTGTTACTGAGACATAACGTTGCTACATCTTATTTGTGCGGTGCAGTCGTTTGGTACACGGTGCTGCAAGCATTGCGATCCTCCATGTCAGTAACTTTTGTGGGAACTATACAGCTTTTCCCCCTAGTTGTTTGGTATTAGAAATTATTGCAACCAGGAATCACCCTGCTAAAATTCTTGGTTGTTTTAAAAGACTAAATCTCACATTTTAATATAGGCTGACCTTTCACTCAGTATGCAAACCAAGCTGGCTTTGAACCCTCAGCAAAAGGCTGGTTGGGATTATAAGTATGTTCCACCATGTCTGGCTTAACCTGCCATGACTTTTAAAGTTTTCATTATTAGCATATATTATATTAAATCTACAGAATAGTGGGTCTCATGACATTCTCCTGCATATAATACTTTGATATACTTTCATCATGCTCACCCTATTCTCTTGTTGATAGTCTTGTAGTTCCTGAGTATATGATACAAGGCTCGGTGTCGTCACCATGCTCTACAATAGATCTCTCGGGTGAACTCTTCTGATGTAACTGAAATCAGACATCTTTCTACAATCCCCCAGCCCCTCTTAACCACCCTTTACACTCTGCTTCTGTGCTCCCAGCTCCTGAGCTTTCATGTGGGGAGCCTGTGTGGTGTGGTTTGTCTTTCTGAGTCCTGTTTGTTTCACCAAGTGTACCGTACTCCAGGTTGTCCCTGTTGTAGGCGGCAGTGACTCCCCCTTAGGACTGAACAGCATCCTATGCTGTGTGTGCATCCCTTCTCCGAGCCACTCGCTCCCTGGAACACGCACATCATTTTGATTTCCTACACTGTCTTCTGTGAACAGGACCACAGTGCGACAGAAAATGGTTGTGGGTTGCATTTGGGCTGTCCCTTGAGACATCATTCCAATGTGACTATCCATCTCTTGGTGCCAGGGACTTAGCAAAACAGCACAAATATCCCGAACACGTAGATGATTGTGCCCATAGGTCTGCCTTTGTGTGAGATCTGTTCTCTCACGTGACAGCAGCATCCCTAAGCCGTGTGGCATGTGGTGATGACAGGTAGTTGCGTCTGTGGTTAAGGTACCTGTCCCCAGTGGTGTGGATGAGATGGATTCACCAAAGGTAAAAGCATATTACAGACAATGCTGGCGGGATCCAGAGCCCTGTGCCATGCTGCATTTCATGTAGTTGCCCTCTCTGTCTCCTGATGGCTCACTCACCAAGAATGACAGGGGAAGCCTGAGCCTCCAAAGACACCACAACTTCCGAGGAAGCCTAACTTCTGCCAGCCGGTGGCACCATTAGCACAACCTTAGCGCTTCAGGTTTCCTCAAAGATGTATGTATTCAATATTCACAAATCTCGAATCCTACCCTCTAAGAACCAAAGCTTGACACCCACGTGGATACTGAGTAATGGCGCTAAACGCCGGCTGAGTCATCAAGTGGGCCAATTAACGAAACAGATGAACAACTGTGAACCCTGGGAGTCAGGTGGCGGAGGCTTCCAGCAGCGCCACCTCCTCCTGGTGTATCGTCCAAGGCTCGCGGGCTCTGTTTTGAAAGGAGATGCTAACCAAATTGCTTGTATAGACAGATTTATTCAAAGAGACAAATTGGTAGTTAGATAAAGTATTATTTTTATAGTAGTGGAAAAGGCTTAAATTTTGCTTGTCTTTGGCAAACCTTAATGATATCCAAATGTGAAATGTTCTCTGTGCTTATCTAAAGGAACACTGTGAGGGAAATCGGGGCCCACTCTGGTTCGATCACTCTTGGAAAAGCGAAAAACTGATCTGCTTTTTCCCCCCTTTGTGTCTAGGAACTCTGCTGCAGTGTTCCCTGAACGCGAGGCAGCGCTGTTACTGTGGCATCTCACCCCACTCCCGTCTTGAGCTCTCAGCTCTGCACTTCACCCTCACCCCCTTTTCAGCCCCCACATACCCAGATCTACCATCCCTGGTATGGCACATGCTCTTCTCTGCCCTCTGGTCACCCTGTCCTGGGCATCTGTTCACAGAGAATATCAATCGTTACCAATGAGGGAGTGCGAGACCACTTTTACCATCCTCTCACCTTAAACTCTGTGACTCTCTGGTGGTTTTGCTTTCTCTACACCGTACCCTTCCCCTACCAGGTGAGGTAGAAAGGGGCCCTGCAGATAATGTCATTGAAACTAATGATTCCATAATCTATCTCTGAAAAATCCAGGCTGCGGGGCTGGGAAGACTGCTCCTTGGGCAAAGCACTTGCCGCAGAAATCTGAGGACCAGAGTTCAGATCTCCAGCACCCATGTAAATGCCAGATGAGCATGACGGACTGCTAGTGATCCAACCATGGAGAAAACAGGGACCAGGGATCCCCAAAGTCAGCAGGCTAGCCAGACTAGTCAAAAGAGCAAGTTCTGGGTTCAGTGGGGAGTCCCTCTCCAATGCATCATGTGGAGAGTAGAAGGAAGGCACTGCCATCAAATTCTGGCGTCCTCATGCATGTGCACACATGTGCAAGTGTACACACACAAAGACACAGTCATGTGTATATACATAACAAAGATGCACACTGAAAGATACAGACTCCTCCTGCTTAGGTAAAACATCTATAATGTGTGAGCAGGCATGAAAAGCTATCAGACACCAAGTCATTCTTCAGGTCTTCCCAAGGGCTCACTTCTCTCCAGTGGTTCCTGTGTTGGGAGCCACATGACAAGCTGCTGTCCTATTCTGGATCTGTTGTTTGTGCCTTGTAATCTACACAGTGCCCTCTGCCTCTCTCTCTTCTCTCCTTCAGCCTTGGACTTCTTTTGAAATTCCTTGGTTTTGGAACCACTCTTTGTCCAGCCAAGCCCTGCAGTCTGGGTGTCATGCCAGATGTTTCTCTGGCCTCCATCTGCCACAGGCCTGGAAGCTAGTCACGATCTTCTGAACTTCCCTGCCCCAGTGGCTTCCTTCTCACCATTCATGTGTGTTGATTGCTCAGTATTGTAAGCAGTCATGTCTCATCCAACCTCTCCAAGCCTCCAGACTCCCTGCCAGTCCCTCCTCCATCTCCCCTGGCTCTCCTAACTCCTTTGCCTATAGCTGTAGGTAGATGCTGCTTGTTTGTTCCCTGCTGCCCAGACATGAAATAAGCACACAGAAACTGTATTAATTAAAGCACTGCTCAGTCTATTAGCTCAGGAGTCTTATTAACTAGCTCTTACATCTTAAATTAACCCATTTTTATTATTTTGTATTTTACCACAAGGTTTGTGGTTTACCTATAAGGTTCCAGCTGGCAACTCCTGTCTTTCTCCTTTGGCAGCTACACGGCATCTCTTCTACTCCGCCTACTCTCTCTCTACATCTCTGTTTGGATTTTCTGCCTGGCTTTACTCTACTAATCCATTGGCCAAAGGCAATTAACCAATGGCAATAAAACATATTCACAGCATACAGAGGGGAATCCCACATCCTATAGCTAGACGCCAATTGGGAGAGTTGGCCAAACAGTCTGTGGCAGGTCCAGCTATCTTACCAAAATGTAGTTTGCAAATGTGGACACATCATGTCCCTTCACGGTAGCATGCAAAAGCCAAATAGCCTGGAATGGTGCGGTAAAGAGATGAGATGCCTGGAAGACAGCCCTAAAGTGAAGTTCCCCTAGTGCCACATAAAACTACAGCAGGACACGGCTGAAAGAGAGGAAGATGGTCATAGAACCCTACCTAGAAAGCCCAAACCACCTCATGTCCTCCGCCAACCTCCATCAGTCCCTCATGGCTAATAGTAGCCATGGTACCTGCGGGGGACCCAGACCTGTCTCCTCCCAGTGTTCATGTCAACAACCATGGTCTCAATAGTAAACCTGTAGGGGGGAGGTTTGAGGACCCTGGAAGGAAACTGTGGCTTCCACCAGGAGGAGCCCCACCCCCAAATACCTCATTTCCTGAGAGTCTTCCCTCACACACCGTTCTCCATCCATTTCCACCTCTGAACAAAGTCCTTCTCTTCCCAGCCGTCCTCTATCTGTCTCGCCATATCGCTTGTGGGAAGATTTATGAAATACACACATCTCCTCAGGCAGCGTTTGTCCCCGGACCCAGCTGAATGGATGTCTGGGTGCATTCAAAGGTATCCTCACAGGGCTGTCCTTCATGCTGGTGGCACTAAACTTTGCAGTGGAAAGATCCCCGGTCTGGGCCTCACAAGCCCAGACTTCATTTCACAACCAGCAATGGGAATTAAGGAAAAATTAAAGGAATGTGCCCACGGTACTTTGTGAGGACATGGTCTAAGAGACCCAGAAGTCTGTGCCCAGGGGCAGTGTTCTTTCTTTTTTATTTTTCACCCAAAACTAGAGATTTGCGGTTGAATAAAAGGACACCTTTCCGTCTCCACCTTTGGCTGATTCGGAACACATAGTTAGCATTCAAGGAAGACTTGTTTGTAAGTAGGTCAAAACACAGTCAATAGAACTGGCGGGGAATCCTGGCCCGAGTTCGTCTCTGAAAAGGCTTTTGTTCTTTCATTTTCTGCCTCAGCAGACAAACTGTCTTAAGGCCAAACTTGGAATAATATGGCAGGAGCGTGGGCCATGATCCACTGCATCCTGCTCAGGGGCCAAGCGGTTCCTTGTGTCCTGAGGAGGAGACACTAGCCCTGGAGGGTACCTGGTACCACCCAAGGAGGTCACAATTGCTCTGCCCCCTGAAAAATGTTTTCTTCCCTCAACCATTATGAGCAACAAACCCATGCATCTGCCATGCCTCCATCACCTCCCTCTTTGACCTCCGTATCCTCTCTGACTTGACTATCTCTCCACGTGTAGTCTGTAACCACAGTGACCCTGGTTTCTTTGACCCCTCCAAGTAAAGAAAAGCCCTTGGCATTTCTGGTTTGCTGGGTTTGTAGCCAGGAACAGGTATGTTTTAGGCTTTCATTTGTTTTGTTTTAATAAATGATACTCCTAAGTTTTGAAAGGTTGAGAGTGAAGGCGTGGGAAAAGAATAAGGAACTGTTGCTCCCGTTCAGCAGTCTGCAGTGATCTGCTTCTGACCGGTGTTTCCCTGCCCTCTCCTCTCAGGTCTCTGCAGCCTGCTGCCCTCCTGAGCTCTTTTCCATCCATCCACACACTGGAAAGGACCTTAGCCTTCCTTAAGCTCCTTCCCTTTAAGGGCCCGGATTGAATTCACAGTGGAAAGATGGTCTCCACTTAACATTAAAAAAATACAACTTAAAAATCCCATTTTCCCCAGTTACATTTGCTCATCCCAGCAGCATTTATATTTGCATTCACATTTACGTTTAAATTTGCTTCAATCAGCATTTAAGAAGAATTTCAAGAGGCACACAGCCCTGGCCAGTGGCTTCTACAGAGCCCCTAAGTGAACACTGGGGCTGTTGACAGCTCTGAGCATCCCAGCAGACACCCTACACAGTCCTCTCCCTCATGTGCCGTTGTTTGGAACCTCCACAGGACCCTATCCCTTTACCCCTCTTTCATTTTGTTCTGCTCATTTTAACTGACAGGCCATTGCTGTGTGTGTATATTCAACACGTATATAGACGGGGGTCAAATCAAGGCGTAGATCATCTCCAGGTCCATGTCTCCTCGTGTTTATCGCCTTGGAGTTCCTCTTGCTGGCTCATCATAAGGATGGGAGAGGATGGAAGGGCATTCACTGTGCTCTACAGAACACCAGCCCTTACTCCTCCTGAACCAACCCCGTTGTCCATCCTCCCTGTTCCCCTTTCCTCTCACCCTTCCCAGACCTCATTAGTCACTGCTCAACTATCTTCATTTTGGACATCAATTTTTTATCTTCAACCAATAAGTGAGATAGATGGTGTGTGTCTCTCTTCTCCTGACTTGTTTTATTTACCATATGAACTCCATTTCCACCCATATTGTTGAAAATGGCAAGATTTCCTTTTGCGGCTTTGTCTATTTATGTGTGTGTATCAGTGTATGTTACATATATTAATATATCATATTTTCTTTATCCATTAGTTAATGATCACCTATATCGATTCCACACTATTGGAACTAGGCTGCAGTAAACATGGTTTTATAGGTGTCTCTTTAACATCCGATTTCATTCTCTTTTGGGTATAACAGTAGTGTGATCCCTTTATAAGTAGGTCTAATTTTGGATATTTTTCAGGGGAGGGGAGACTCTATACCATATTTGATCATGACAGTACTGGTTTACACTCCCACCAACAGTGAGCAAGGACTGTCGCCCTTCTGTTCCCTCGGCAGAACTTGTGGTTTTGTTGACCTTTGGCAAAAGTCAGGCCGGGTAGGCTGGCATCTCATGTCTGTTTAGATTTGCATTTCCCTGATGATTAGCTGTTGGTCACTTTTTTCTCAAAGAATTGATGACAATCCTCTATAGGAACAGCTCTGTTAATTTCTCCATCTTTTAATAGGATTATTGGGAGGGTGCTGTTGAATTATTGGAGTTATTTATGTATTTTGGAATCTATTACTGTAGATGGTACTGCATGGTTGTAATCCAAGATCTTGTGAGCTGGAAGCAGGAGGATTAGGAGTTCAAGGCCAGCCTTAGCTACGTAGTGACTTCCAAGTTCTGTCTCAGAAAGGGAGGGAGGGAGAGAGGGAAGGAGAGAGGAGGGGAAGGAAGGAGGGAGGGGGGAGGAAGGAAAGGAAGAGATTCTCCTGTGGGAAAAGGGGGAACCACTAGACTGACTCATGTGATGGGAGCTAGGTAGCCCAACAGTGGCTGTCTGCACACACAAGAAGCTGAGAACCTAGTAGCTGATGGGCTTAGAAAGCTGGATGTCTCTCCAGTTCCAATCTGGTGAGGAGACTCTTCAGAAGTCCTAAAGAGTTGCTTGGAAAGCTGAATAAGCTAAAGTCTGATGCCAGCTGAGGACAGCAATGGCAGTGGCAGCAATAGATGGCAGAACAGAAGCACTTACCACCAAGAAGTGAAGATGGCCCGGTGAGCAGCAAGGCTTTCATCCCTGCATTTGGATACCACTAGAAGACACTGACCGCAATGCTTTCGTTTCTGCATCTGGGTGCCACTAGAAGACACTGACCACTCTGAGTGATAGTTTCCTCAGCTCAGATCCCTGAAAAAGGCCGGCAGGGATCTCCCCACAGGTGTGTCTCTTACTTGATTCCTGTGTCATCAGGTTGATCAATATTAACCATCACAGCTAGAGAGTGACCCGATGGTGTGGGGGTTGCTTTTTTCACTCCGTCGATTGCATCCTTGGCTGTTCTGAAACTTCTTCATTTCATAAAATCTCATTTGCTGTTATTGTTCCGATTTCCAATGTGTCTGAGTCATCTGGAAACCATCTCTCACGTTGACACCTGGAGTTACCCCTGTGTTTTCTACTAGTCAAACAGTTTCTTCTAGACTTAAGAGTGTCAGGTCCTACATTTGGGTCTTTGATCCATTGTGAGTTTATTTTACACAGGGTGAAAGACAGGGGTCTAGCTCGCTTCGTTCTTCTGCATGGGGCTATCTAGTTTCCCAGGTACCACTGGTTGTTGACTCTGTCTTTTCTCTGGTATCTGTTATTTGAACCTGTATCAATAATTTGCACCAGTCTGCATTTCCCATTTTTCTAGTCTGTCCTGTTGATTTATGAATCCATTTTTATGAGTTTACCACCATGCTGTTTTGATCACTGTAGTTCTGTAGTATAGATCCTATTTCTAGCACTGCTCATTCTCACAATGGCTGCCTTTACTATCCAAGTGAAGCTGCAAAACAATCCCACACAAGTTAGGAATTATGAATAATAAAAAAGGGTTATTTATTTGAGGGTAAAAACTTACAGATCACCATCCCAAACTACAGTCCTCTCCTCACAAACAGAAAACAGAGAGTCAAGCCCCGGGAAAAGGAGCCAGAAGAAAGAGAGAGCATGCCAGGTGGGTTCCTGCTGCTTTTTAAAAGTATAAGAGACCACGCCCCAGTGGGCTGGCATCCTAAAGGCTATTGACTAAAGGAGTGGAAGGAGCTCCCACAGCATCCCGGAACTTTTGTAATTTAGGATTTTTTTCTATTTTTCTTTTTGGTTGTGAGCCTAGCCTTTAACAGCTCAGTCATCCCTCCAGCCCTCCATTTTAATGAATACATGGATATTCTGTGGATGGTTACATTAAATACATTAATTGTTTTGGGTTGTGTTTTGTGGGTCATATATATGTTTTAATAATATGAACTGTTGTAACCCATTAACATGGGAGGTCATTCCATCTGTGCATATGTCTATACCTGTGCATTGGTGGGGAGAGAGGGAAAGAGGAATCTTCAAATTCCTTCACTGGCCTTAAAAGGAATTCTAGAAGACACTCATTTCCTTCATCAAATTTTATTCCTAGATATTTTATTTTCTTGTAAGTGCCATGAATAAGATCACTTTCATAGCTTCATTATTAGCAAGTTCATATTGATTTGTAGCCGTGTTATTGAGTTTTGCATGCTGGCTTTGTATTCTCCAGTTTTACTGAGTTGATTCATCAGTTCTCACAGGACTTGGGTGGAGTCTTGAACATTTTCTGTATGGAAAAGGAGGGGTCGTTTTACTTTTCCTGGTTCCTTTCACACCTCTCATTTCTTTCCCTGATGTAACTGTTCCGAGACTTCGTACTGTATACTACCAATAAGAACAGTCACAATAGATAGCCTCCTTGTATTGAGGACCTTAAAGAGACATTTTCAACACCTCCCCCACCTGACCCCATGCGATGCTGGCTATGGCTTTGTTGTATATAGTCTTCACTATGTTCAGGCATATTCCTTCTGTGCTTAACTACTTAGGGATTTACCGTGAGAAGACCTACAAGTTGTGTTTGTTGGGATAGTCAGTCACGTGATTTTCTTCTTGCCTTCTGTTGACAAAGTGGATTACTGGTTTGCATGTGTTAAACCATCCTTGCCTTCTGGAGATCCATGTCTCCTGGCTGTGCTGCATGAGCTTTAGCCGTCCATTTGGATTTGGCTTGCTGTCATGTTGAGAATGTTTCTCTGGGTTTCCATCAGGAATGTTGACCTTGCTTGTTTGCTTGTGCTCTGTCTGGTTTGGCTTCACGAAATGAGTGAAGTCTCCTCTCTTTCCGTTTTGGGATTACTTGGAGAGGAATTCATGTTTGTTTTTTTACAAGTTTAGTAAAATGCAGCACTGAATCCATCTGGTCCTGGATTGAGGGTTTTTTTTTTCTTATTGTTTGTTTGTTTGTTTGGTTGGTTGGTTGGTTTTATTTTTCTTTGTTTAGGGATGTTTTACTGCTGGTTTGGTCTTTTTTCTTGTTTTTGGTTATGAAAGTTTCCTACGTCCTTGTGGTTCAGTGCTGATAGATCATATGTGTTAAGAAATTCATCCATGTCCCATAAGCTTCCCAAATCTGTCAGCAACACCATTTGTCAGTTTTTTATGATGCGCCTTTGTAATGTGTTCTTTTTCATCTTTGATTTTGTTTTCATCTTCTCTCTTTATTCTTAATAAGCTTAACTAAAAATAACATTAAGCCATAAGGATATTTTTTCATCATGGACCCCAGGAGAAGTGGATTGGCTCACCATAGAGGTCACTCAGGTACTGCCAGGGCAGTCAGGGGACGTGTGAGTGCCCACAGAAGTTTTGTGATCTCCATGGGAACAAGTGGCAGAGCAAGGTCAGGTGAGAACAGGATGGTTCCATGTGGACACTAAGTTCTATTCCCAAGTGTCTGCAGCAGAGAGGCAGTGACCTCAGTGTGGGGCCCACAGGAAAGAGTGGGGTGAGCACTCTGGTTTTATGAAGTTGCTATGAAAGATCTGCTTGAAAGTTACCTACTGCCCCTTGGACCTGACACCCTGAATAAGACTGTGTTGCCATGGCTATCAAGACCACAAAAGTCAAAGCATCAAAAACACTGAAAGCTAAAAGGTATCACACACAGGGGCATAGAGGCATCCCTAGGGAAGAAGTCAGGCCACGCAAAGGAAACGGTAAAGCCCCAAAGCAATGGGTTACCTTAAGCAAAGTGTCCCCCACATGGCCTCATAAGAAAAAGCCAGTGCCGGGCGGTGGTGGCGCACACCTTTAATCCCAGCACTTGGGAGGCAGAGGCAGGCGGATCTCTGTGAGTTCGAGGCCAGCCTGGTCTACAAAGGGAGTTCCAGGACAGGCTCCAAAGCTACAGAGAAACCCTGTCTCAAAAAAAAAAAAAAAAAAAAAAAAAAAAAAAAAAAGGAAGAAAGAAAGAAAGAAAGAAAGAAAGAAAGAGCCAGAGCATGAGTGCCATCATTTTAACCTTGATTCAGAGATATGGGGCTTGCATAAAGAGGTTCTTCCTGAGCACCCTCCTCGGAGTGCTAGGAAACATCTCCCCTCCATAGCTTAGTAAGTAAAAGGGATATGAACCATGCCCCCCAACTTAGCCTTGACTCAGAGCTGTGGAGCCTATGTCAATAGTCTTCCTGCCTATTCTCCATAGAGCCACCTGGGTACCTGGGCCAGGCCACCTAAGGCCCAGCTTTCTCATAAAGATCAGATGTGAGACTCAGCTTGGGTCTTCTGCCATCTCTGGCTCTTGTCATAAGAGAGTGTTTACCTACAATGTCCCCACAAGCTCTTGTCCTTTGTCGCCCTGACCCCAGGTACCACCGTAGCTGCTCTGAGTCCTCCAGCACTAAGCAAGAGTTGATTGAAGTTGAGCACTCAGGCCCTCTCAGCGCTGGCCTGCTGTGGAGCTGCATTTACTGTCTCCAGAATACTTTCAACCCACACAGGCTCCAGTGGGCCTCATTTTGTGTGTAATGATGCCCAAAGAATGACTCTCCAAAAAAGCACTGGAAGAGAGACAGATGCAAACAGAGGGGGAAAAGAAACAGGCAGAGACAGACAGACAGACAGACAGACAAACAGCTCCAGGGGAAAGGAAGGACCATTTAGCCAAGAGCTAATGAGTGAAAATGACTTTTGAGCAGGAAGCTGGTGCCCAGATCCTGGAAGGATGGATTATGCATATACTTAAGCTCCAGTGTATCTATGGAGATGAGACTTGTTTGCTCACACCATGGTATAGAAAGAAACACAGGCATGGGTCTGAGACTGGCCTTCATAGCTAATCCTTCTCCGCATGGTTTCTTAGTGTCTGTGGGTACTACTTCCCTGTCCTGGATGCCCTACATTCTGCCATTTATATCCAAAAACCTCTTATAGCTCTCTCCGCTCATCTGCTAAGCTCTCGGCATCTGTCAAAACTCACCAGCACTAACCAGATCTCCACTTCTCAGCTTGACTAGGAAGACTAGGCCTTGGAAATCTTCTCACCACTGGGAGCTCCGCACAAAGCTCTTGCTGTGTGCTTCCCAGATTTCCTGCCCTTGTGATACATGCATGCATCCTCTTCTAGCTTCCTTTGTGTGGCTATAGAACACTGATAAACAGTGGTGTAGGAGGGGAAAGGGTTCATTTCCTATTACCCTTCCCAGGTCATAGTCTATAGTTGAGGGAAGTCAGGGCAAGAGGAATCTGAAGGCAGGGCTGCTTGCTATTCCATGCAATATTATCTCCAACCAAGGAACTCACTCACAGCTAAGGAAGTGCAGAAGAAACTATGGAGGAATGTTGCCTGCCTGCCTGCCTGCTTGCTTGTTTTCTCTAGTTCATGCTTAACTAGCCTCCTTATACAGCCTAGAACTACCTGCTCGGGGAATGGTGCTACCCACAGTGGGCTAGACCTTTCTACATTAATTAACAATCCTTCATAAGCATGCCCTGTCAGCAGCCTGATAAAAACAATTACTCAGTTGAGACTGCCCTTTCAGGTGATGCTAGGCTGTGTCAAGTTGACAGTTAATGCTGTATACACCGTTCACTCTCTTTTTCTGCCCATGTAATTCTTACCTAGCAGACATTCAACATCTCTCGGAGTATTCTAAAACAAAACTCATGTAACCTACCTAGATACACATTACTGACAGGGGAAGCAGATAGGACAGAGAGGGGCGAGAGATATGTGCATGTGGTCTTATCGCTAAGATAAATAAAAGTGAAGTAACTTTTAAGTAGAAGTATTTCAACCTAAGAATGTTGGGGCCCAGCAACTCTGTGAGAATGAAGTGTTCTCGTGTTTGTTGCTGAGCGAAGGGTCGCTGTAATTGGAGTTACAAATTAGACCAACAAAGGCGTGTTGTAATGAGGACTCAGGCTCCAGAGAGGCTCTGCCAGCCCTGGGGGATTTGGAAATGGTAAACAGCTCCTGGTAAATTGCCAACCGAGCAACGTTCCCCTCAGTTTACATGGTGGCTATATCCTAGAAAAAATAAAACCCATCGCTCATTAAAATTGCCAGCGAGAACAAAAAGCCCAACTTTTCACACAGAGCCCAGCAAGGCCCAAGGCAAGCTGACTCAGGTTTGTGCAGAATTTAGGCAGTCATTCCTTGGGTAGGGTTGCCTGCAACCCCCTTCTGACAAGCATCTTCGGACCCCTGGGCAATATAAAAGAACTCCCTGTGTGGATTGAGTTTCCCCAGATGGGTCCCCAGAACGTCTGGTGACTCCTCCCTGGGAGGCTCTGCTTAGGTCCCCTGTCATTCATCCGTCCTCTGCGCACAGTGTGCAAGGCCCAGCTGTCTTCCTCTGCCGCTCTCCCCTGTGGCTCGTGTACTTGATACTTGTTTAAACCACACGCACACATGTTGCTGACGGAATGAGGAAAATGTTTCCTGAGGGAGAACACAGCTTTGGATGGCATTTCTCTTTAGTTCACCTGAAAAGAACCTTATTATGAAATTCTTTGCCTTGCCAGTTGAAAGAAAGAAAGGATGTTTTAGTGTTGTGCATTTAAGATGTGCTTCAAGTACAGCATCACAGCGCACACAGATGTCAATCTCAGGAGAAGGCTCCTTTTATAGAAACGATCGGCGCCGCTCAGCACGGCGTGCTGGTGACGATTCGGGTAGCTGATCGCCTTGGCACGGCGAAGGCTGGGGTTGGCTCTGCAGGGGCTGGATACCTCAAGCTTGTTTCCCGGAGGCTGGGAAGCTGCCACTTGCGCGTGCCAGGTGCGCACTTGGCCACTCCTCTGCGTTCTGCTGCGGGTTTTAGCGTTTCCACCATAAGGGGAAGGTTTATTTACTGAGACTTGGTGGCTTTTCATAGCCCAGGCATATGCTCTGGAAATCGACTGCTCTACGCTCCTTCTGTATTGAATTTTTTTTTCTGTCAAAGGCTGTGAAATTGGCTTCTTAAATCAGAAACAGAAACATACAAGCTGGTCTCATTTGTTAGTTAATTTGTAGGCTGCTGGGGGAAAAAACAATCTTTACCTTGCTCTTTATGGAAACATGTTTTTGGTTCCAAAAAAAAAATAAAAAAAAAAAAAAACTCTCCATAAACCTGACAGTGTGAGCCTCTCCTTTGGTGGCAGCTGGCCTCTCTCCCCATCTGTCCTTTTCCCTGTAACCACCACCTGAATGTTTACTGAGAGATTAAAAAATGCAAGCTTTCCTGGCCCAACCAGGAGCTGGCCACCAGTCCCTTTTTTTGTTGTTTCTTCTGCTTGCACCGTTCCTCTGCTCAAATTCAGACTAGGTGACCCCCGACACCTGCCATTCAGGAGCCTTTACTGGCCACAAGTGACCAGCTTTCCCTAGAACTGCCACTCACCTTAACCCTCTTTTAAGCTAATCACACTCTAATCTGTCACCCTCCAAGTACGTCACCTCCTCTGAAATGTTGTGACATTGGGGGGCTCGGACGAAACTAATGCACAACTTAGAAAAGCTTAGAATGCTTTGAAAATGTCAATAGATGGGGGAATCCCTGAAAAGCCTTTATCCCTGTCCCATTGTGGACACCTGCCACACACCTTACTGCGTGCTCCTACGCTGAGGCAAGTCTGCCAGCAGTCTTTCCCGCTGCTGTGGTTTGAATATATTCCTGAGTTCATGAATTGGAAAGTGAATCCTCAGATTCACATCTGATGGTATTCAGAGGTACCCCTTTGGGGTGATATGTCCTGGACGCGGCCATGCTGATAGTGCATGCATGATGTAATTAGTGGGCTAGAAGGGGCAAAGGAGAGGCTTGTGTGTCCCGTCTCACAAAAGGCCCTCGCCAGACACGGAACAGATGCCAGCATCATGCTTTTGGACTTCTAAGCCTCCAGAACCACAGATTAAATCGGCTTCTTTATAATTTACTGCACCTGTGCTACTCAAGGATAGGCCAGGAAACTCAGGGATAGGGATGCCTTCATAACCATCTTTTCATAGCTCAGCACAGTTTCTTCTGAAATTCAAACAGAGTTCATGTGCAGCCATTCCCGAGGACATAATGCCATCCTGGCTCTTTCCTTCGTCCTGCTGACTGATGCACAAGGTTTACACAGAGCCTCAATGGGCCGGCACACCCTGGCGGAGAAACAGGGACACTGGTCCTGGGGTGAACATCTGGTCATGGTGTGAACACCCTTGGATATCAGTCCTGGTGTGAACATCCTGGGACACTGGTCCTGGTGTGAACTTCCTGGGACACGGGTCATGGTGTGAACAGCCTGAGATACCGGTCCTGGTGTGAACATCCTGGGACACTGGTCATGGTCTGAACACCTAGGGATACTGGTCATAGTGTGAATATCCTGGGTCACTAGTCATGGTGTGAACACCCTGGGATATGGGTCCTGGGGTGAACACCCTGCTCTTCTGGTAAGTGCCACAGAGATGGCATTCCTCTGCCTGAATTTCTAGTGTGATGTTACTGAAGAGATGTTACTGGAGCACCAGATGAGAGCTGTCGGGTATCCCAAGAGTGAGCTCTTCACACCACCTATGTCATTTCCCCAGTGTTCAAGCATAGCCACTATCAAGACGCGGTATCTCCCTGTAAACCAAGATTCTCTATCAGTGGGTCAATACCTATTACATGCTGAACAAAAGCCCTCCGTGTCAGTCTGCCTAAATCTTCATCTGCTCCAATGTGTGATCAGTGTGGCTTGTGCTTTGACGCCGTCATAAAAGTTTTACCAAGCCCTCTTGGGGTGGTCTGCATCTTTCTTCGGGCTGTGCTGGTGTGGCATAGAGCCAGGCCACCGAAATGTTAAAGCACTCAGCATACAACATCAGTACCTGCCCCAGCTTGCGCATAGCGGGAGCCCCTAGCATTCTGTCTGTTAAGCCCCGCCCTTGATCCAAGATCTGCATCTAACAGTTTCAAACCTGGCTACAAAGTTGGTGGCCTTCATTGTGCCTATATCTAAACAGATAGAGCCCGCTGAAATGCCCTCTTAGATCTTATGAGTATTATGTTGCATCATGCCACACAGGATGAGTGGTAACTACGAAATCCGCCTGGCCAGCCTGAGGTACAGAGTGAGAGATGAATGCACAGGGGTTCCTGACTCTGGCATGGGAGATATGGTAGCCCCACTTAGGTCTGTAGACCACCATCAGTGCTCAGAGAGACACAGAGCCTGGGGACTGGTGCCTGTACCTCAGCTCCCTTTCTTCCTGACTCTGGGTGTGGAGATGAGCTGTAGGAACAGTCTGCAGTGTAATGGGATCTCCAGGCACAACACACCATGCTCTTTGGGAAGGAGTGCTGGTGCCTTCTGCTCAAGAGCCTGTCATCCCATCAGCCATCTGGGTCTCTGAGAAAGGCCAGAGTGCTTGGCTTCACACAATGCTGGGCTGGAAGGAAAGCAGGATCCTTCTCCAGCCAATTTCGGAACATTGCTGAAAATCTCAACATTTTACAGTGAAAACATCACTTTGAGGACTTCTTAAGTGTGGGATTTTGTCATCCTCCTCCATTACTAGCATCTAAGACCCTCTTCCACAGCCAGGGTTGCTCTTTACTAGTCTTGGAGCTACTGGCAGAATCACCCAGACTGAGCCACGTGCCTTGCCGAGGAGCTGCACTGAGTTGAGGGGCAGGCTGCTGTTCTGAGGAGCATCACGCTCATTCCTGTGAGATTTAGCTCGTTGGGCACAGGGAGCTCTTGAGTTGCAGGTATGGAGCCAGAGTGCTGACCAGCTTCATTGTCTAGTGACCAAGTCAGCCTTCAGGCTGGACACAGTAGAAAAGCTGAGAGCTGGCATTCTTTGAGTTGTCTTTGGCATTCACAGTGTGCAGGGTATGAGGCTCTGTGTGCATGAAATTGATGGATGTCTTTCATCTCCAGGTGCATGTGTTCTGTGTGTGTCATATGATTCTGCCTTGGGGATTAATCCTCTTCTTTATTAGCATTTACCACTAAAAGATATTTAGCAATAATGTAGATATCACCATCATTTTCTCTTCCATTTCCCTTTTTCTTTTTTCTGTGTTCCTAGTACCTTCTCACTTTTCCCATAATGTTTGTCTTTTACTTTTACAATGGAAAAAGTCAACGATTTCATACTAAGACCCTTTCAGGAAGTCAACGATTTCATATTAAGACCCTTTCAGGAAGTCAACGATTTCATACTAAGACCCTTTCAGGATTTGGAAGACTGTGAAAACGCATGTCTTTCTGTGTGCATGACTTAAGATGATAAATAGCCCAAAGTGTGCCACACTTCCCGAGGGCACAGTTGACATGCCCTGTCTCTGCTCTCTCCCAGGTGCCTCAGGATGACTGGGGTGCGTACCCCACCGGTGGCAAAGAGGACGAAATCCCCTGCCGTAGGATGAGAAGTGGCAGCTACATCAAAGCCATGGGTGATGAGGAGAGTGGAGAGTCAGACTCCAGCCCCAAAACATCTCCCAAGGTGACCCTCCGGCCAGAGCCCCTGCTGAAGTCCATTGTACAAAGGCCACTTGGAGACCACCAAACGTAAGGCGTCTTCTCTCTCCTGACTTCTTCTCTCTGTCCCCAAGCTAGTTAGCCGTGGGTGAGCTGCCTCACTTTGAATTTAAGTTGACAGTGTTAGAGCCTAGGCCATCATTTATCTCATTCTTTTTGTCGCACTGATATCTTAGGATATTTTTATTACAATATTTTTAAGGATTATTTCCTTTACTTGGCAGGATTATCATGTAATTATATCATGTTTCTTCCCTTTCCTCCCTCCAAACCCTCCCATATACTCCTCCTTGCTCTCTTTCAAGTTTGTGCCCTCTCTTTTCATTAACTGTTCCCTAAGTACAGCCTGCTCGGTTTATATAATGTTATTTGTTATGTATCTTAAGAGCTGATCATTTGGTATCGGATAACCAGTTGGATGACCAATCAGACTTCAGTTGTTTATTTCATAATTGTGGAAATAGGCTTGGGCAAGTTCTGTGTCTGGTTAGGTTTTGGTTTTGGTTTTGGAGGGGTTGAGGTAAGATCCCATGTAGCCCCGCCTGTCCTGAAATGCACTATGTTCCACGGATGACCCGGAACTTTTGATCCTTCTGCCTCCACCTGTGTCTGATTCGAAGCCTCCGTTATACATCAGGACCTGGCACATCACCCCAACGTTTGCATTAAGAGGGACATGTTTCTATTCGAACAACAGCGTGGGTGTGTGACTGTCAGTGAGGACGCATCTGAGCAGGGGCTTTTCTGTGGACTCTCACTTCACAAGTGAGTGGTGAGATAACAGGTTTGGGTGAAGGTGGTGGAAATGGCTTGTTTTCACAGACATAAGATCAATAGACTTTGTGTATTTGTTCAAAGGCCCATCATTGATAAGCTTAGCTTCTGAACTATAAACAACTAAAGCCCACTGGGGAAATTAGCTATTGAACTATGCACAATAGAGTTGCTCTTGGCAGTTTCCCTGATGGCGTGCCCTGTGTGTCAGGGAGGCTGGTTATAAACGCTGAGAACCACCTGGTGTCTCCTCGCTTCCCGTCTTGAGATGCCCGTCCTGTGTAAGTGGGCAGCGGCAGGTGACAGGCTGCTCAGTGTTCTGTGTGCTCCTAGAGCTGCTCCCTGTGATGCACAATGAAACTTCAAAGCTCTGATCAGAGGGGTCAACTTTTGTATCCCCCACCTAGCCTGGTACTCAGTGCAGCAAGGCAGCAGCAATACCATAAATTCTCCCATTAAACCCAATAACTCGTGAGCACTAGCTTTCAGAATGACAATTTAAAAGTTGAATTGCTGCAGAATCTTACTGGGGGAGCCATGCAGCCTGGGGAGGCCCATGTGAGCAACCTCCTTTCTTGGAGAGCACAGAGGGGCTTCATGTAAATTGAACTAACCTTGTTCCTCAGTTTACCTCTATCCAGATCCAGCTGGGTTGGGGGCAGAGCCATTGCTATAGAGGAGGATGCTCTGGACTGCAATAAGACCAGACATAGAAACCACTTATGTTAACCGGAGCTTTTATTTTCTAATAAGCTACATAAATAGTCCATTTTTATTCTAGAGTGTATTTATATTCAAAGACTGTTTCAAATGAAATTGATTATTCTAAAATTGCATTCAAAATATAATTGTAAATAACTGGGTCTGACAGGCCTCTCATTATTGTTTCCTTTTCACACCATAGAATTTCCCAGCAGGAGTGACTGACAAACACCTCCTAGCTACAGAGTGATTCAGATGCTGAAAACAGACACGGGTTTGCTCATCTCTGTGAGAGACTGTTCTTGCCTGTGCACTGGCGGTTTGGGTACCTTTGGTAGTATTCAGGAAAGCAAATGTGAGGGGAGATGAGCTGGGCAGTTCGCTGGGGAAGGGTCTCAAGGCTGACCATCATCTCCTCCTCCTGCGCTCTTGGGACCCTTCGGTGTTTAAGCATTTCCTGTATCGCTGTGCCGTCCCATAAACTAGAAGGTGTCTGCAGGCTATTAAAGCTGCCTAGCCCAGGGGTAGGGAATGGAGGGGTGGCTAGAGGGGACTGGGCCTCTCGCTGTCAGTTATCAGTTTTTCTATTGAGTTATGTAATAGAAAATCCCTCCGTGAAAGCTGCAGATATCCTGCTATTGAAGTCGTTCCTCTTGGAAGAACAGAATTATTCTGCAGAGAGCTGTCTTGTCCTTCATCATTAAAGACTCAGTCCCCTCATTACTGGGTTGCAACGTGTCCACACTGTTCACAAAGACCCTGTCACATCCCAGAAACGTCCCTAAAACAGTGCATGATCCCAGGAAGTCTTGCTCAAAGGAAAATAAAACGACACAGCGACCACTGGAATCCTTGTTGCAGCTAGGAGCACGTGCCTCTAGGATGCTTGGGCGCAGCGATCAGGAAGTCCGCCTGAGGCAGGTGGAGTCCTGCCCATCTGCACACCAGCCCCTGCTGTGCACAGAGCACCGACCGACTGAGTTCTTACCACTCATTTAAATGTGAATTCTAAGCTACTACTGAATCCAATTTACTGCAGTTTTTAATTAGCTTACGTATCAGCGCTGAGATACTTGAATTACCAATTCAAGTCTGTTATTATGAAAAGTAGAGCTAATAATTTAATTTGAGCCCTTTGCTTTGTTTTGCTTAGTTGAATTAAAAATCAAAAGTCTAATAATGTTGAACCTTGCCTGAGCCATTCGGCAGTGGAGGCAGCGCTTTGCATTTGTAGAGAAAGGAAGACTGACTCAAAGCCACACTCACACTCGACATAGGTTGAGTTCTTCTGGTGGCATCAAAGTCCTGATGCATCTGT
This sequence comes from Chionomys nivalis, assembly GCF_950005125.1. Taxonomy (NCBI): domain Eukaryota; kingdom Metazoa; phylum Chordata; class Mammalia; order Rodentia; family Cricetidae; genus Chionomys; species Chionomys nivalis. The sequence goes on along the minus strand of NC_080105.1, from coordinate 53,929,577 downwards.
GTTTCCTTGGAGACACATGAGTCCTGGGAGGTTTAGTCTTGATGGTCAACTGGCCTGAACCGAGATATGACTGGGATTAGTGAGGACTGTCATGTGGGGCAGTTACTAGGAGAAAACCCCTCCCCCAAGGTGGGTGGAAGCTTCCAATAAACAGCTTAGACATCAGATCCCAGCACCTCCAGCCTTCCATTGTAGACTCGAAACCAGCGACTCTTCTGAGAGCTTCCGGGCATTCAACACATCCTTAAACCTACTGAGAGTCCTGGTTTGGGAACCTGGCTCTCTGAATCTCCAGCATCGAGAAAGACAGTCATGGTTGGACTATCCAGCCCCCCCCCGCTCAAACACACACATACAAACACGTGCACACACACACACATTCTATAGCCTTCGAATAGAGAAAAATGTTTAAACATTTTACATGAGAAAAAACTTTAAGATACTGACCAAAACAAACAAACAAAAAAGATACTGACCAATTTGAATTAGCTTTAATACAATTACACTAATTTAAGGCCAAAGGAAAGAAACCAACAAACCAAAAGTGCTGTCACCAAGCTAAATGGCAACAAAAATGGGAGGAAATTTTCAATGTGAGAATGCATGTTTATATTCTTAATATATAAAGACACCTTAGGAATCAAAAGAGAAAAGTTAATATAAACCCAATTATAAATAATTAAATCTTTCTGGAGAATACAGAGTTTGAAACTGAAAACCCTAAAATTTTTTTGAGGCAGGATTTTTCTGTATAGCCTGGCTGTCTGGAAACTCACTTTGTAGACCAGGCTGACTGACCTCAAACTCATAGAGATCCACCTGGCTCTGTCTCCCAGTGCTGGGATTAAATGAATGTACCTGGCCTAAAATTTAATCTGAAATTTTTTTCTATGATATAAAAACATGAAAGAATATAGCAGTACTCTCTTCTTGACTATGTGTCCCTTTGGAATACCTGAGAGCCCATCCTGAGGAGGCTGAGGTGGATGAGCGTGCTGTTGAAGACAAAACTCAGCAGGGTAGCTCTCAGAGACACAGAGAATTGCAGCAAGCATTCATCCCAAGCTGTTCAGGTTGGGCGGCATGGAAGAGACAGCTTTATCTCTGGGGGGAGGTCTACTAGCCCCACTCCATCCTAGACTCAGAGAAAATACTTTCCATAAGTTAAAGTGAATAAAGACTTCCCCAAACAAAATCAAACAAAACGCTGAGAAAGAATCAACTTGTAAAGAAGAAGAGTGAAGGGTTTCACCCCAGATTGAGTATCAGCCTTGCAGAGACTCCTCGCTGATGCAGACTCTGTCATGGAAGCTGAATTGTCAATCCCTTTGAAATTCTAACCTCCTTGACTCTGTTTCATTTTTCATTGTGGGTCCCCATGGTACATCTGGGCTGCCAAAGCCTCCTTCAAGAGCTTATAATGTGACTCAGTGGACAGAACGCTTGCCTCCATTCACAAAGTCCTGGGTTCCATTTCTAATACCGCACAAACTGGGGGTTGTGGTGATACTCACCTGTCGTCCTGCACTCTGGAGTTGGAGGCAGTAAGATCAGAAGTCGAAGGTCATCTTCAGCTACATAGCTAGTTTGAGGCCAGCCTGGACTATATGAGATCCTATCTCTTGTCTTAAAAAAAAATCCTTGTTTAGATCAGCCTGCAGATGCCCCCAGGCCTGACACTTGAATCACAGGCTGATCTCTCATCTGTATTTGTAGCCAGCCACGTGCCCAGCAGCACCCTGCACCATCCATGGCAGATTCTTCATGAGCTGTCTGACCTCTGAGTATCTGAGAGCTTTTAGTCCTTATCGTCAAACCCGATGCCAGCTGTTTCCTGAGCGCACCAGGGACTCTAGCACACCCCTTTCAACCACAAGCTCAAGATGGTCTCCTTAGAAAGTCTGGAGGAGATTCCCTTGCCATCTAGTCCGTGGGGGCACAGCATTTCTTGTCCATCCACTATCCTATTTCCCCTCTGTCGCTGTGATACAAGAGCCTGATCAAAAGCAATGGAGGAGAGGAAGCAGTTTACTTGGCTTACCATTCCAAGTAGCATCCCATCATGGGCGGGGGGGGAGGGGGTGGAGGTCGAGGCAGAAAATGAAGTCATTTTAAGTTCGGCACCAAGAGCAAAGGTAATCAACGCATCCTTGCATCCTTATCTGCTTGTCTTTCCTCATTCTCGTACTCTCCAGGGCCAGCCTGTGGAGTGGTGCTGCCCATACTCAGAGCAGGCCTTCCTGTTCCACTTAGCTTTCAAGGCGGGACAAGCCCTGCGGTCATAGCCACAGGCAAACCTGTTCTAGACAAGTCTTCAGTCCTTCACAGGACCCTCCTTGGGTGACTCTGGGCCATATCAAGTTGACAGTTAACATTAGCCAGCACAGCTCCTTACTGCGTTTCCCATGAGTCCACCTCCCAGGGAGGGCAGGGGCCATCTTCTGCTGCATTGCTGCCATGCAGTCATGACTCACCATATTGCTGAATGTATAAAAGTAATAATTTAGGAATCTCATGCATGGACCATTGCTACGAAACCCAACAAATAAACTGTTACTAGAGACACCTGTGAAGTAACCAGCCTTAAAAAGTGACCACAGCAACCGGCAGGACAGGAGAAGCCTGTACAGCCAATCCATGCTTACCTGCTTCTTACACTCTGCGTTACTAATCAACGGAGCCGATGCCTCCCGATAGCACACCTAAACCGGCAGTGTTTCAATTAGCAGGAAGCCGTATGCTCCCTGGTAGACGGTTCCTCTCCCATGGTTTCTATGGCTATCCGATAGCTTCCAGATTCATAATTTCTGTTGGAGGCCAGGGTGGGTTTCAGTGCCAGGCCGTGTGAAGCTCTTGCCAGCTCTGTGCCTGTGTTTGCATCTCTGAGTCCAGCTCTGCAGTGCCAGGCGGCTCATTGTGACCCCAGCAGGGACATGGCTTCTGGGAGGTGGCTGAACACTTGGCATATGCCTTTCAGGTCTCTGCCATCGGGAAGCAATGCCTCGGCACACTTGGCAGTCTGTGACATCATGCCTGCACCCCTGTGCTGCCAGGGTCTCATCCCTGGTTGTTACAGGAATTCCTCCTGCATAGCTCTAACCTTATTCCAGTTGTTCTACAGATTCTTCACATTCTACCTGACCTCAGTTTCTATGTACACCCTTTTGAAAGTCCCGTTTTAGTATCTTTTTTCCTGACAATTTGCCATTCTTAAAGTCTAATTTTAAAACAAAGAGGCTAGACTGATAGCTCCATTGATGAAGGGCTTTCTGTGCGAGCTTAAAGAACTGAATTCAGAGCCAGGTGGTGGTGGTAGTGCACTAATCCCAGCACTCGGGAGGCAGAGGCAGGTGGATCTCTGTAAGTTCAAGGCCAGCCTGGAATACAAGAGCTAGTTCTAGGACAGGTTCCAAAGCTACAGAGAAACCCTGTCTCGAAAAACAAAAAACAAAACAAAACAAAACAAAAGACCTGACTCCAATCCCCAGAAGCTGCATAAACTAAGTGGGACATCCTTCTCCAGTGACTAGCCCTATAACTCTAGTCCTCAATCAAGGAAATGTCCCTTTGGAATAGACAAGTCATTAAAAAAATGATAACCAAACAAAATGCAGAGTTGTGGATCCCAGTCCCAATGGATACATACACAAAACAAGTCCCCCACCAGAGGTTCAGGAGTCATTTTGAAAGAGCAGGGAGAAAGATTGTAAGGGTCAAAAAGGATCAAGGAATTTGCTGTGAGACTTGTTGAACAATGTATATACACACAGATATATATACATATACATACATCTAGCAACAATTAATGAAAAAGGATACCATGAATGTGAAAGAGAGCAAGGAAGGTTTGGAAGATGGAAATGATGTAACTATATTATAATCTTAAAAAATAAATAATGAAAAAGCTAGGCGTGAAGGCCAGTGAGATTACTCCATGTTCAAAGGACGTCCCTGTCAAGGCCAACAACATGAGTTTGATCCCTGAGCGGGGAAAGACCTGTGGTGACCCACAGTTGTAATCCAAGCACTGAAGAGGTATAGAAAGGTGGGTACCTGGGGTTCACTGGCCAGCTAGACCAGCCCAATTAGCAAATCCCAGGCTGGGAGAGATCCAGTATCAAAAAGTAATATGGATAGCAGCTGAAGAATGACCCTGACTTTGACCTCTGGCCTCCACACCCACAAGCACACACATATCTGGACGTATACAAATAATCCTCAACCTTCCACGTGCACACACGCATACACCCAAGCTATGAACCATAAAGCAAATACAGGCTGGAGATGGAATGCAGTTCAGTGGTACAGCGTGTCCTAATTATGTGTGAGGCCCTGCATTTGATCCCCAGTAAGAAGGAAGGAAAAAAGAAAGAAAGAAAGAAAGGAAGGAAGGAAGGAAGGAAGGAAGGAAGGAAGGAAAGAAAGAAAGAAAGAAAGAAAGAAAGAAAGAAAGAAAGAAAGAAAGAAAGAAAGAAAGAAAGAAAGAAAGAAACCTAGCAAGATGGCTTCTCATATACGAGCAGCTGCCACCAAGCCTGAAGGCCCAAGTTCAGTCTTTGGAAGTAGAGAACAGACTCCTGCAAGTTGTCCTCTGACAACTTGTCCATGACATGGCAGGAGCATGCATATATGGATGTATGTGCATACATGCATGCATAGATACACACATAAACATATGCATGTTCATTCATTCATTGATTTAAATATTTCATTAGTCCTTTGAGAATGTCACTCGCTGTATTTTGATCATGTTCACCCCTCTGCTGCTGTAGGAATTCCTACAGCCAGTAGCCTTTAAGCTACCCGCCCACTTGGGCGTGGCCTCTTATACTATTTATCGGGATGTAAAGTGCTCGGCTGGCCTCTTTTCTGGCTGCGGGATTCAGTTGCTGTTCTTAGTTCCAGCAAAGGATTGTGTTTTGTGAGTCTACCCCTGAATAAATAACCCTCTAGTATTCTCAATTCTGAGCTAGCGTGGGATTTCTTTTAAGCATCCATCTTCACTCCACATCTCCTCCCAGACCTCCTCCTCCTTTCATCCCAATCAACTTTGTCTCCTTATTTTTCTAAAGCTACTAAATCCGTTCATGCTGTGCTTATAGGTATGGTCTTCCGCCTGAAAGTGGTTGACCACCAGGGGTCACACCCTTATAACAAATGCTCCCCCTTCCTGGCAGCTATCACTCAGCAAAGGCTTGGGGTGGACTTGATGCCTACCTCCCCACTCCATGCTGGGAATTTGATTGGCATGCGCTTACTCAGGCCCTGTGCATGCTGTTACAACCCCCGTGAGTCATCTGTGAAACTGCTCTGCTCTATCCAGAGAACATTATTTCGCTGGTGTCATCTTTTGTCTCCAGATGCCAGCATCTTTCTGCTCCCTCTTACACGGTGATTTCTCAGCCTTGGGATGAGGGCCATAGCATAGATACCCCATTCAGGGCTGAACATTCCATAGTCTTACTCTGTACCCCTGATCAGATGTGGTCTGTGTGCTAATTGCCATTTACATTCACATTTACTTCGCAGAAGCCTTTTTAATGAGGTTTGAGAGGTGAATTAATCTAAGAGTATAGCCATAAGATACTAGAAGTTGATTGACCCTATAGCCATTTGCTATAATAGTAGATTCACCTCTGGTACCTATGACTTATCAAGGCACAGGTTCTTGGACCAGTAATGGGATATATTGCATCTTGTGACGCAGGTCTTAAATCCGATCAGAAAGTCATTGGTTGCTTTTATGATATTCATGCCAGTATTGTACCAGTGATGGTGTATTGCCAGGCCAGCCATTGTTAGAGCCCATCGGGATCACTGTGGGGGTAGGATTGGCGTTTCCTTTTCTCCTCTAGCAGCGTGAGAGCCCTTTCAGAATGTTGAAAGCTAGCCAATGGTGTTGAAGCTACAGGGTGAGCACCAGCTTGGCGTCCCCATGTTCTGTGGCTCAAGTCCATGGTGTCTTCAGCAATAGGTCTTACCAGCAAGTCCTAGAGGGTAACAAAGAACAATGGCACCAGTCTGTAATGTTTAGGGTCTACAGAGCCTCACATGTCAGAAACTTGAAAAGATGTTGGGCCTTTTTAGTTGTTAACCTGTGGTATCTAGTAAGGACATTAAAGGGTAACTCTGCTTAATCTCTTTTATATATGGATGGATGGATGTATACATATGTCTGTGGAAACTTCTGTGGCATTTTTTCCCTATGATTATGCCTAGAGGTCTTTAATGTTGATGCCCCCTCCCTGTTCTACCTCCTCCACTCTGTCTTCCCACCCCCACCCTAGTTCACCCTTTCAGCTCCATGGTTTCCCTCCATCTTCACTGTGTGCTGTCTTCTCAGCCTTGAAAGCCCCCACATGGCACCTTAGTAGACTCCTGGTCTCTATGAGTATTCTAGCTGAAACACACACATCTGAAGATTAAAGAGAACATCTTAAAAATGAGAGAGAACATTCAACATTTGCCTTTTGGGGTCTGGGTGACCTCACTCAAAACGATTGTTTCCAACTCCACCCATTTACCTGAAAAGTTTTATGTGTTTGTTTTTTAACAGCCAAACAAGATTTTCTCGTGCAAATATGCAACATTCTCATCATCCATTCATCGACGGATGCACACACACACACATAAAAATAAGCAAATAAGTAAATTCAGTCTAAACATTTTCACAGTAAAAAGAAAGAGCCACAGCACTGATTGCGGCAAATGTTGTCATTAGCTACGTTGTCCAACCCAAATGTATAATGCATACTTCTAACCAGCAGTCTATCAAGACATGCCATATTTGACCCATCGTGCGATGCAGGGCCAACCGAAAGAGCAGCACAGTCTGTAAGTTAGCACAGCAGTTAGTCACAGTAAGAAATTCTCCCAAAGGGATGTCTGTGGTAAACCCAAGGTCATGACAGTTCTTCTGCACAGGGTGCACCCTCTGTGCCATATCAGGGCCAGCTTCAGAGCACATCCACCAGCTAATTAAGTGAACTATTAAATCAATTGTTTAAATTGTGAAATTAATTACACTCATGGCAAAAGCCTAGCACAAGCATAATTGCATGAAGTAGAGTGTGCCTATGTCGACATCGCATAGATCCCACTGCCTAGATACTGTTACGTGCATGCAAGCACATACATGCAGGTATATATTATAAACTTAAGATGGGATCATAAGTGTCCTATGCACTGTTTTCCTCTCTGATATTTTATTATCTGTCAACTACAACTGAAACACGCTACCAGGTTAGCGACTTAAGACAAAATGAATTTACTGTGAGAAAAGGTTGGGTCCAGGGCCTGCCATGGCTGCCCCTGCACCATTGCTGGTGCCAGTGAACTCCACCCTTTACTGGAGCCTCTGGGGAGGAAACTGGCTTCCCCTCAGGACAAGCTGCTGCAGTGTAAGGTAGACACCCTCAAGTCCCTGCTGACAGTCACCCAGCATTAGCTCCCCACTCGTAGAGACACCCGCAGAAGCATGTTCTAGATGGTGGCTTTGGCTTCGTACCCACAGCCAGCTAGAGAGAAAACCCATTTCATCTTCAGGACTCTTCTGTGTCATTCCCTCATGGCTCCTCTTGTGTGCCTCTTCTGACTTGGGGGCATCTAAGAGAGCAGTGGTCCCATCTGGATGATCTGGGTTATCCCTCTACCTTGAAGTCTGATGATTAGGACCTTGTTTACATCTAGTCATCTTCCCTCTGGCCATGTAGTTATGACATATTTGTAGGGGCATCGGTGAGAGAGGAAGGTCATAATGTCAGAAGCCTACCTACACAGCAACCACAAGCAACCTTCTCTCACAGCCCTATACATCCTGATATAAACACTGATCTGGATGCGGTAGGCTGTAATTTAAGTCCTCACTTCATTGCCGGGGAACTTTAAGTTTTCATGATTGCCAACAGAGCTGCAAGCGATGCTGCAAATGACGCTGACCTACTTACTTCCTGCCCAGTTCTCTTTGGCAACACAACAAAGAAATTCTCCTGGGGTGTGTCCGCCTCCAAATCTTTCATCTCTGTCAGGGCAAAGGAAGGCGGTTCTGGATAGCTTGAAAGCAAATCCACATTACCTAATGCATCCACACTTTAGCGCCTTGTCTCCGTGAAGTCCAGCGGGAGAGGAACGGGGACGCATCCCAGGCTGGCGGACTGCCTATCTCCCTGAAAGCATTAACAAGTTGCTTTCTTAGAAACACATGTCCCGAAGAATGTCTTGGGACTCTCTTAATTTTGAGACCATTTAGTTTTGAACACAATATCTGTCTTTCTGCAGAAACCCATTGCTGATGTATCTGTCCACAGAAATCATTCCATCTTAAGAATAGGGCCTAGAGCATCCCTCTGCACTTGTTTCCGAGGAGAGATGACATTGGTTACAGTGATCTGTCAACCAGAGGTTATCCGAGAGAGAAAGTGGCCTTCTAGGGAGAGGCCAGAAGCAGCAGGCCTAAGGACCATGTCACACAGCCAGCACAGACTGGCTTTTCAATTTTCTTTTGTGTTCCTGTTTCCTAATTTATCTATTTCTTCTGTCGTTGTTAATTTTCCCAGTAAATTCCTTGTATCTTTTTTTTTGTACTTCCACCAGATGTGGGTGCTTAGTAATTAATTTGTTGTGAAAAGCTAAGGACTATGAGTCTTCCCAGGGATGCATCTTTAGCAGATCTCATATGTGCTGGCACACAGTGTTTCTATTTTCTAGAAATCCTGCAATTTTTATTTTGATTTTTATTTTCACTAAGGGATTAATGAATGAATGAAGGTGAGGTAGGCGTACTGGTGAAAACAGTTACTCTTAATAATTTTTCCTTCTGATTATATTTACCAATAGAAATGTAAATTGCTTAATACTGGCCTCTTTTAACTCTCTCAGGCAGAAATCCATTTAAACACATTACATAAAGTTTCCCTTTCTTCTAGTTTCTGATCCAACTCCGTATCCTAATTTTTCATTCATGTGGCACTCACAGTGACCAAATGCATTCTGTACCACCAATCATGCAGTGAACACGTCTTGGCTCACCCTCATCTACTAGTAACTTACATATTCCTCCAGGGGACCCAGCCCTGTGCAGAGTTCACTTGAATGGTCAAGACAATGGGATCTGTTTAGCTCACTGTCTCCTTTGGGGTATGACACCTCATTATACCAACTCATGTATTTATTCATTCAGAAAGTAAGAACGTTCAAGGCTGGCTCTGTAAATCAGCAAGTGAATAAGGCCTTAAAGAAGTGTGAAGGGAGTGGGGACACTCACAGGGCACCTGCACCAAGACACTCGATTAAAAATTACAAAAGGCCTGTAAAATTAAATTTTAATAATTGCATCTCTTTGTGTTTTGACTTGAATTAAAGCTGCTTTCAAAATCGCTTTCCATGAGCAGCTTGGCAATGTGTGCTTTAAAATACACACTTTGATTTCTCTCTGGGTTCTAAGGAAGCAGGAGACTGTGGGAAATAGTGAAATAAAGCAGGAAATCTCAGGATAAGCAGTCCCCGGAAGCCAGGATGGCCCACCTCCCAAAAGGAGTGGTAGCCATGTATTACCCTGGCTCAGCCCCATTCCAGGGTTTGTCTCTCTCCCAAGGGAAGTTACAGATTCACTGTTTCCTGGGATACACATCTGTCTTTGGTACTTTCACACTTCCACAGTGGTCCTGGGGACATACAATGAGCCTGTGTATTGTTTTCCTGTCTCTGTCTCTGTGTGTCTGTGTGTGTGTGTCTTTTTCTCTCTCCCTCTCTTCCTCTGTTCTTTCTCCCTCCTTTCCTCTCTCTTCCCTTCCTATCCTCCCCTATCTCTGTCTCTATCCCCTCTCTCTCTCTCTCTCTCTCTCTCTCTCTCTCTCTCTCTCTCTCTCTCATCCTTCTTTGCTAGTACCTACCCCTACTCCAAGCTTCATCAATCATGTGTGTGGTGGAAGGGCGAAGTTCGTGATAGTGTAGTCTTGTTGGAACTCACAAGACAGGAGATATTGGGCACAGGGACCTGGGCTTGTGAGTATTCCAGGGAGAAGACAGGACCCTGAGGAAGGATTGCTCTTCATCATCCAGGGGAACAGAGTCAGGAAAGGCCAGTGATCCAAGGTGGGGACCTACACCACTTTTCGTGAGCGGCAGTGACCTAAGGTGAAAATGCACCTGACTCAGGAGAGTCAGAGTCCGTGGTGACCAGTGAGCCAAGCTGGGAATATCTCTCTCCATTCAAGGGAGGAAGGATCCCGTATGGTGAGAACAGTTACCCCAAAGGAGTCTGTAGTTGACATTAGTCATAAAACCAGCAGGTCAGAGGTGGGAGAACAGAGCATGTTGGTCATGTTATTGCACACCCCTGATCATCTTCATTGGAGGTTGTAAAGGAGCCAATGATTGGAGAAGATTGGTGTAAGCATCTTGTTCCAGTTGTAATGAGAATTCTGCTGGTCAAAATATTAGGAAAACCACCAGGGGAGAGGCGGGGAGGCCAGCTGTAGGGTCCCCAGGAACATAGACCCTCTTCCTCGCGTAGCAAAGTCCTCACCAGCACTGCAGACAGAGAAATGGGATGTTTCACATTCTGGATACTGTGTCTGTGAAGCCAGAAAAAACCTCCCTGAAGGCTTGGATAGTAAGGCAAGAAACAAGGAACCAGTGACACCACCAAGGCTTGGAATCTCGGTCTAAAACCAGAGATAGAGGGTCCAAAGACCTCCGGTGGGGAATATGGGAGATTGGGCTCAGTTTGTGAAGCCTAAGTAGGTAGGACAAGGGCCTCAGGCCTGAAGATGTCTTGCAGTCATCAGAAATGTGGGCATGGACCCCAGCCTTCTGGAAGACAGTAGAAGGGATGTGGGTCTCAGCCCTGAAAACAGCAATGAAGCAACCAAGGACGTCAGTCATGCAGAGGACCATGGGAAGGCATGGGCCTTGGCTTTGCAGAGAACAGTGGGATAGACAGGTGTCAGTCATGAAGAGGACGCAATGGGATAGATTAGACACGGTCTTCTCAGCTTGGCAGAAGACACCGGGGTATCCCTGAGTCTCAAGCATGCAGAGGAGAGTGCAGTGGGTGATGATTAGGACTGTGTCTCTGCCTCAGGTACTTGTTGGGACCTAGTAAACAACTTTCAATGCCACTCACTGTAGATCAAATTAAATTAAAAGGCATCAAACTACATGCAGGAAGTGGGCGCCCCAAGTCTCTAACCAGTTATGTAGATCAGGGACAAGTATACCGTTAACTCATCCCCCTGTCCACTGTGGTTCATAACTGCTTATGTCATGAGACTTCTGGCCAGCAGTGTGTACTGAGTGCTATCTGTGGCTGCCCTCGGTTATGAGTATGGTTTTTGAGGGAAGGGTGGGGGTCACAGAAAGACTCCATTTCTCAGCCTTTCTGAGCTCTGAGAACTGTATCTCACTGAGCATCTAATCTGAGCCACCACACTTTGAGACAGAGCTTGAGACTGACATCATTCAGATGAGACACTGGTGTCACTGCTAACCCATCATCACATCCACACACTAGCCTGGAAGCAGAGGCTGCCCAGCTCCCTGGGGTTCCACACACAGATGGGCCTGGATCACAACTCCTAACTCTGAGACATACAGATTTCCCATCTCCGTGATATTTGCCCAAGAAGCGGGTCTGGGGAGGGGTAGGAAGCTTCTGTATCAAGAGTTTCCTGGCAGGAAGCTGTGGTTCAATATTTGCTCATTTAATATTTGATGAGATTCCGTGAGAGTTATTAAACTCTAGTCACCTCCGTGTGCAGTGTCTTCCGCGTCTTCCCAACCCTGGAGACTCCTGTCTCCTCACCCATACCCCAGTGCCCACCTTCCCCACAGATGCCTGAGACAGAGCAGGATAAGATAGGTACACACTGAGGCATAGAACAGCAAGGAGAGGAAGATGATGGCCATCTCCTCTCTTCATGTGCTGTGGTTGTTCTCTGGACCATTCCAGATCTGCATTACTATCATGGAAAAAAATCTTCAATGAATTATTGTTTCTTGGAAATGCAGAATAAAGAAAATTCACCTTCCAACTCCAGAAAACATTTGTTATGATTTGTAGATGGATTTTTTTTTAAGATCTAGATCTCTAAACAGTTCCTAAGAGGCTCCCTGACCATCTGACCAAGTAGACTGTATTCTTCACATATAATCTGGTCTGTAAAACACCTGTCTTGTCTCTTTAAAAAGGAGTTTGGGGGCGTGCCATACCCTGCCGTGTCCCCTCTCTGGAAGTGGGCAGTGTCTGTGGAGGGTCTGGAATGACATCAGAATTCCCTGAACACAGTGCTGCTGCTGGGAGGTGTGGCTTTCCTGTTCCTTCTTGGTACTTGTGACAGATGGTACAGTGTCATCCTCTCTGCCATCAGCCAGAGCTGGCTCATCACCCTGCAATGGGGGTTTCGTCACCTCCACTGCTGGAAAGTGTTACCTTTACTTCAGTCTGCTGACCCCGAACACTACACCCTAAGACAACAAGCCCTGTGTGACTGTGGCTTCTTTGGAATCTGCAACTCTCAAGGTTGCCCATATCCTCTGACCTCACCCAGAGGTTCCCTTCCTTGCACCTTTGGAGGGAAGGTAATAAAAATGTTCTTCACTTGGAGGCCACATTCCAGCAGACCTCCATGTGGCCCTTCAGATGGTCTTCAAAGATCCAGAGAATCAGGATTCTCTGTCTTCACTGAGGGCCTCCTCACAGCTAAGGCAATAGCCTAAGAAAGCTCTGAATTCAGTAGCCTGGCAGCCTAGAGACAGCACACACCAGATGCCTTGCTGTAGGCACAGGCTGTGACCTTGTTTGCTCCAGGGTACCATTCAGGATGAACTGCTCAGTTAGCAACTTTAAGATTTTCATGCCCCAGTCATTTCAAGGCTGCTCCATCTGCAAACCCCTGACCCAGGACATGACATTTCCATTTAAGGGGGAAATGGAGTGTGTAGCCACAGGGAAGGGAATAGCAGCGTGCTAAGGCCAGTAGCATTCAGCTCTGGGGACAGCCTGCTGGCCTCTCTCTGTCCATTAAGTTATTAATTCACCATGGAGCCGTGATCATCCACTGCAGGTGTGTGAAAACATAACTGGAAATTACACAGTCGTTCTGCCAAAATCTCAGCTCTGTTCTGTGCTCAGGGACTCAGCCATGTGATCGCCTCTCAATGAAGCCATTCTTTTCTACAAAGTCAGGCCAGATATAGCTTCCACTGAGGTCACATCCAGTCCCAAAAGAGGAAAGTGCATAGCTTAATAATACCACCCTTCTCTATTTTGTGCCTTCTTAGAAAAAATAGATTATAGGGAAGGCTAGTTGAATTTTTACAAAACATCTCAGAAATAATGACTGCCACAGGATTAAATTTCTGCCTTCTACTCGAGTTAGCCTCAGCAGGCCTTAGTGGAGGCATGACTAAAGGTCTTGGAGCCAACTGTGTTTTCAGTGGAAATGGACCTAAGGGAGCCTTTTAGCACAGCCAAGGGGCCTCAGAAGACAAGACAGTGCCCGCTGTTACCTGCTTCCTCAAGTGCGCATTGTCTGGGAAACCAGCTGGTCACTATGCATGTCCTCCAGGAGCGTATGTGGGCTCTGCCAGGATGCTAAACAGAAAGAAAACAAACTGAGTCTGCAGGAGAGAACCGTGTGATGGACTTGGCATACTCCCAAGAACCGCCACAGACAGCCCTGTTGGAAGGCTTTGTACCTGGGAAGTAAGTCAGCTTGCAGTTGGCTTAGTGTGCACAGTGTGCCAGTGGGGGGTATGTTCTCACAGGGAATGTTGCTGACCTCAGTCAGACAGGGACACAAAGGCAAGAGCTGGTGGCATAGCCACCCATAGAGTGTGTGTGTGTGTGTGTGTGTGTGTGTGTGTGTGTTGACTCTGATCAATGGTTTGATTCTGTTTTGGGTGACAGGTTGTCAAAGAGCCTGGGCACTCCCTGCGGGAGCCTTGGCACACATCTAAACTTCCCCACAAGGAGAAGGAATCCTTTAGCATCTCGGTCTACGGTAGGAATCGGCATAAACTCCCCTAAAATCAGCACCCAGCAGGCCAGGCAATAATGACACGAAGCTGCCCAAACAAATAGCAAATGCCAACTTGGCTTTAAAATGTAGATTGGACTCTAGAATGGTGACTTGTGTCTAACTAACCTGCCTACAGGAGACAAACTCTGGAATACACACATACACTGGTTCCAAACAAAAGTAAACGAGGAGTGGAAGATGCTCGTATTCCAGAAGAGAAAAGCCCTTCCCTCTCATCACTCCCCACAGTCAGAAGGACCTGCTGTTTTCTTTCTCAGGTTTAAGTAGCAAGGACTTCAGCAGAAGCCACTGTCCTATGGAGCTAATATATTAAAAGATGGGATTTGGGCTGCCGTGGTGGCAAGAAAGATGCACATAAAGATGGAACCATACAGGAGAAGACCTCAGTACCTTTGTAAGAAAGAAAAATGTGTAGCCCTAAACCAAATTTAGGACTCAGCTGAACCCCACAGGAAATTTATGGTGAGTGTCTTCTGGGCAGCACTTGGAGCCTCCCACAGACCTATTCCACATCACATGAGCCAAGATAGCTCAAGACACCAGACAGAGTAAATAACAGCATCCATAAGAAAATAACAAAATCCAGGTCCTCCACCAACCATGTCTGTTATGAAGAAAGAAAAGGGAGGGAGGGAAGAAGGGAGGGAGGGGAGAAGGGAGAAAGGGAGGGAGGGAGGGAGGGAGGGAGGGAGGGGAGAAGGGAGAAAGGGAGGGAGGGAGGGAGGGAGGGAGGGAGGGAGGGAGGGAGGGAGGGAGGGAGGGAAGGAAGGGAGGAGGAAGCAAGGACCCAATCAAAACAAATCTGAGAAACACTGAAAAGAACTCTAAGGCAGGAGCCGTAGTCTCCTGCATGATATAAAGCAGCCATTTTATAGCCAGAGCTCTTAAAGGATAAGGTTGTCTAATTGTCTTATTTTGGCTAGCACATTATCAGCTGTCTAACTTACTGGGGTTTGCTGTGGCATTTCAGCAATATGCACACATACACTGAACCTTCCAACTTCCTTTACCCACCTTGCTCTTGAATATCCTGCCTGCTTCAGCGCTGGCTATCCTACTGCCTAGTCAACTTGTTCTTAATCTCCTATGGATGGTAAAGAGCATGTGCTATTTGCCTTTCTGCATCTGCTTAGTTTCATTAAACATAATGTCCTCCAGTGCCAGCCGTTCTGATGGAGGATATAATTCTTCACTGTGGCTGAATAATACGCCATCATTGATAGATAAACATGTGCATAATTGGTGGCCAGCAGAGACCTATGTAGCCAGCTAGGCTAATCTGAAACTTGACTATTGTGAATAGATAATGGTTAGTGTGAGTGTGATGCAGATCCTTGAGACAGGAACCTTCTAAGACCACACACATGTGCCTCAGGACTCAGATCATCCAAAGTCAGCCTGAAGCAGAGGTTCTGAAGCTCATTGTCTCACATTTTTGGTGGTTAATGACATGGACACACAGAAGCAAGGACAGTCAAAGCAAAGCTTAACATCATTTTTTCCCAAAGAATATAAACAAATGATATTTACTCAAATTATTACTCAGGAAATGAATGCAAAATAGACACGCAGTGATGGATCACTTTACATGAAGTAGAATAGATAGGATAAAAGTAAAAAGTGGCCAAGATTTAGAATTACACACCAGTTCTAATCCTAGATGTATACACAGTTGAAATGAGGTTCAATGTTGATGGCAACATTTTTCATAAATAAATACCCAAGTGCAGAAACAACTGATGGTTGTTAACAAAATGAATGGATGAAAGAACAAGGACTATACATATAATGGGTAATATTTGGCAATAAGGAAGCCATGCATAAGTGTTTATGATTCTGTTTATATGAAACATCATGTATTGGCAAATCTACAGATTCATTAGATTCAGTGTGGCTAAGGGCTATGGAAAGGAGGGAATGGAGAGGTCAGGATGATCTTGAACTCATGATCTTCTGCTCTGAGCCCTTGAGTACTGGAAGGAAGTGCAGGCATACACTGTACGTCCATACTTAGTAAGTCTTTGAAAGAAAAACACAGTGACTTATTTTCAAAAGTTATATTCCGTTATTCTGTTGTTTATTCTTTATGATTTCAGTGTCCTGTGTAACTTCAAGATTTGCTGTAGCATTTCTTTAAAGTGTATTTGCTTTACCTGATCATTCCAGTTTTATGCTCCAATAATTCTTTTATCTTTTTTCACTTTTCCCTTGGCTTTTACAGATGCTTTCTTGTTACCCTGTGTCCTGAAGCACTTTTGACCATAGTTCCTGGAAATTCCTTTCACTAATGATTAGTTTTCCTCAAGAAATTGTTGTTTTTCTTAAGCAAACAGCCTGAAGATTTTATTTTTCTGGTATGCCACTATGGTACAATTTATAGTAGAGGATTTCTATTTTTTTTTTTTTTTTTTTTTTTTTTTTTGTTTTTCGAGACAGGGTTTCTCTGCGGCTTTGGAGCCTGTCCTGGAACTAGCTCTGTAGACCAGGCTGGTCTCAAACTCACAGAGATCCGCCTGCCTCTGCCTCCCAAGTGCTGGGATTAAAGGCGTGCGCCACCATCGCCCGTAGAGGATTTCTAAAGTCTTAAATCACACACAGTTTGTGTTGAACTGTTTAGTGATAAGGACAAGGTTTCTGTAGTAGCTCTAATCTTGTTCCTATCATCAAATATCGAAGTAAGCACTTCATGAGATTTAACACAATTCCTTTAGAGGACAGGTCAGCAATGATGTGTAAAGCCTGAACACTGAAGCCAATTAGAAAATGATGGAACAGCAAGTGTTCGATTTCAACTAACGCAAACATGTTTGTACATGAAAAGTAAACCACTTTCTTCAACATTCTAGACCTACATTGATGAGATAATTTAATACCATATCCTTTTCAGTTATTTGTAATTATATAGAATTCTCTTGGGAACTTCATATTAGGTATATTATGTCTTGGAGATTTTTTTATGTCAGCCTAAGTGGGTTTTCTTTATTGATTTTATTGAGCTATACATTTTTCTATGCTCCCCTCCTTGCCTCTCCCTCCCTTTCAACCCTATCCCATGGTCCTCATGCTCCCAATTTACTCAGGAGCTCTTGTCTTTTACTACTTCCCATGTAGATGAGACCCATGTATGACTGTCTCTCTTCCTCATTGTTGTCTATGTTCTCAGGGATTGTGATTTATCTACAGGCTGGTTTTCTTTGCGTTATGTTTAAAAACCACTTATGAGTGAGTACATAAAATAATTGTCTTTCTGCAACATCTCCTGAGGAAATTGGAAGCATGGGGACCTTGGGGGAGGGTTGAAGGGAGGAGGGGAGAGGCAGGAAGGGGAGCAGAGAAAAATGTAGAGCTCAATAAAAATCATTAAAGAAATAATTATGGGTTTTCTGGAATCAGTGTTGCTGTTGAATTCTAGTTTTAAGCCACGGTGATCTGATAAAATACATGGGGTTATTCCAATTTTTTTTTGCATCTGTTGAGGTTTGTTTTGTTACTGAGTATGTGGTCAGTTTTTGAGAAGGTTCCATGATGTGCTGAGAAGAAGGTATATTCTTTTGTGTTTGGATGGAATAGTCTATAGATGCCTGTTAAGTCCATTTGAATTATAACATCTGTTAGTTCCCTTATTTCTCTGTTAAGTTTTTATCTGACTGACCTGTCCAGTGGTGAGAGTGGAGTGTTGAAGTCTCCCACTATTAGTGTGTGGGGTTTAATATATGATTTAAGCTTTAGAAGTGTTTCTTTTATATGTGAGGGTGCCCTTGTATTTGGGACATAGATGTTCAGTATGGAGATTTTCTCTTGATGGATTTTTCTTGTCACTAATATGAAATGTCCTTCTTTGTCTCTTTTGATTGATTTTAGTTTGAAGTCTATTTGTTAGATATTAGGAGAGCTACATCAGTTTGATTCTTAGGTCCATTTGACTGGAATTTTTTTCCCAACCCTTTACTCTGAGGCGATGTCTGTCTTTGAGGTTGAGGTGTGTTTCTTGTATGCAGCAGAAGGATGGATTCTGTTTTCATATCCAATCTGTTAGCCTGTGTCTTTTTATAGGTGAGTTGAGTCTGTTTATATTAGGGATATTAATGACTATTGATTGCTATCTCCTGTTAATTTAGTTTTCATTGTTGGTGATGTTAATTTGTGTGTCTTTCCCTTCTTTGGGATTTGCTGGAATTCCTGTCTCCCTTCCTCATAGATAATGATCTCATGTGGGCAACATCTGAGAGGCAGAAAGTAGGACGAAAATATCACACATTATTCCAGAAAATGGTTCCCTTCTGCAGTTTGCAGAGCTACCACCCTTATATGTAGGAAGCTGCTTTTCAAGACTCTGGCAACGAAGATGACGAAGTTGAAATTCCCACTTTGAATAAGCCAAGGGGGAGAAAGTCCACTTTGGAAGTGTTAGCAGGGGTCAAGGACAGCCTTTCATGGATGAGCAATGGCAAGGCCTTGCCCGCGAGAGCTTGAGACTTGCCACCCCCATGATGTGCAAAGGACATGATGTGCATGCTAGGACATCGCTGTGCCTCCCACAGTTGGCTCTTGGTATTCAGTCCCCAGGTGTGTGATTCTCGTCTGTTTATTTGTTTGGGATTTTTGTTGGCTTTAGTTTTATGAAACAGACTCTTGCCCAGGCTGCCCCCAAACTTATCTGCCAGCCTCAGCATCCAGGGTGCTGACCATGAGCCACTGTACCCAGCTCCCAGATGGTGGCAGCTGAGGCACAATATTATATAAAGGTAAACCATTATAATACTTTCAAAATCACTGTTAATCCTAGTGAGATTAAAGGAAGTTTATCACTGTTTTAAAAATACAATCGGCATTCTGTACCTGGGTTCCAATTCATAAATTCAACCAACCACAGGCAGAAATATTAAAAAATAAAATTCCAGAAAGTGCAAAAAGCAAAATTGAATGTATCATGAGGGAAGGGCTATGCTGAAATCGGGAGAGTTGATTGACCAGTGGACATATCCTGCCATGGCCCCTTGACACTCCAGCATGAGTGGTTACCTATGTGACTGTCTCTGTGCTGAACACATAGAGACTTTTCTGAATGATGCCTCGGATTTATGTTGTGTTAGGCATGTTAGTCATTTGACGATGGTTAAAATGTATAGAAAGATGTGAGTAAGTTATAGGCAGATGCATTTATGTGATGTCGGGCATGTAAATTATGGGAGACAATTAGAGAATACAGAAGGAAATGTGTATGAGCATCCTTGGATTTGGGGATCCTGGGGTCCTGGGACCAATTCCCTGCCAGTGCCATGGGCGGGTTAGATGTGGTTACAAGATGGGACACTCCGACTCTTATTCAGCAGCTTTGATCTTGGAGTTAAAAGGTGAACTTTTGCATCCAGCCTGAACAGACTCAGGACCTAGTATTGCTGTTTACCCTCCATAAACACACAATTTTCTGCAGTACGGTTCCAGTATGGTTCCTAGGCCTCCATTAATAGCTCAATTAAATGCCTGTGGAGACATGGCTGTGATCGCCGGGAGCAAATGGTAACTATTGTTTATTAGGAGTTTTATTTTGTTTATTAAGTTTAAGTGTTTTGCCATAGCTACTTTTCTTCAGGTGCTCACCCATCTTTAGAAAAAAGTTAGAACTTTCATTTGAAACACAGGATTGCAGCATCCTGAATGCTGGACTGTATTTTTGGTTCTAGAATAGGCCACCAGCAGGGTTCTGACTGTGCTGTGAGGCTGACTCTTATCTGGGGTACCAGACACTGACTAGGAGCAGCAGGTACCAAGGTTCAGAGGACACTGGTTCTTCTTAGGCTTCTCAGATTCAGAAACAACTTGGGGTGGAAAGTGTGGATGGTGAGGGCAGTGTTGGATGGTATGGACAGTGATGTCGATGAGTAGGGAAATCTAAAGGAAGAGACACCGGGAGCATTTGGTAGAGATACAAGTAAGGGGTGAGAGATCCCAAAGAGACACAGAAAGTAAGTGGCGTGAAGAAGGTGGGCCTTGGAACCGGGTATGTAAGGCACCTTCTTTGAAAGTAAGTTACTTTTAACAGAATTAAGTCTACAATTAATAAACATCGCCAAGTTGACTTTATAAAGTCCTATGTTTCCTCTGATGTCCCATTTTCAAGTTGTCCTTACTTGTGGGAGAGGACACATGGCGCTTGCAGAGGTCAGAGGACAACTGTAGGGACAATTTCTCTCCTTCTACCACATGGGTCTGGGGATCAAACTCAGGTTTTTAGGCTGGGCAGCCCCTTCTGGCTGAGCCTTCCCATGAGCTCCTGGTGCCCCACTTATGAAGAAATAAATAATAAAACAAGTTCCAGAAAGAATCACTGCAAACCGGAGGTATTTACTTTATTGCCCAGGGATAGGGTCCAAATCTGTTTGGTATTTCTGAGTAATTCTACTTATGAGCTGCACCAGCAAACCTAATGCTCCATCAGGCTCGAAATCAGGGGGAAGTGATTGGTAATGTCTTCCCATCCAGCTTGATATCAGGGAGAAGTGATTGATAATGTCTTCCCACACCACTCCATGAATTTGTATGGCACGGTGGAAAACTGGGCAATAGAATTTGAAAGGATAAAGGTACCAAATTCCCCACCCCCACCCCCCCGGGAAATTAAGCTAAGCAGACCCAGCTGCTGAACATCCTGGGTGTTTTCCCATGCTTTCATGTTTGACAAAACAGCAATTTGGAAAAGTAGGGAATGTGGCTTTTGAAAAAGCTTGGGAGAAAATGACTATTGTTGGTCCGAACACCCTGCTGCCCCTCTAGGTGAGTATCGTACAATCTTCTCCCCGTAGAACTAAGTGAGGGGCTGGACAGATGGCTCAGCAGTTATGAGCCGTGTTGTTCTTGCAGAGTTCAGTCCCTAGAAACCATGTTGGGTGGCTCACAATCGCGTGGAAGGACAGCTCCCAGGAATTCAATACTCTCGTCTGACCTCTCTGGGCAAATTCAGTCATACATTCTTAGTCCCACACTGGTACACACACACACGCAGAAACAAAAGTAAAGACATATCTAAAAAAAAAATAAAATAAAATAAAAAAAAACAAAAAACAAAAAAAACCCTAAATGGTGCCTTTATTTTTTTCTACGTATGTAAAGTTGCCAAGAAGCTAGCAAGGATTTTATGAGGCTCTGGAGGGGTCTGGCTGAAAACTAGACACTTGAGCTTGCTATTCTGCTGAATTATGCGGGCTTCCATTTTTGTTTGGTTGCTGTTTTGTTTCCTCTTTAATGGATGATGATCTTAACCTCACGGCCTAGCCATAAAAACACAGGCCTCAAAGCAATTTGCTAAATTACCTGCCCAGTAACTTTTGATGGAAGTCACATGTGTAGCTGCAAAAAGCCCATAACATTTGCATAGAGCAATATCATCCATTTGAAGCTATTCAGCTGTGTCACTGGCCACAGTATGGACTTGGGGTGTCTGCTGGCAGCCATCCCCTCCCACCCTTCCCCGGATGCTCACGGCCATGTTTCTCTCTTCTCTGTCTTTATAGCCAGAGCTACCTGCAAGCTGCCAGCGAGGTGCCTGTTGGTCACAGCCTGGACCCATCAGTCAACTACAACTCCCCAAAGTTCCGGTCCAGGAACCAGAGCTACATGCGGGCCGTGAGCACCCTGAGCCAGGCCAGCTGTGTGAGCCAGGTGGGCCTCTTCTGGGCTTTTCTATAGAGGGTGCAGTCTCCGGAGCTGTGCTGGAGTCAGAGGCTCCCATGGTGGGACACTGCCCAGGCACCCATGGGCAGCGCTCTCCTGCAAGGAGCTTGCAACCGTTTCTCTTGATTTAACGTGGGCTTTCTTCCTCTTCCAACAAAATGGCCTCGTTGGCTTATGCTGCATCCTCCTAACAGAGCCACCAAGGCCTAATGATTGTCACAGGTTACAGAGTAACACCACAGAGGGTACCTGCCCGGCACAGGCAAAGCCTTGGTTTTCTCACCAGCACTACAGACAGGACTGGTACCATTTGCTCCTGGGACAGATCTTATTTCTCATAGACACCTAGTCTCAATGCAGGATCCAGAGTCACCACAGAGTGAGAGGGGTTGGACCCCGAAGAGGGAGAAACACTAGGTTTCTCACTTGGGCAAACGGATGAAAGAGTCTACACTAACAACTAGCAGGGGCTGCTGGGGTCGTGAGTCCTGTGATACGCTTTAGCCTACCTTAGCAACGATTTCCTATTAGAAACTAGGTCAGGTTGCCCTGGACCAGGATCTTTTAGGAACTAACATGTGAAGAACTGCTCCTACTATACAAGTCAGGACTATGGGGGCTTAGCTCTCAAAATCCCATGTTCTATATACCTTTTAGTCCCAGGCCACCTGGAAGGGGACCCTTCCGTCCATAACTACCTCTCCTACAATATTATTAGAACACACTCAGATCCTCAGAATTAGGCTACAAATCTGCATTTCCACAATAAGAATCAAAGATGATTTGGAAGGTACTCACAGGTCAGGTGAAGGCAGTGTACACTGTAACAACTCTCCTCCCAGGATAAGCATTGCTGAGGTAGACGTCCATCTTTTAAAGGCAACACTTTACCTTTTTCCCTTTCAGTTAATTCATTTTCCAAATACATTTTTTGGCATTTGCCTGTGTATATATATATATGTATTATGTATGTACATATGTATATGTGTATATATGTATGTGTACATATATATGCATATATATATATGTATATGTGGGAGGGTGTTGTATCCTGGAATAACAGACATTTGTGAGCTGCCATGTGGGTGCTAGCAATTTTACCCAGATCCTTTGAAAGAGCAATCAGAGCTCTTAACCACTGAGCCATCTTTCCGACCCCTCCAAATATAATTTTTAAAGCTGTTATGAAGCAGGTAATGGAGGCATATGTCTGTATCTCCAGCACTCAGGGACTGAGGCAGAGGGATCATGAAGTCAACCATCAATCTTTAGTCTATATCCTTTAAATTTTCAATAATAATGAAAAATTCTTCCTTCAGTCTCACCCACACCTCATTTCTCCATGAAATTTATTCTTCAGAATTGTGAGGTAAAAAAACCTAGAACCATTGACTCCTGGGTTATGCCCACCTGAGATGAGAAAAGTCTCCTCTATACTCAAGGGTATATACTTCAATTCAGCCAAAGTCCAATTTGGAGAATAAATGAGTTAATCTGAGTTACTTACTGAAGCACAAATAGCTGAAAGACAACTCCAGCCCTAAAGGGTTTGCCCCAACGTGGGAAACGACCCAGGAGCACTGCCTCCCCGGAGATCCCTATACAATGTGCAGTCAGCTGGATAGGCTGAATAGTCTCTTCTCCCCCAAAAGCCTCACCACTTCTATAACCTTGCTGAGTAGTCTTATAAATCTTTTCAGTTTCAGGAACTTCCTGAGACTTGTTAGTTGTTTGTTGCTTGAGTCTTAAGAGCTTGCCCATACCCTCCAGGAGGGAATGTTGTTACATGATAGATCCATATAACTTGAAATATTTCCATGCTCTAGTGCACACAATCAGACCATCACATCATTCAGTACCAGAATGCTCTCATCATCCCATACTGAAGCCCTAGCTCCTTTCCCCAGTTCATGTTCACCCCTTTTCTTCATTTTGTGTTGTTTTAGATACCTGGTGTCAGTGTAACTACTCAGCAGGGAACCCTCTGGAACTAGCTTATTTTGCTTAGCACATTGTCTTCCAGATTTTTCCAAGTTGCAGCCATGTGTTCTGAGCATTGACTTGCTGTGACCTTAAGATTTCACGATGTCATGCTGTATCTTGTCTTCTCTGAGATGTCTGTCTCTAACTGATATCACACACCTTCATGATCAGCCGTGCTCTGGTCCATTCCATCTTTCTTATAGCTGGTTTTGTGAATCACCCCACCCTGTCCCTGATTCTTTGACATACAGACTTTTTCTTTTTTTGTTTTTTGTTTTTGTTTGTTTGTTTTCGAGACAGGGTTTTCTCTGTAGCTTGGAGGCCTGTCCTGGAACTAGCTCTTGTAGACCAGGCTGGCCTCAAACTCACAGATATCCACCTGCCTCTGCTTCTCTAGTGCTGGAATTAAAGGTGTGCACCACCACCACCTGGCTCAACAGATAGACTTTTAAAGTAATATTATCCTTTAATCTGTCTGCCAGCATAATCCAAGTACTGAGAAACTGTTGGCAGACCAGCTGCCATGGACTAGAAAGAACAAGAAAGGAAAAGAAAATCTTACATCTCAGCTGTTGGTGTGTGTTTGTGGAGGGGGTGATAGTGAGAGACAGGAAGAAAGGAAAGGGGTGGAGAAGTCAGAATGAAATCTGGTTTGGATGTGGCATCAGATAGAGAGGAGCCAGAGTTTCCTGGCCTTGGGGGCAAAGATGTCCCATTGGTGTGGGGAAAACATGGGGACCAAGTGGCCTTGGAGCTGGTGAAGTGACTTCAGGTGGGGTCTGCAGTTTTCTAGTGAGGGATTTGAAGTAGAGATGGTCATGACAGAGAGGGGAGATGTGTTCAAACTCTGAACTAAAGAGAGAAGAGGAGCTTGAAGATTATTTTCATGACCTTAGCTTGTGGCCCAGTTAAAAAATAGACTGAGAACTCTGCATGGTGGTGAAGAGGTGGGGGCGTGTCTGGATCATGGAAAACCCCACCTAAGAATGTGCTCCAGTGTTGATCACTGTAGCCATAGACAGTTGTATGCAGTGACCTGATTCTCAGTACTTCACTGAGACAGACTGTCATGGGCAGCTAGGATGGAGAAGGAGAGAGCCAGTGTGGAAAATGTCAGCCTAAGACTCAGGACAGACAAATGTGTCTGCCCATGTCCATCGCGCACCGAGGATAAACCAGATCTCAGAATGTAGGTCCTCACTAAGCCTGTGGTGTGAGAGACGGAACAAAGAGAAGTACTGGAGAGGGAGGGGATCAGATAGCAAGCATAGGCGCTGTTCTGTGTCCCGAACTCTGACTGTCTGCATCCCCGGGATCCTCCGTCATGCTACTGACCAATTCCTATCTGTACATGCATGTCAATATAGAAAGACACCCCTGAGAGAGACCCATAGAGTGTGAGGACTTGAAGGGTGAGCGTGTTATAGTTTCTTTTCCTATTGCTGTGTTGGAACTCACTGACAGAGCAGCTTCAAGGGGAAAGTTTATTCTGGTTCATAGCTCCAAAGGGCAACTCATCACTGTGGAGGAGTTGAAGCACCAGGGGCTTTGAGCAGCTGGTCACATGGTGTCCACAAGAAGGAAAGGAGAACCATGGATGCTTGCTGCTGCTCAGCCCCTGTATTTATGCAGTCTAGGATCCAAACGGGGTGGGTGGGTGGTGCCACGCAATGGGTGGTGCCACCCAGGGGTGGGTGGGTCTTCCCACCTCAGCACAGTCAAGTTAGTCCCCCACAAGCATGCTCAGAAGCCCGTCTTCCAGGGGATTCCAGGTTCTGCCTGCCATCTCAGAAGTCATTTGCCAAGACCGAGTCAGTGAGTGGGGGAACTCCCCGGGAGGAGCATGGGCTGAGCTCTCAGCCTCTTGTCTCTAACACTGGACGTAGACCTGAGTTCGCTAACCCCCTTTAAGCTTCTTCCGCTTAAAATTCTCCATGTTCACACTTTTCCCACCTAACTCTTCAACCTGGTTTCAGTTTCTGTCGCCCCCTTTACTGAATTTCCAGTTAAAAATCTCCAGCTTCAGCCCGCGAACACCATATGAAATGTGCATGTGAGCATCACCATCAGGACACGTAGGAAAAACATGTTCTCTTGGCCCCTGTGACTGAGCGGATGGCCCAGCCCAGGTCAGTTTGGCCTGTGATCCCACCAGGACTGACAGGCTCCACCCAGTGCTCCCCAATACAGGGAAAGTTAAGTTCCCACGGTGAACTGATAGGCACAGCTTAAGACACAAAAAGAAAAACTTACTACGTTTATCTGCTATGCTTGCGAGTCTCGAGCTAATAGGGGGAAACACGCCTGAGATTTGAGTCAATGTACCATGTTTCATGTGGACAGAATGCCTCACAGGCAACATGTCTTCCCCACCCTGAGTCTGCTCATGATGCTGTAATGGTGATGAGGGCAGGAGTGCCTCTGCCAAATTTGGGATTCGTTTCCATGACAATGAGCAGCAGCTGACTCTCACGTCCTGAAAATGAACTAAAAGTAGCTGATGCACTTGAACGTGTATGCTTACTTCTTCAGCCTCCAACCCAGAGTCAGCCTGAGCGGTAGGTAGCTGGGGAAGATGAAGGGGTCACTGGGGAAGGAGAAAGGCCTGAGAGTGTGGACCTTGGCTGTGTACCAGGTGTTTCGGGAGGCTTTCACCCACCCTGGCTCCTAGTCTTTGTGATGGCTCTCAGCCTGGTGAGTCCCCAAAACATCCATCATCTGTAGCTAGTTATGTACCTTCCTGTTTTGTAAGAGATAACCTAAGAAGCCAGCCCCCAAGCTTACCGGAGTCCCAGTGCAGATTTCAAACTAGCTGCGCCAAAAATATAAAGCTGTCACCAAGTCCTGTGAGTGCATTCTGTCCCTGGTTCTCGTGTGACGTGGCTGCGACCCACCCTGGCGGATCCTGGCGTCACGTGTGTTATTGCTCTTCCAGATGAGCGAGGCAGAGGTCAATGGACAGTTCGAGTCTGTGTGTGAATCTGTCTTCAGTGAAGTTGAATCTCAGGCCATGGACGCCCTTGACCTGCCTGGATGTTTCCGAACAAGGAGTCACAGCTACCTTCGGGCCATCCAAGCTGGTTACTCCCAAGATGATGAATGTATTCCCGTGATGACACCCTCCAACATGACCTCAACCATCAGGTCAACAGCAGGTAAATAGAACGCCCTTTTTTCACCTACCTAGCAGAAAAACTACAGGTGTGTTTGAATGTTTTGCCTAGAAGGGAGCTGCCATGCCCCTTCACTGCAGGTAAAATTTCCTCACGGAAATTACCACACACCACGTAATGACATTCGCATTAGCATTCTTGAAGCATTTCTTTCGAAAATAGCCTTGCCTTTTTCTCAGGAGGAACTCTAGAAATTACCGAGGTTCTTTGAAACAATCAGGAGTAACTTTCGTTAAGGTCTCTATGACAGGCAAGAATATAAGTACCAACATTTGGGCAGTCCTTGCGTTTTAACGCCAGTATTCAAGAGGTTGGAGTGAATCTTGGGTGGACTGTGCCCCGTCCCTGCAATGGCTCTGCATTGCGGAGCCCAGTCTCCGTCACTGCTGCTCTGTAGCAGATCCATAAATGTGATTCATCACGACTGAAGCAGTGGTTAGTGTAAATTCCCTCATCGACTTAAGCTTGGAGGATTCAATGTCACACTTTCCCTTCGGTTCCTATGGAAAACTATATTCCCGCCCTTTGAAGATTTACCACAGAGACCAAATGCCACCACCCACTAGTTTACTGCACAATTATTATTTATATAACACAATGAATATACATGGCCCAGAGAAATCCATAAAACACAGCGAGCTGTAAAAGTTTGCCACGCTCCAGGTGAAGGCTGGGGAGAGAAGCCGTAAAACACCCCAGTGTCAAAAAACGAGCTGTCTCGGACAGCCTAAGATTCAGATTGCTGTGGCCAGATCAAAAGAATTTAAAATACAGTCCTAAGAAGAAACAGAACACGCTTTGTCCATATTAAATGTCAGAAGCCAAAAGTCAGGTAGGGGAGGGGGCAAGAAGGAAGCTTCAGAAGGGAAGGAGTCAGAGGGCCTCTCGCAGAGGCCTCTTTGGTCAGTGCTAACTTGAGCCAGGACCCATGAACCCACACACCGCCAAGTGACAAACTGAAGAATTTCTGTCATGGGGTACATTCTGCGCTGTCGTTTGCTCTTTAGGAAGAAATCCTTCACGCTGGAGACTATAGGAGAATAAACTCGTTCAAGTTTCTTTCCGTTGCTTACCTTGGCGAGGTCTGGCGCGCATCCATTTCTCCAAGTCTGTTGTTGAGGTCTTCTAAAGAAGTAATAACCATGAGTAACGTGTTCCAGAGAGCATGATGAACACTCTTCCACCCCAGCGGTGGAACTTGCTTGTTGTGGGATGTTTGCACACTGCGGGAAGATGTATTTGCTGGGATTGGTATACCAAAAAGCTGAGTAGCCAATAGCTAGGCAGGAGGCTTAGGCAGAAAGAGGAAGAAGAGGAGGACTGAGGCATGCAGGAAAAGCCAGGATACAGAGGAAACAGGAGGTACAGGATGGAAGAGAGGTAATGCCATGTGGCAGAAAGAAGAGTAATATAAATGAGTTCATTTAAATTATAGGAGATAGTTAGAAAAAAGCCTAAGCTATGGACCGAACTTTCATAATTAATAAGAAGTCTCCATATCATTATTTTGGAGCTGGACAGTGGGACAGAAAGAGACCCATTAAACCCACTGTCTTCTCCTGTGCCTGGTGGCCCTAACAAGACACTGACCCATAAGCCGTGGGCCTTGATAAGAGATGCCCAGTGGAACATGGCACTCTGTGCTCCTCACAGCTTTGTGAAGAGCAGAGGACACAGCCCAAGTCTGTGACCTGAAGTAGGCTGTGCATGTCAACAGGAAGACACAGCCATGGGGTTCTTGAGACTGGCAGTCACAGTCTTAGGTTGTCCTCTCAGATGTCCAGAGCCGCGTGCTCCGCTGCCGCAGGGGTGTCAGAGATGTCCATCCTCTGCCTGCATGTGACAACAGAGCTAATTTAAAACTTAGGGAAGGAATGAGATTCGCAGTCAGCACACTAAAAAGCAACCCTTGAGAGCTAGGCCTGAGCGGTATAATCCTGTTACCCCAACATCCAAGAGGCTGAGACAGGATTGAGAATTTCAGGCCAACCTGGGCTACCTAAAGAGTCCCACACTAGCCTGAACTTCTCAGTAAGACCCTCTCTTAAAAAAGTAATTAAATCAAAAGGCAACTCCTTCGAAGGGAATTACTCATATTCACCAGTGTTTATCGAGTGCCCCCTACAAGCAAATGAACGATTAAGCATTTCCATGGTCTTCAGAAAGGCTTTGAAACAATAATTATGTGGTAGAAAATGGCTTTGCTGTTTTTAGAGCTGTCGTTAGGGAGAGAATAGAAATAGAACAGATTTCACAGAGATAATATAAGAATCAGTACCGAACTCAGGCTGAAGTCCTGATTTATGTACACAGTAAATCGTTCTTCCCCAGCACCCTGCGCATTCCAAAACTCCACACACAAAATAAATTTTTAAATGTTTCTATTCAAAGTTTCCAATGGAAGTTGGCCTAGTTACTGAGTCAAACTCTCTTCTAGACTATGGGATAAATAGCAGCATCATGGCCGCAACGGTAGGTCAGATGAGCGCAATGTTGGGCGGCTAGAGGAAAGCTGACATCACGAGGGGGTAGCATGGTCATGGTTGTGAGAAGCCAAAAGCTCAGGTCAACATCACACCCACCACCACTGCTCCAAATTACAGCCTATTGAATGCCAAGGATTTTTCCTTCACTCGACGGATGCCAGATGACATGCAACATGATCTGCTTAATAAGATTGTGAACAATGTCAAGGATTTTTATTAATCTGGAAAAACGGTAGAGAGGAAAATTCCCCGAGTCACAGAATTCAAGTTTAGTATGGTGTTACAGACCTCGCTCTGCCTCTCTGTGCATCAGGTCGCGTAGCCCTAACAGTTTTTCCTGAGAGCCCAGGAAGCAGCCAGCGCTTTAGTTCTGTGTTCCTCAGCCCCCTCGCAGCTGTGCGAAAGCTCAAGACAACCTGAATTATCCGCTCTGCTTTTCTGGTGCTTTTAACACGTGAAAATTTGAGGTGTCCTTGAGAGCAACAGAGCCTCCTTAGCTCCTAGGTGGACTTTTAACTCGGGTTAGGGTGCCAGACATTCGTGTTCACACAGAACTTGGAGGGAGTCAGTAGCCTCCAGGTTTTTTCTTTCAAATTTGAATAATGAAGTTTATAAGAGGTGGGTTTTAGGAAGCGTTTTATTGTTGGAGCTTGAGGAAGATAACAGAAGAGATCCCCAAAGGGTTAGATGCTATTGAAGGTCACAACCTTGGAATCATTAAGGCTTTACTTGACGGAGACATGGGAGCAGAGACGAGCCAGTCAGTCTAGATCCCAGTTCAGCTATCCAATGTCTGTCAGTTTCTGCCACACCCTCCGTATGAATTCCAGAAAAGGGAGAAAGATACAGAAAACGCAGGCCAGTCTGACATCCCAGGTCTCTAGCCACGGCAGCAAAGATGTTTGTCTTAAACACTTCTGCCATCTCCTGCCTGTAGCCAGGGCAAGGATATCAAAGGGGCTAAGGACATTTGTAGCTTTTAGTCAAAGAGAACGTGCACTTTCGTGACCCTAAACTGCCTAGCCGCTCCTCTCCCGTTCTCAACACCTCCTGCCTTGTGACACACATGTAGAAATTAATCCACCCGAACCCTAGAAATCTATAAGATAGAGAAACTCCCTCTGACTTAGAACTAAAGGGAACTGAAGGATCTGAGTCACCCGTCTCTCCCGTCATGGTCCCATCATGACTGCCCACGGCCATGGCACTGTAACTCACCCAGTATTCTGGGACCGAAGTATGTCTTCTTCAGCATCTCCCTTGTGCTACCTATGACAGTTCTGTCTCTTATCAAGCTGTTCTTTGGACCGGAGGGCTCAATCTCTGGGCCACATGTGACTGCTTGCGGACTTGTTGCCACCTTCCTAATAAAACTCACTTGGCAGGCAAACCAGCTTCCTTCTAGGACCCTGCCTTCTTTTATCAATCTTAGTACTTCCTGTGCTAATAGTGAGAGCCGAATCCCGCCTTTGATCGGAGCTGTCTGTCTTGGATTTCAGTCATTTTATTCTTAAGTACTTCTTGGTTTTGGAAACTGTTGTTATACTAGCATTGGAGATTATTATGATGAATTAACACTCTTCTATTATCCCGGGGCACTCGGGGTACAGATCAGCAGTAGGGTGTTTATCTGGAGTATAAGAGGTTCTGGGATTTGTCTCCAGGACTGAAAGGGATTAAAAGAATGTTTTCCTTTTATGACTCAAAAAAAAATCTACTTTCAGAAACATCTCAAAGTGATTGTTTTGAAGTATAAGATGCATTATAACATGTTCTTTATGGGGGCTTGAAAAATGAAAGCTGGCAGTATTAGATTTTCTCACCTTATAAACATGTAAATCTAGAAGCCCGGTGCTCATGCAATAAATCAAGTGTCAAATGTACAGCTGAGTGAATTCCTATCGATTTTTCAGAGCACAGTAGACAGTCTTAACGTGGACCCTGGCAGGTGCATGCTACCAGCCAATGTGCCCATCGGGTCACCTCTCTTCTCGCCTGCAAGCAGGGAGCAGGGAGTCCCGCCCACCAAGCTCCACTCATCTCTCTCTGTGGTCCTCAGCAGGCATGGAACACAGCCCCGAGCAGGACGAGCCTGCCCACCCATCATGCTTCTCGTTATGGAAAGCAGTGGGTGTTGATTATAGAGCCCTCCTTAAATGAAGTGGTTTCGCAAACATCTACCTTCCATTTCACACTTGGTTTCTCTCTCATCTATGAAATGATTTATCAGGTAGATTTGCTGGTCTAAATACTCATTGCACCCGGTTTTTTGAGGGGAGGAATAACATTGGTCCTGTGGAGGGAAGCAGTATAAAATTAGATGATAATGGTTTTTCTCTGGGTCAGAAATTGTCTCCACACATGTCACAACTAATTCCAGAAGTCATCAGAACCAAGGGGAAGCCACCCCGGGACGACAGAGGGAACAGCACAGAAGTACTTTATCTTATTGTTCATATTTCAACAGTGACTTCTCTCTCCAGGGTGCTTAATAACTCTGTTTCCAAGACAAATCTTTGCTAACACACCAGAGGAAAGCTAGCCTCATATTTTTTATGTCTTGAATATTAGACAGAGGGAAAACTGTTCTCAATACTATGAATTTTGTCTGTACTTCTTTGCAAAATTCTCTATTGTGTGTACATTAGGTCTTTACAGATAGGTATGTCAACTTTCTGGCCTGAGCGTTGCTTGGAGCTTTGTGACCAAGTCCCCAACTTCTTCAAATCCAAGTGCTTCCTAATAAGGTAGATAGGAATCATAAATACTTTGATAAATAAATGAACAGAGAACATTCACAAGAGATCACACATGGTCACTTTCAATTTCAAGATACAAAAGTCCAAAATAAAATAAAGAAAAGCCATATCAAAGAAAGCCTTACGCTATATTTAGCTTATGAACATCTATGAAGTGTGTGCTATGTTTAGAGCATGGACAATTTGCTTTGAATGCAGAATTGTCTTGGGTCTAAGATTCACCCTCAGAATCTGGGAACCACTGTAAGTGATGGATCAGTCATCTATAGACACCTGCTGCATGACAAGAAGATGCGTACAGAAAGTGATGGCAGCCAAAGGGAGGCTTGAGACTCCATGGTAGACTCCAGAATCCCCCAGTTACAGTGAGGCTGGCTAGAAATCCAAGGCTGAGTAGTGTGAGCCAGCATATTGAGGCATCCAAGCCTGGAGTCAAGAAGGCCCATGATGCCAGGGATGCAAAAGCACTGAACAGGAGGGAAGAAGAAGCCAATATGGCAAAGGGGGGGGGCAAAAGTGGGGGTTCAGGAGCTATGGAGCAGGTTCTCTGAACTGTGGGTCAGCACTGACACAGCTCTGAGACTGCTGAGTGACCCCCCACAGCAGAAAAGAGTTCCAGTATGAGTCAAGTCTTCCAGAAGCTCTGTTGAATCTCTTCCCGTTGGGCCCTCAGCTTGCCTCCTTCGAGATGGCCTCCACTGAGGTGATGGAGCTACAATGAGATCACCTGTTCAGTAGGACTATGGAAGGAGGAGATTGCAACGCAGACTCGCAGAGGATTGATCATGGGAACACAGAGAGAAAATGTCACCCGTGAGCCAAGAGGAGAGACCTAAGGAGGAGTTAACTGTGGCACGTTCGCTTCAGACTGCATGCTTCTTGGTGTGAGCAGAAATGGCCCAAGGCAGTAGTTTCTTATGCAGCCAAAAGAGTTATGACCCGAAAGATTTGAAAAGTCTGACCTTGCCCTACTGTAGAAAGTTCTAGAGACGACTGTCAAACCTAATCCTACAGGTAAAGGGGACAAGGGCTAGGCAGCACTGAGCAGCTGGAGCAGCCTCCTGAGGATGCTCCTGTATAATTGGTTAGAGTCTAGAACACACTGAAGAAGTTTTAGCCTCCAGCTCTGTCCCCATGAGACTCCAAAAGGCTGCTGGCCAGGTGACACGGATGATGTCATCAAGGAGGACAAATCACTCAGTTGTCAGATATAGTT
Source organism: Chionomys nivalis (assembly GCF_950005125.1). Classification (NCBI taxonomy): domain Eukaryota; kingdom Metazoa; phylum Chordata; class Mammalia; order Rodentia; family Cricetidae; genus Chionomys; species Chionomys nivalis. The sequence goes on along the minus strand of NC_080105.1, from coordinate 53,896,247 downwards.
GCAGGAACTACAGCCCCAAATGGAGACAGACCAAACACTGAGGGAAACAGGAGAGAGGAACTAAATCCAGAGATTGGCCTTGCCAGCCTTCCCCCCACCCCCCACTACCCTCTGAAGTTTAAAGTCACACCACAAGAATGGAAGCACCAGCGCACAGAAACAGAATGGAAGGAGCAGCTCTATCCTGAGAAGACAGTTTCATTAGGGTGGGCCAAGGATCTAGGAACAGCCTGGATGCTGAGTGCTGCTGGTACCCTCACCCAACAGAGCCAATGGGAAGCCTGCCACAAGAGAGAGTACCGTGGATCTGTGAAGGCTAGGGCACCTCTGTTGTGTGTCTTCACCCCACACAGAGCACTAATGACAGACCAAAGGAAGATTCCATCCAAGCCTAGCTCGGTGAACTAGTGAATTTGTCGGGTTCCTTATGAGGAGTTTGGGTAAGGTATTAACTTAAAATAGCAAGGCAGATGATGACAGAGAGACCTATCTAGCATGGGTGACAGCTCACAAAAGCTGTGACCCTGGAGCTTTCTGCAGGGCTCACAGACAGCTCAGCTATTAGGAAAGCCCCTCCATCTCCATCAGTCCTTACTGCTTATATAGCCCAGGGGTAGGGGGTCTCATAAATCTTGTGTTTCTGGAACCTTCTAAACCTTGAAGTTCTAGTTTACTTTCTGGGTCTTAAGAGTATCCCTCCATAACTGAACGTTGCAATTCATAGAGAACCCCATGCAGCAGCCTCTAGGGGCTCAAGGTGGTCCTGATTTTCAGTGATAGACATGGAGTCGTCTAGACTAGAGCTGCCCCCAAGAAGAGGCAGCAAATCTGGCAGAAAAGAGCGCATCAGCTTCCACACACTGAGAAATAGTCTGCTGAAGGATACCTCCAAGAAAAGGGAACTCACAGACCGTGGGGCAGAGGGAGGGCTACCAGAAGGAGCACAGGGCCCCCATCCCAACCCAGGATGCAAGGTTGCATCTGAATTCTGGCAATGTGACAAGTTGGAAAGATTGCTAAAGGACCCTGGATAGCACCAGTCCACTGTGGAACGGTGCAGATCTTTGCAGAGGAAGCCAGTCTGGTATCATCCTGTTCTGCGTAGACGGTTGCAGAACCTGGAACACCAGCAAGGCGCTGGGACTGGGGAAGCCTTAATGAGCAGGTGTGCTTCATCCAGACTCGCAGCTGTAGCTCGTGGCCACAGCTCTGTGTCTTCAAGCCACACCGACCTGTCTTGTGAGCACTATAGAGATCCCATCTCTAACTTGGGCCTCAAGGTGATAGCCAGACGCTCTTTCTCTGGGATCCAAATGGTAGTCTTAAGAATCCCTCCTCATCTTTTCACCCAGCCTTCTGCTGCAGCAACCTCATGGTCCTAAACTGTTTCTGTTGCCACTGTTCCTTCGCTGACTCTGGCCTTCCTATCCCTATAGGTAGTACCCCAGTAATGTTATTGGCCCACTAGGAAAGCCAGAACCATGTCCCATCTCCAGACCCTGTGTTTAGTCACATCTGTGTCATTCCCCGTGTGCACAGTACCAGGTTCCAGGTTATTGACCTGGCAGGCTTGGGGTGGTGGAGTTTGTCTAACTCGGAATGCTTCAGGAAACATTAGTTGAGTATCTGTACAAATGAGGTCTTTCATAAGTTGGGGCAAGTATAAGTGCTGCCATCTCTCCCACACTGGACTATAGGGACCTGTTTTTCATTTTAGGACCAAAACCTAAAACCCTACATGGTCAGAGCCCACACTGTAAAGCTCATATACTTTCCTTACAATAGTAGAATTTCTGCCCAGACCGCATCTTCTTCCCACACCTGCAGCTTAAGTCCACGGTGAATCATAGACCCCGAAGTGATGATAGCATGCAGAGGACAGTTCAGAGTGTTCCCGTGGATGTCCAAGGTATCCCTGCACTAGCTGTGATCCACCTCTCAGCTTCTCAGAAGCCACCAACACCCATCGCTTCTGGGAATCCTGAGAAGCCTCCAGATCTTTGCATTGAATTGAAACACGGGTTGTGTCTTTGAAATCTCGTCCCTGTATTTGCAGCTTAGAGAAATGTGCTTAGGATCAGGGACCTAGCCTCTTTTTTGTGTCTGAATTCAGGTCCAAGGCAGGCTCCGTTGTGAGGGCTACGGGTTAGCATAGCCTTCGAAAATGAACAAGTAAGCAGATGTGACAGGGTAGGCCGGGCGAGTCTATCCATCACAGGAGGAGAATGCAAGAGGCTGCATCTCTCTCCAAAACCTTTATCATGAAAGGATGTTGTATTTTGTCAAAGGTTTTTTCAGCATCTAATGAGATGATCATGTGGTTTTTATTTTTCAGTTTGTTTATACGGTGGATTATGTTGACAGATTTTTATATGTTGAACCATCCCTGCATCTCTGGCATGAAGCCTCCTTGATCGTGGTAGATAATGGTTCTGATATGTTCTTGGAATCGATGTGCCAGTGTTTGTTTAGTATTTTTGCATCAATGTTCGTGAGTGAGATTGGTCTGTAATTCTCTTTCTTAGCAATGTCTTTATGTGGTTTGGGTATCAGGGTAATTGTAGCCTCATAAAAAGAGTTACAGCCTATGTTTTCATTGCAGCATATGTGAGCAGCTTCTTACCGTGGGCTCTTTTTCCTTACTACCTGGACAGAACTAGCTCCTGGCTCAGGAGGACTTCAGCACCTTAATGTAGTGGGACCCAGACACCTGGTCCGTAGCAACCTCTTTGTTTTCTACATTAATATACGTATACATGTTGCAGAAGTTTAAACATTGCAATCATTACATTTCAGTGTAATCTTGTTTTCAAGTCATTCACATTTCCCTGCATACAGGCGCTATCTTGGAGCATTTGTAGGGTTATCCAGTCATTTTCAGGACAGGATGAAGGACCAGAGCAGGTTGTGTTTGTGCAGAAACTCGTTAGAGTCCAAGGGTGTGGAACAGAATGGCCAAGGCCGTGCTATGAGTTAATCTCAAGGTCCTCCAGCTCTGGGCACAGAGCATGTGGGTCCAGGCCTCAAGGCACCTTGCTATAAAATGCCTAGGTGTGGATGGCAGAATTTGTCTTCTGACGAGGATGCCACAGTGAGCCGGCCATTAGAAACCAGCAGCAATTGCTCCAGCCTCCACCTACAAGGCTCCATGAAGCCACTTAGAAAATGTTCCCCATTCTGGTTATTGAACAATACTGAGTTCGCAGGCTGGTAGATAGTTTAGCCCACAGCCACAGGCCTCATCTATGGGTAGGTAGCATCTCTCCTAATACTAACTGGGGCATTACCATGCTAAAGGCATATTGAAAGATGTGCAGATATATATTTACTTCTCTTGACACCCATATGGTGCAGGGTCAGTAATGCATGAGTGACTGACTGGGAAGTTTACATGTAATGGCACTCACACCAAGATTCACACTGTCTGTGGGTCCTTCTGTATTCAAGTATTTAAACTCCACTGACCTTCATGGTAGTCTCGGACCTCGAGGTGTGCTATTCTCTTTAGAGGCTCTCTTTGAGGAGTATCCCTTGACCCTCTGAGATGATGTTGTTCAAGAAACAACATATGGCTGTTTTCTTTAAGTAACCTGATTCCAATTCTGAGCCCCAGGCCCTCCTGCAGAAACGCAGCAGTAGTCCCAGATGAGTGCATGATCACACCAACACCCAGAGCCCCAGGAGGCCTGCAGGCTGAAGGAGACCTCCTCCTCTAGCCCACTGATCCAAGCCAGCCTCCCTGGGATCTCAGTGCCAGGATCTGCATGGGACCCTGGGAGTCTACTGGGTCAGCATGGGCTATACCAGCACAGGGATAGGCACTCCCCTGCAGAGCCTTTCCCAGGCTACTTCATTGTTCACAAGATGCCCTTCCCTCAGCACCTCCTCCCTCTATACCCCCTCTTGTTGTATCCCCTCTTTCTGTCCCTCCTCCCCCTTCACCTCCTCCCCTTTCACCTCCTTCCCCTGCACCTCCTCCCCTCTGTGCCTCTCTCTCTGTGCCTCCTCCTTCTGTCCCTCTTCCCCATTCACCTTCTTCCCCTTCACCTCCTCCCCTGCACTTCCTCCTATTCACCTCCTTCCTCTGTACCTCCTCTTTCCATGCCTCCTCCCCCTGCACCTCCTCTCCCTGCACTTCCTCCCCTGCACCTCCTCCCCTGCACTTCCTCCCCCTGCACTTCCTCTCCTTCACCTCCTCCCCTGCACTTCCTCCCCTGCACCTCCTCCCCCTGCACCTCCTCCCCTGCACCACCTCCCCTGCACTTCCTCCCTTTCACCTCCTCCCCTGCACTTCCTCCTATTCACCTCCTTCCTCTGTATCTCCTCTTTCCATGCCTCCTCCCCCTGCACCTCCTCTCCCTGCACTTCCTCCCCTGCACCTCCTCCCCTGCACTTCCTCCCCCTGCACCACCTCCGCTGCACTTCCTCCCCTTCACCTCCTCCCCTGCACCTCCTCCCCCTGCATCTCCTCCCCTGCACTTTTTCCTCCTGCACCTCCTCCCCTTGTGACCCCTCTTTCTCTACCTCTCCCCTCTAGGTGATCTTGCATTCTCTCCAAATATCACATAATCTTCACCAGGACAGACATTCTCCTAGAATTATCTTTCCCAGAACAAAAGCACACACTTCTGGTCCCACTTGTCATGGGAAGGGTTGTGAGGGACATGGGCACAAATGCACAGAGACATAGAGAAGCATGGAGGTCAAAGGCAGGGGTTTTCCCAGAACTGCAGGACCCACTCTAACTCGGCTCAGAGTTGGGTTTTGAAGCAGATTCCATAGTGGCCTCCTAGCTGCAAAATCATTGTCACGGACCCTTCAAAATGTCATGTTTATGGTCTGGAAAGGTACTCATTATTTGGGATTCTAAACTAAATTTGTCTGAACTACTCTTCTTAGAAAAACAAAAGACGTTTGTTTAAAAGTTAAGCAAAAGCTTCGAGCTAGATATGATGGCACATGCCACCTCATGGGAGCTTGAAGCAAGAAGATTGTTGATTCCATCGAAACCATGTCTCAATAAAAACATTAGTATAACAAAAGCCCATAATAACTTCTTCTTGTGTTTGACAGCCATCAGGAATGCTCAGCCCTGACGCTCTGTGAGTGTCGGCTGTTATTGATGGCAGTCAGGGTATTGAGCTACGACAGACTCTCTCAAGCCAACTTAGTGTTTCCAAGATTGATGCAAGTGCTGAAGGAGACTGATTACTCTGAAATTAGTCCCTCAGCCCCTTTGAAATGCCAGATGCGTAGAATGCTGAGCGACGCCTGGCAACTTGGTGAATCGTTTTAGGGACAGGAGTTGTAACATTTGTGCCACTGTTGATATTTCCAGATGACAAAGAAGGTGGCAGTAAGGCAAAGCAAGAAAGGAGTCGCGTAGAAAGGCATGGCGGTGACCACATGGGAAGCAGCCCTTGTTAGAGTGGGCAGTGCCCTTCATCAGACTCATTCCACCTTGACCTAGTCATGTCGGAGTAGCGCACTGTGTCTTTTCAACGCAGGTGTTAGGGAAACTTAAAAATAAAACCGAGGGAGTCATCACTAGGAATATTCATGCCTCTGTTTACCCATCTATTTATGGACGTACTTGTCTTACTTGTTGTAATCACTGCTTTTCTTACTTGGAACAACAAGTAAGACAAGTAAGTCCATAATCATATTAGGGTTCTCACAGCCATGATGAAGATCATCCAAGTCACCTAACTGGTCCTGACTGATCCAGGCACCCCCAAGGGGCGCTGAGATCCTGCAGGAAAGTCCCAACCTATAAAAATAAGCAAGCTCACTCATCTGCTTCTATAAATGCCAGTGTGCGCTTCCCTTGCTTTCTCTAGCCCAAGTTGACATTTTCTTTTTCATTGTGTTGATTTATAGCAGGTCATTACTTCACTGTCATTCCAATCAATCACAGAGTTGACTGGATCAAATTCACAAATATTTACTTAGTACCTAATGTCCATAAGATATTTCAAGGATGTTCTATGGAATAAAAGAAAAGCAAATGAGATTTAAGATAGATCTGCAAGCTGCAAACATGTACAAATATATTAATAATCATTACCTTCAGAAACATCTATATGAATGCTTGCTGGCTGACATTTAATCTTTTCTTCTAATTAATGTCAATTGTTACAAATTGTTCCAGGACTCACAATGTGGTCCAAATGCCTTTGGCTTCTGCATATTCTTAGGATGAACAGAGATCTTGGATTTTAACTGTAAGAACAGGAGTGTTACCCCCCCCCCCAGCCCCTTTCTGTAGCTGTACCTTGACCCAAGGGAGAGTCATTTGGGAAGGAGGGACCTTTCTCAATTGAGAAAATGTCCCCACTGTGATGACCTGTGAGCAAGGCTCTGATGCCTTCTCTTGATTGCTTGTGGATGTGGGCGGGACCAGATCACTGTGGGTGGTGCCCCTCCTGAGCTGGTGGTCCTGAGGGATAGAAGAAAGCAGACTGAGCAAGCTTTGAGGAGGAGTAAACAGTGCTCCCCATGGTATCTGTGTCCGATTCTGCCCTGACAAGCTGTAAGATGAAATAAATCCTTTTCTCCCCAGGTTGTGTTTGGCCATGGTGTTTATCTTAGATGTGGAGATCCTCAGACAGTAAACCAGGGCTACATCTAAGGTTCCTCAAAGACCTACTCTCTTTGCTGTTGGGACCTGTTAGGTAGGCACAGTGGGTCAGTAGGAGTGCAACTCTGGATGCTTTTGGAAAGATGCTTAGGGCAGTCCAGCAAGGCTCTGAGACCTATCACTGGTCCTTTGAATCTTGCATACTGAGAAAATTCCCTTCACAAGTCTTTGGGGTTGGACACTCTTGGAGGACATGTCGAAGAAGCCAGAGTTGCTGAGGACAAAAGAATATGGCTGAAGGTCATGATCCCCTGAGTTCTTGTGGCCCCCATCTTCTCATATTCCCATGTGGCCACATCCTCCCGGGTACCCAGGACTCAGATTTGCTAAGACCACTTGCTCCAGATCGGGACTTGATAGGATCTCTGGCTTTCCTAAGTGCATTCAGGAATGAGCCCATCCCAGATGTGCCTGATGGATAGAGATAGGAGCTCCCTCATACTGTTTCCCCAATTGTGGATGCAGCAGGAGCAGACACATGGTCCCCAGGGCAAACAGCTCTTCAGGAAAATGTCCTGCCACTGCCTTGGGAGCCACTGTCTGGCCACCAGCTGCTTAGATATGTGGCTTCTCCTTTCTGTCCCCTGTCATACGTGCATAGAACTCCTGAAGATGAAGCTCTCTTGGGTCGAATAGCGTGGGACGATGTCTGCTTTGCAAGGCAAATCCCAGCTGCAGAGAGGGTTCTGGCACCACTCCCTGTCTGGATTTGTGCTCATCAGAAGTAAACTAGTTTTGTATGAAACGGAGAGGTGAGATACTTTCTGGGATGTGACAATCTCAAAACAAGCCAGTACCACATCTAGCCAGGTGTTTCTTAGTCCCTAAACTTCATGGAGAACACAGCGCTTCATAAAGCCATGGCATAAAGCCAACATACCTACACAGCTCATGTTGTAAAGCCATCTGCTTAATCATTAATTCCCGTTTTGCCTTGAGAACTAAGTGGTTTCCCTCATCACATCTCCACTGGCAAGTAGCTTTGGAACTGGGAAAAGCAGGAATATTTCTTTCTTTAATAATTCTATTAATCTAGGATTGACTGGGCAGCAAGTCAGACCCTCACTTATCAGCGAAGACAGCAAGGTCCCACATGCCCAGTGCCTGCCAAGGGTTTGGTGCAGTAGCATCTGGGCTCTCCAGTGTGTCCTTCAGCCTATGATGGACAGTTCACTGCCCCCCCCCTTTTATTAGCCCTCTCTCTCCTCCACTAGAATATGTGCACTGTGAGGCAGGGATGTTTCTAGCAGCTGAATTCCCAGTGCCTGGAATAGCACGTTGCAAATTATACAGATGTACTAAATTTTGTAGATTTATTTAACGAAATAATGAATAAATGAATGCGTGATTGAATGAATGAATGAACGAACGAACGAACAGGATTTCTCAGTCTCTGTCGAGCCTTGCATAAGCTGTGGGTAGTATGGGTTCTATGGATGAGTTTTCTGGAAGGATGGGAGATGAGGAGAGGAAACGTAAGGGAAGAGAGGAGAGAAGACACGGTGTCTTACCTGTCTGCAGCACCCAGCATACAGTAGGCTGCCCTCGTATGTTGGGATGTGTGCACTGGGTAGCTCTGGGTAGGCTACCCCTGTGTGTGCTCTTCTGTAGAAAGTCTTTGGAGTTCATTATGAAATTTGCATCTTTGTTTCTGTATGCCCTGGAGTTAGAGGCAGATTTTCTTAAATAAAGAACAGCATTTGAGACATAACGAGAGCCAGCTGGCAAACAGCACTGAGAGCCCCTCTGATTGCACAGCGAATTGCCACTTTGGCCCAAACATCATGCGTGCGGGCTCCATACCCAAGCAGAGCTATGATGAGTCACTGTCTCCAGGACTCCCTCTTCTGTCCAGGTACCTTTTGCCTGGGCCAGGAAGGGGCTAGACTTTATAGTGAGCCTGTCTATCCTGTGAAAAGCGCCATATGGATTTTTTTATGGTGCCACAGTGAGCAGACAATCTTAAGCACATGAACTTCTGTTGCCAAGGAACAGCTGGAATATACAGAAAATACCCATTGTGAGGACACTCTAGATCTTCACAGAGTTAATGTGGGGTGCAGCAAAAGAGCTGTGACGCTTCGCCTTTCACAGTGAGAGGCCTGCAGCCATGATGTCAGTGACATCTAAAGTCAGCCACACTCCAACACCCACACCCTCTCTTAACAGCTGTGGGGCTCCAGATCACCGGAGAGCCATGCTTGGCCCGCTCACAGTGATGGCGTTTATTGATTCACCTCGGCCTTGAAGACTCTCAGAGGACCACACTCCAAGGACACGGAATTGTTGTCACAGCTGACATCGACTGTCTGCCTAGATAGTCTCCATGAGGCAGAAGGCAAATCAACACTTGCCTGTGTTGTCGAGGGAAATCGATACCTGCATCTTCCTTTTCCTCGTCCCCTTGAAACTATGTTGATGCAGGTGTGGTGTTTGCTTGGGGCCTTCAAACAGACAGTATTTAGTATATGTTAATTTTCCTCTGAAACTGTCTAATAAGTCAGGCATGCACTGAGTTTGCCCCTGCAAGAAGCATTTGCTTTATTGTTGATGAATTCCTTATAGAAAGTCATCTCTTAATCAAGAGGCATTGATATCTAGATACATTTGCCTCTGTGGGTCAGTAACACCTGTGAACTTAAATCAGCAAACACACAGAATTAGCCTTCCCTCAAAACCCCAAAGAGACAAACAGAATTCCAGAATCACTCCAGTAAAGACTTCATTCATATTAGAGTCTGAGTGAAACTAACATGTGTGAATGTGTGTGTGCACAGACACACAGTGTGAGACAGATGACAGGGCTAGCCACCACACAGTTCAAAACTTGTCACCAACCCAATCTATGCACCCCCTCATTGCGACCTAATGTGTCACAGTTATCAATCTATGGGTTTCAACTGCATTTATTTTTTAATATTCCCATATACATTAAAGGTCTTTAGGCACAATGAAGATCAACCCCAAGACCTTCCACGTGACTTACCACTGTGCTGCATCCTTAATTCTTGGAGACAGCCTCACTGTGTAACCCATTCTTTCTCTACATATGACCCTTGCCCCTCTGCTTCCTGCGTGCTGAGATTACAGCATGTGCTGTCTGAGTCAAAACTCCCCATCCCTAAGAATCCAGGCAAAAGCGGTCCCTGAACAGTAAGTTTGGAAGGAAAACAACATATGTGACTTGTTCACTTGAACTTCTGTTTAGCAATGGTATCATCACAAAGGCCCCTGTCAGCCAGCAATGCTGATAAAGTCCATTCTGGGTTACCCAACCCTTAGTAGATTCTATACATTAAAAAAATAATAATTGGTTCTTCACATCTCCGAAAGGGAGTTCAATTCCCATGCAAGCACTTACTGTGTGCTGTGGCTGATTTGCAGATAGTTAAGAAGAAAACAGGAGTGTCTCCACAGTAAGCAGCTGTCATGCCTCATTTCCCTGTCTGGGAGACTAAACACTGCTTACACTATAATTTCTTGCTAATTAGCACATTTCTAAACAGGCATCTTAGCTGCTAACCCTCAGTGTGGCCCCAAAACTTGTGTGGCCACATAATTGTTTTAAAACTTTAGGGAGACCATTGTGTAAAATGCCAGTGGGAAGCGATTTCGGTGTCTCGGTTGATTTACACTTATGTTTTGAGACTAACATTAATTAAAGTGTCAAAATGTCTATAATCTTTTATGTCAGGGTTTTTTTTCCCATTCAAAGTTTGGTTTCTCCAGTTTCTCTTCTCATCTAAGGCAGTCTTGGGCTTGATTACTGTAATTCCTTTTATGCTGCTATTCTTAAAGGTCTAATTAAGGGAGCGCTGGGGCTCAGAGAGTGGTGTGCACATCCAGCTAGAACGGTGATGTCTGTCATTCAGATTACGCTCCGCATTGATTATATATGTGTGCTTCACGCCACAGAACACCAGATTTTAAATGTCCTTATTGGCTTGCAAATGTCATTCTGAGTTTGAATGCAGAAGTGGTCTCCTGGAGTCTGGGTGTAGATTGATTGTGGAATATACTTGGAACGCTAGGACATGTCACCGTCAAGGAAAAGAGAATTCATTCAAATTAACTTCCTTCCAATAAAGGGGGTTGACTCGCCTCTCCTCTCAGATGTTGGCTAGTCCAATATGAAGTCAGGCTTGTAAGTTTGTGTCCCACATGGAGTCACACTGTGTGCATAGGGGTTCAATGTGGAGTCATATTGTATGTGCCGGTATCCCTAATGGAGTCATACTGCGCGTGTGTGAGCATCCCAAGTGGAGCCATGTTGGTGTGAGACTATCCCCAGTGCTGTGTGAGTGGAGAGGGTGGGCTTTCTTCTGGAGCTACATGGGGGGGGGGGGAGTTTGGAGGTATCTCATTAGTAGCATGGATAGAATTTTTTCTCATGATTGAATTTCATAAATACGCATGCAGCAACTTGGTAGAAATCTCTGAAAAAGTAAAGGATCTGGACCAAGCTCCAGGCTAATGTGGTATTTATTCTTCTTGCTCGCTGAGGTTGGGGATCATAAGAGGTGTTAGGTGACCATGGCATAATGACCACTCATCTGGTTGCTTAGCAGTTACATAGACAAGCACAGAGAGATGGAGTGGGATAGTTTCTCCAAGGCCACAAGAGCACATCATCTCAGGTCTGTGGGAAGGATGATACAGTTATTCCTCATAGCACCAGCAGGGAGGTACATGAAGCCTCGCTGAGGATAGAGTGTGTGCATAGCACGCTTGAGGGATGGCTCAGCTTTGGTCCAACGGTCATAACTTGTCTTTCATGCTGATTCTACCACTACCGAGAGGTGAGTTTCAGATACTGAACAATGTCTGTCATTTTCAAAATGCTAAGCAATTACAATAATTAATCCAAGACATCAAAATCACAAACATATTAAACTGTATCAAAGCTAAAGTCCAAAAGCACTGCCAGGGGCATGGGCCCTGCAAAAATGTTTCCTGAAACCAACAGCCAACAGCATGACTCCCACATGTGATGGCTTCAGCATTTATTTCTGGGCCTGTTGTATAAGCTGGAAAGATTCTGGCATCTCCAGGCCCTTCACATGGGTCCATGGATGACACAGGGACGATATCTGTGGTCACCGGTGGGTTGCAAAACTACACAGGTGTGGGTTGACTGTGGAAATTAGTGATTATGTGGTTTTGCTGCAGTACAGTTGGCTTCCTTGCTATTAAAAATGCATGCATTTGCATTTACTTTCAGAAAGGTTTAATAGGATAGTATGGTAGCTGTGTGCTCTAGGTAAGCACTGTGTGCTTCACTGCTGCAGTAAGAAGGATCTCCCTTCAAATGTTCTGACTGTAACCAGGCAAGGATATCCCCTGAAACTGCATTCCTAGCACCAGGCAGCCATTATCTCTGCCCCTCCACACAGGCCTTGTGTCCCAGCCTGAGCCAGGGACACACAGCCTGGCAGTGCACAGACACAGCTCCAAAAGCTGCCAAGCTATTTTCTTCCTTGTCACTCAAGAAATGTCACAGCTCCTGCCTCCCTGCTAGAGCATAGCAAGCCCTTCTCTGGGCTTGGCAGGGAGAGGCGCCTGATAAATCGTTAGCCCCATAAGCTATGTGGCTCCTAGTGTACAAAGACCAGTTTGAGGTTCCTATCTTTATAGCTAATGGGTCACCAGTGGAAGGCATGTGTTTGGGCTCTCTGAGGTCAGTCCTTAGAGTTCCCATAACTATGCTGCTGATTTGCTAAAGGGCCATGAAGCAACTGAGTTTTGGTAGTTAGATTTTCCAGTGTTGGTTTTTCCTTGAACACACTCAGTGGGTTCTGCATTGTAAACCGGGGGTATAGGATGCATTCTTGGATAGGTATGAAGTAGAATCAGAGCATTTCCTCAAGGTTCCTGGAGAGGTCAACTGCAAACAACTTTCATTTTCTTGGCATTCTGATAGGAGGTTTAATGTTCTCCTGCATGGTGTGAAGATAGGACAGACACAACCATTCAACCGTGTTGTAGGCAGTGTGTGTATGTGCATATGCGTGTGGATTTGGAGCCATGTGGAAACCAGAGGGCAGGCGCCTTCCTCCCCCCGTCGTATCTTTAGAGACAGAATCTCTGACCGAATCTGAAGCTCATTGATTTGACTAGATCCATGGTTCCTGGGTATACCTTCTGGGCTCTAGGATTATAGGCATGCTCCCTGCACCTGGATTTTTATTTGCATGGGTCCTGAAAGATTTAAACCCATTCCTCATATGGCAAGTAGCTTACTCACTGAGCCATCTCCTCAGCTGTAGCACGGTTAATACAAACCCAGAGAGAGAAATTGGGGTGCAACCTGAAGGTCAGAAAAGCAAAGTAGCCAGCCATTGGCTCTTACCTCTACCTTGGTCTGAAATGGCGATCCTGCCTCCAGGAATCTCAAAATGAGATTGAGTGAGAGCTGTCTCCTCCCATCTTATATTCTTCTCTAGAACTGGGATTAAAGGCGTGCACCACTACCACCAGGTTTCTGTGGCAAACTAGTGTGGCTACTGGGATTAAAAGTGTGTGTCACCACTGCCTGGTCTGTAAGGCTGACGACCAGTGGGGCTGTTTTACTCTCTGATCTTCAGGCAGGCCTTATTTATTAAAATATAAATGAAATATCACTACACCCAGCCCTACTTGCAAATTTCTGATGCTTTTTGATTCTGTCTTCTTCACCATCAGCATCTACGGGGGCGTGAAATTTACCAAAAATCAGTATTGCTACTCAGAGACACAAAGCTGCATGGCCTCTGTGATTTGCCTGTCCATGCATGTCCCTTGACCTCAGTGCATGAGAGTCGCTTAGAAAAACAAGAGTAATTGGCTCCTCTGAGGTCCTCAGTCTCATCACTGTTGACATTCGGAATGAAGACGTCCCCATGATAGAGTAAATCTGAACACCTGGGGTGTCCAGAAGCATCAGTAGGCTCCATTTGGGGGATGCCAGAGCACCCCATCTCTAGCCTCAAAAACATCACCAGACGCTTCCAAGGCCACCTGACAGAAATGAATGCCAGGCAAATACACGCACACCACAGCTGTACACATCTGTTCTTCCAACACAGAGGGGTGGGAGACCCATTCAGCTCCATCAGGACAGGGCCCTGTTTTCCTGCCACTTGACCTAGTGCTTCAGGGCCTTCTCTGACCCATTCAAAGTCAGCTGGCAACAGGGTAGTGGCCCTGCCCTCAGATAGGTCTACTGTACCCAAATCCCACTCAAGTTCACAAGTGAGAGATGGGGCAAAATTAGAGACTGTGGTAGCTGACAGGTGTGCTTTGTGCCCTTGTAAATGCATGAAAGGTGGGACCTGACTTGTCCCCAAGTGTCCTACTGGTTTGGGCCAGTCCCTCTCAGACATGTCACTACATATACATTCCTGCCTTCTTCCATCCCAGCTTAAATCTGGCCAGAGACCAGAACCCAGGCAAGGCACACCAATGCCAGCCATGCTGTCGAGATGTTTTCCTGGGAACTAGGGTTTCTGTAGTTCTGAATCTTAGATACAGCTTCAGACCATTGATGTCTATCAAATAAGCAAACAAAAAAAGAAAACAAAAAAACCTGTGTGGCCCATTCGAAGACGCAATTACAGAGCCTGGTGTGTGAGGCTTCTTTTTTTTTTTTTTTAGAAGATCTTCACCAACCCCACAACAGACAAAGGTCTGATCTCCAAAATATATAAAGAACTCAAGAAACTAGACGTTAAAATGCTAAATAACCCAATTAAAAAATGGGGCACTGATTTGAACAGAGAATTCTCAACAGAAGAAGTTCAAATGGCCAAAAGACACTTAAGGTCATGCTCAACCTCCTTAGCAATCAGAGAAATGCAAATCAAAACAACTTTGAGATATCATCTTACACCTGTCAGAATGGCTAAAATCAAAAACACCAAGGATAGCCTTTGCTGGGGGTACCCTCATCCATTGCTGGTGGGACTGCAAATTTGTGCAACCACTTTGGAAATCAGTGTGGCGGTTTCTCAGGAAATTTGGGATCAACCTACCCCTGGACCCAGCAATACCACTCTTGGGAATATACCCAAGAGATGCCCTATCATATGACAAAAGCATTTGTTCAACTATGTTCATAGCAGCATTATTTGTGTGAGGCTTCTGAGCCAGGCTTTCAGAGCCCAGCAGCTGGCCCCTGCCTGTTTCTGTCCCAACCCCTAAGAAGCTGCCAGTGACCAGGCTGATGAATCCACATGCAAGAGCCCAGCTCATCCAAGGCTTGAGTGGGTGACCTTCCTTTTCACACTGACCTCTGAAGCTGGACCCTGTTACAGAGTCTCACCATTGCCCCTTGTACCCCGCCTCTGCTCTCCTGGACACACATCACCCCGTGGAGACTCAGAGAGGCCACAGGCAGTACCCACCAGCAGTGTGTCTAGCCACCGCCAGCCTCTCTACCCTGATCTGTTTCCTAGCTGCACCTTGCCTTTTCCAGGAATCCCACATGGGAACTTGTGGTAGTTTTTTTCCATTGTCCCCCCAAACCTGTTCCGAAGGAGCTTTAAAATGGTTAGGCCTTTTACCTTCATTATCTGAGAGGCGCAAACCAATTCCCAAAATCTTTATAGACAAAAAGAAAAATCACCTTTGGAGGCATGTGGCTTTGCTCTGTCCCCACGCTGAGTGCACAGCAGTCCTGTTTTAGAATTAAGCTTCAGGATCCCTATGGTTTTATGCTTGGTGACTTTAGCTTCACTGTGAGGTTATTGGGTCTTCAGCAAATATGGGCTGAAATTCTGTTCCATCCATGGGCCATAGAGGAAATCATGGTCAGTCGTCTCCGGACAAAAAAGAGCCCAGACCCCAACAGATGTTTGTCTGCAAAGAAGAGGATGAATGGGGCTGCTAAACTTTGGTGGAGGGACTTAGGAAAGATCTGGGGAGACAGCATTGTCAGAAGCAGGGCAGAGCCAGTAAGGCAAAGGAAATACTCTAAGGAGAATGAGTAGAATAGAAAGACAGCTTAGGTGGGACAGGGAGGCGGGGCTGGGAGGAGGGGCTGGAAGGTGGGGCAGAGGGTGGGGCAGAGAGCTGGGATGAGGGTAGGATGTGGGACTGAGCTGTGGTTCAAGAGCCTGAACATCCCACCCAGCACAGGAACCTGGTCACATGGACCTCAGCCTCTGGGAGCAGAGAAATGAGGGACAAAGAGATACCATATAGATGCCTCCATCAGTCACACTTCAGAACCCGTTTAGTGTGAGGCAAGGGAGAGCTGGATTCCAAGAGACATCTAGAAAATCTCCAAGGGGAATGCTGTCCCACGGGGTGAATCGAAACAGCCATGCGGGCAATAGCATGGACCTTCCAAGCCTGGGAACTTGGGGTCGAGGGAGTGGAGGGTGAGGCAGTCTTATTTGTGAAAGGTGGCAGGGATGATGTCAGCATGGATGGAAAAGACTCCTTCCGTGTACATATCCGAATCTGAAAATGGTACCTAAAATGTTTGTGCGTTTACTAATGCTCCTTAAGAAAGGGATCCATGCTAGCAAAAGAGCTTTAAGGAAAAGAAAAGGGACTTCAGGTGTTTCCTCTGGGGCAGACAAGGCTCAACCTGAATTGTGCCCCCTGTCTCTCTACCAGTTTCCCTCCTGACTCTTCCTCCGCGCTCTTTTTAAAATTTCAGACCTCCCGCTCACCAGCTTGAGCACCCTGCCATGATGAGCTCGCCCATTTCATTTGTCGGTGCTAAATAACGACTCCTTATAAAGATTTTGGTTGTTTTGTTTTGTTTAGAAAATACAGTCGGGAGAGAGCACTGCAAATATTGTCACTCAGCAACAAGTTTGACTGACACTGGCTTCTCACACCAGTGATTCCGTGTGGGCATTGCATTTTTGACTCTGATTTTGGGCCCTGCCTGCTTCTCTAGTGTGGTAAAAGGGGGGTTAGCACAACACCATGATGTCTGTGAAATCAACAGTGTAGAGTGTTCTGTCCTGCATACACATAGACACACACACAGAGAGAGAGAGAGAGAGACATTTCTAACTTGTGTTGCTGGGTACCTAGGTCCTTTTATAATGTCTTCTGTTGTTACATATATATACACACACACGGATATCTTTAAGCCCAACCTTAGAAAGCCTGACTTTCTAAGGTCAGATGTCCAGAAACAGACAGGCTGGGCTGTGAGAGCATGTACGTCAGTGATGTAGGCTGTCTTCATGGAGGAATTCAGCTGACTGACTGAGCCTTCTTCTCTCATAGCCGTCTCCTACACGAATTACAAGAAGACGCCTCCCCCGGTGCCTCCACGGACCACCTCCAAGCCTCTGATTTCAGTGACGGCCCAGAGCAGCACAGAATCGACACAGGATGCCTACCAGGACAGCCGGGCCCAGAGGATGTCCCCATGGACCCAAGATAGCCGTGGCCTCTACAACTCCATGGACAGTCTGGACAGCAACAAGGCCATGAATCTGGCTCTGGAAACAGCTGCGGCTCAGCGCCATGCCACTGAGGCACAGAGCGGCTCCACAAGGACCAGTGACAAGGCCATCCTGGTATCCAAGGCTGAAGAACTCCTCAAGAGCCGCTGCTCCTCCATCGGGGTCCAGGTAGTCTTCCCTGACCACCCTCTCTGGCGACGGTGTAGGCTGAGTCAAAATTCAAGTCACAGCCCCTAAAAACAGAAGCGGGACAGTAAGGCTGAGAGGCTGCTTGTGCCTGCTGCAGCATGACAGACCCCAGAGCAGAGCCCACAGAGATGAGATTCATGTGCTGCCCAGATACCTAGGGACACTCCCCAGAGGTGTGGTCATCAGGGCTGACCGCTAGGTAGATGATTTGGATAGATTATGCAGAGATCTTTAAAGGGGCTGAGGGGATCCGTCACAATGACTTGTTGTAACATCTCAGTCCTCAAAGAGTGTGGGGAACAAAGGGGCAAACAGATCCAAGCACTGTGGTGTGAGCTAAGGGTGTGGCCAGAGGGGGCCATGTGCAGCGGGGCCCTTTCTCACACGGCCCTCCGTCCCAGAGACCTCTACATAGAAGAGCGGCACCTTGTTATTGCAGACCTTGTGAGGGTGCCCCACCATCCCATGAGGCCTGCCAACCTGGCTATCCCTGCTACTCCTCAGCTGACCCAGGGGGCCTGGCTTGGGTTTAGCGAAGCACCCAATACACAATAGGAGCGGTCTCAAGTGGCCTCCTCCAAGCCCTAGTGGACCTGATTGCATGGGCCAAGCTTTGCTGACGCCATTTGCCTCTTGCTTTTTACACCTCTGCTCAGCCTGTGTCTGGCAGACTTTAAAATCATGATTAATCACACACACACATACTGCAAGGACGAGGTACACAGAGGTGGAAGTGACGGCCCCATACAGGACTGGGGCTGGGAGGGGCATGCAGAAACCAGGGAGGTGTCCGCCCACCTGCCTGGGTCCTTGAGCCAGGTCTCCACACTGTGGCTTCATTGTTTTGTTTAGGATTCTGAATTCCCTGATCATCAACCCTACCCAAGGTCAGATGTAAGTATCCAACAACTCCAAATCCAAGTTCGCATGAAGTGTTTTTTTTTTTTCTTCTCTCTCTCTCTTCTTTGGATTCTTCATATGACTGCTCTTGTCAGCTCTCCGTCCTGGCTCTATGTGCCAGGAACTCTGCTGGGTGCTTCACAACCCTTGCCAACCCTTAGGAGTAACTCTACCCCGACCCCACAGAACTAGTAAGCCCGAGGGGTCCTAGAAACCTGAGGAGTGTGGGACATTCGCCGTTTCTCTGTCCATAGGCCCATCTGGAGCACAGCCAGAGTTCTCCAAAGATACCAGGTCACGTTCCCTACCAGGTCTTCCAACTCCCCCTGGGGTTCTTGGCCACAGTTGTCCATCTGTGGTCCACTCTGAGGAGAAAGGCTCACCTCTGCACAGCTAAAAAGGGGTGGGTGCCATTTCAGGAGCTCATAGAGATGGACACCATGCTCCGAATGGACACAGACTTCCTGGTGCTCCTCATAGCTGGGCCCGCACCCGAGCTCACACACAGTGGTTCCTCCTCGCAGCTGGACCCCGCATACCTCTGACTGAGTCTCCGCCTCTGTGAATGTTTCCAGGCACCATCCTCTCCCACTGTGTTCTATGGAGGCTGGGCCCGTGCCTCCTGCCTCTTGGTACCCCAGCACCTAGCACAGTGCCTGGCACATAGCGAGCTCTCAGTTCCTTGTTGGGTTTGGAGTGGATGTTCGTTTTTGGTGGGTGGATGCTCAGTGGAGACACGTGTGAGCGCCGTGACACCGGTTGGTAAATTCGCTCAACTTCTTTTCTCAGTGGAGAAAGAAAAGGAATCCCATGAACCTGGATCTTCATAAGTGTCTAGATAAAAATCAGTTGGAAAGCAGAACTCAAAATATAGTGGAAGAAACACAAATGTCAGGGTAACAAGGAGACATGGCCAGGTCCCAGCTCCACCAGTAAGAGTAGAGTCTCAGAGAAGTAGCCTTTCAAAGTGAAAGAGATTCATAAACACCCAGGTCCTAGAGACCAGCCGATGCTCGGGAGACATGAAGCAGATAGAAACAAGTAAATACCGCTGTGTCCCTGCTCCTAGCTCTCCAACATAGCTTCCCTTAACCCTCACTAGTGACCCTATGGACCAAGTGTCATTCCCAACCAATGGAGGGGACACAGCTGAGCAGGGAGGGTCAGTGCCTTGCCTGAGAGCACACGGCTGTGAGGGCCACCATAATGGATGAAGCCCAGGGAGTCGCCTCCCACATCCCTGACAGAGCTATGCTGCCCGGAGAATTGAAAGTAGACCGGAAAGCAATGCTGTACCAAAGCAGCCTGCCTTAGCATTCTTCATGTACCCTGCTGGGATCATCCAACCCGCCTGACCCAGGAACAGCCTTACTCTGTCCTTGGCATATCGGGAAGGGCCATCAACACAGCGTCCAGCTCTGAAGGGCACTGCTTCCTGCCTAGCCCAGACCATTCCCTAATTACCCAGCGTCTTAGTTAGGGTTCTATTGCTGTGAAGAGACACCATGATCACAGCAACTCTTATAGAGGAAACGTTTAGTTGGGGTGGCACCCTTATAGTTCAGAGGTTCAGTTCATTATCATCATGGCGGTGAGCATGGTGGCCATGCAGGCAAATATGGTGCTGGAGCCGAGAGTGCTACATCTTGACTCAGAGGCAACAGAAAGTCGACTGACTGTCACACTGAGTGACGCTTAAGAGAAGAGACCTCAAAGCCTGCCCCACAGTGAGACACTGCCTCCAACGAGGTCACATCTCCTAACAGTCTCACTTCCTTCAGGGACCATTTTCTTTCAAACCACCACATCCAGAACCTTCCTTCCCTGGGGAAACTTGGGTAGAGCCCGCAAATACACACAGTGTCCAGTTGGTAAATGTTGCCCTCTAGTGAGCGTTACGGCCCATTGGCTCCCAGAGTAACTGCTCCTGGTCTGCAGATATCACCTGACCCTATACGGTCAAAACTAGGATCCAAGGGCCTGGAGAGACGACTCTGTGGTTCAGAGCATGCACTGCTCTTGTGGAGGATAGGAGCACGTCAGACAACTCTCAGTAGCCTAGAGCAACGCTGAGAGAGGCAACACCTCTGGCCCCCACAGGCACTGTACTCATGTGCACACATGCACACACATGCACATAATTAAAAATAAAAGAACACTGTTAGATTTAGCTCCAGGATCGCAATGGAGCCTGCTGGGCTCTGCTCTTTATGTGGCCGCATCTGTCACCCTGTCCTCCCTTTCAGCATAGACTAAACATGTACTCCACACCCCCGGTGCCTTAGATGGCTGGACCCTACAGGGTAAATTCAGCCTCGGCATGGCATCAGTTCTTGAGAGCTCTGGATTTAGCCCAGACCTGGAGCTGACGTACCAGTCCTGGGCTGAGAAGAAGAGGCTGTTCCTCTGAAGAGCCATCACAGGTCACTGGACCATGAGCCATCTGTCATCTGACTCCCTCTCTCTTCACCATGGCAGGCCTACTTAATCCTTTCCTGTTTGTTTGTTTGTTGTGGTTTGGTTTTGGTTTTTGGTTTTATCCATTTACAGAGTGTCTGTTGTGGCAAGGTCTTCATTTTGTGTGACCATATGGGCTTGTGAAACTGCCTCGGTAGAAGGCAGGAAGTCTTCGTACCCATGGGCTTGGGCATCCCTCTGATATGGGGACAGTAGCCACAAGGTCCTTCCCAAGCTGTCACAATGACCAGCACCTCAGGAAGCCTTGTGATAATTTCTGGTGAGGGGCCCACTGACTATGTCTACCCTGTATTCAGTACATGGCATGTGTGTATGTGCGCACGCACACACACACACATATACACACATACACACACAAGCACACACTGCTCCCACCGCTGTTGTGTTGGAACCCTCAAACTCCTCAATAAGACATCCTGCTTCGCTCCTGGACTTAGGCTGGGCCCCTGAAGGAAACAATGAGTTTAATCTCAAAAGCAATAATACATCTGCCTTGCTCCAAAGAAGACTTACAAGAGCGAGCCCAAAGAGCTTGTTTGGAGAGCGAAGATTGCAGATGGAAGCTCAGGTGTACTCCTGAGCAGTCTCAATACTCGGGGCTTCCACCTTAGAATCCAGCAGCAGTTCAGGTTCAGACTGGGGCGGCTTTGCTGAAGTTTGGTGCCAACCCTGGTCTGGTGTGAGAGAAAACGTGGGCACAGGAAAGAACGCCTCGACTTTGGCCCTATTACCATCCCGCTTGGGCATGCAGACATACATGCACACACCCAGAGACACACGTAGACCATCTCCATCAAACCCATCGAATCCCTTATGTCTCAAGCAGATCACATACCACAGGGCCATGCTCACCCTATCCTCATGGCTCCAGCTCACTACTGCCCTCTATATACAGCCTGGCAAGACCTGGGAGTAGCCATCCCTGGGAGTGTAAAGGCACCTCAGTCACCTCAGAATTACTTGCCTATGTGCGATTCTTCACTGTTTATTGGGGAGCTCCTACCCCCATACAGCTTCTGCCCCCAGAGTCACTCAGAAGGGCTCTACTCTCCATCATTCTCTGGATTAGTGCTCCATCCTAGGCGGATCTTGTAGACATGACTATATGCAGGCATGTTGTGCCATGTTTTAAATTTACCCACACTGGTAATCAGGTTTCCTCAGGAGGCTCCTTGGTTTCTCTTCCCTGTGATCCCAGTAGCTCTCCCCCATCCTGAGTTTCTCCTCTCTGGGTTTCTGATGTTGGCAGATCTTGAACTCCTTTGGGGTACATGTTGTCACAGCCCTTCCACCTTTCCCTCCTACCACAGATAGCTTCATTTTCTACAGTGGTTTCATACTAAACCTTCTATCAAACTGGCCGAACTCACCCAGGGCACATCCCTTTGACCCTGCTGAGGGTCCTCAGTGGCACTGAAAAGTGGTAGCGTTTGCTTCAGACCAATCTCCGCACTGTCTTTGTCCTGGGAGGTATTGGATATTTCCACATTTTTAAACAAAGAAGCAAAAATTTAACAGAACTAAAGCTAGCTTGAGCAGAGTTCAGGGGTCCAGAAACTCTGCCTTTCTAGGTCACCCTAAAAGTGACTTGCATTATAAGGAAAATTTGGGGGACCTGGGGTATCATTCATTTTGTTTGTGTTTTGTTTTTCATGATAGAGTTTCTCTGTGTAGCCCTGGCTGTCCTGGAACTCACTCTGCAGACCAGTCTAGCCTCGAACTCAAGAGATCGACCTGCCTCTGCCTCCAGAGTGCTGGGATTAAAGACGTGTGCCACCTCTACCTGGCTATCATTCTTTATTCACTGTGTAGGATATGTCTCTCTGTGTGTGCATGATTGTGTCTGTGTGTGTATCTGTGTGTGTGCGTGTGTGTGTGTGTGGACATGTAGGCATATATGTATGTCTCCTAACACTGTGGCCAATGATGCCTGCCAATCCCTGCACTTTAGTCTAATTCCATCAAAACCATTTTTTGTATTTTTAACTTTACAACCATCATTTAAATAATTGCAGGGCATCCATCATCATGACTAAATAATGATTTACTGGAGAGTCCTTCCACAGCCTCTATTTTCCTATATTTCCCCTTACAAATAATACTATGATGGAGACCTCACATGGGTCAGAATGTATTACCGTCTCTTTCAGCTGAATTCCCAGGAGTAAAGTAAATTAGACAACTATTTTCAATATTTTTATGACAAAAGTGCTGTTTCCACTTCGAAATCTCCCTGAAAGGATACATGTTGATTTATGCCGCTCACCTTATTCATCGCTCGCATTTAGTGATATAAATCCAGGCACGGAAGTGCATGCCTATCATCCAGAACTTGCGAGACTGAGGCAAGAGAATCATAAGTTTGAGACCAGGCTGAGTGACCAGTAAGACCATGTCTCAAGAAAATAAGTGGCAAAATCTTCAAAAGCTGTAAAAAAATGACTCAACAGCCACAGGGCATATGAAGATGTTCCTGAAAGACTGCTCAAGTATGTTTATAAGAATCATCATGAACCATGAAAGAAAGCTAGACCTCACCGAAATTCTCCCTCCATTGAAGACTAAATAGGTCAATTGAGTTCATTCACAGCACAGAATGGCATATAGTTAAAACACAAGGTAGAGCTGGGATGGAATTCAGCAGGAGAGTGTTTGCCTAGTGTATGCAGAGCCCCTGAGTTCTGTCCCTGGCAAAATGAATGAATGAATAAGTGGTAGCCCCCATATCCTGACATAGAATTTTAAACATATTTATAATAAGGTCTTTGTGTGAAGTGTCAGTGATTTTCATGTCCAGCAAGGCACATACAATTGAACAGGGCCATGGCCACTTACAAGTAGAAGGCAGAATAGGGACCCCTAACAGGAAGGTCAGGGTTGTCATTCCAGAATGTTCTTCCTGAATCTGATCCCTCCCTCCTTCCAGCTGTCGGAACCTGGCAGCACAGATTGCTCCTCAAGCCTCTCCTTCCTTGTGAAGCTGTCCCACAGGGACAGGAAGTCTCCAGCCTCCACCCTTTGATAAGAAATGCAGCAGCTCTGAGACTCCCCGTGGCCATGAGGGGTACAGAGCAGAGCTCTGAGGTCACGGGCACCTGGGCTGGAATCCTGGCACTGCCTCCACTAAGCTGAGTGCCCTTGGGCAAGCTACTCGCCTTCCCTGGTCCTCTAGGAACAGCCCTGGGGTCTTTGTGTGGAAGATAAGCAACAACGCTTAGGAAGTATCTGGCTCCTGGTCAAGCAAATTAGACACAAACATGACTTCCGCGTCCCCTGGGCTCATGAGGCCTGGAGGAGCCGCCACAGATCACAGCCAGGCCTGGTTTCTCCTCCTAAACACACAGGGTACAGTGGCGAGGTGTTGACTACTTCCTGGTAGGGACTTAAATTTTTAAGAAAATGTGTTTTTCTATTATGACATCTGAATTTGGGCTCAGCAGTCCTGGAGATGCCTCAGACGGTGCTGTGGGAAAAGAGGAGGCTGTCTGGTGCCTGGAAGAATCTCCACAGCTTCACCAGCCTTGGCTTCACAGAACTTCCTGCTCCGGGGTCCCTTGAGTAACAGCTTCTCGTGGCTGACAGGCATTCCAATGCCTGGTGGGTTGGGGGGACTTCCTAGCCAACAGGGCCATAGTAAGGAGTCTCTTCAGGATACCTGTCTCTGTTGTCACCGTGAGCAGCCTGCCGGCCATCCCACAAGGCTTCCCCGGAGGTGCCCTCATCTGTCCCTCCTGTGTCGTTCTGTGTGCAGCTGCAGTCATCAGTACACTCATCCTAAATGGCTGATTTGTCATTGTTAGCTGTGTCTGGCTCACCCCGTCCTCACCTTCTTCACTGTGGAGTGTGATACAAGCTTTCACGTCCTGTGACATGCCGTCAGCAGAGACTTTTTTTTTTTTGCCTAAGTTGAACTAAGCAGTTTGATCTACATATGTCTAAAAGGCTCAAGAGCAACCTTGAGTTCAAGTAGTTATGTAAAAATTGAATGAAACCCAGTAGCCACATAAATACCCTAAATGCCCTTTTCCTCTCTCTCTCTCTTTCTCTTTCCCTCTCTCTCAGTCCCCCTTTCTGTTTCTACTGGGTCAAGTGCATTTCTGCTTTGATTAAACAAATGCACAATTAATTACAGCAAATGAACAAGAAGAAAATAGTCGCTGACCAGATCTCCTGCCTCGGGTCTAACGTGAGATGTTCTGTGTTGAATTAGGTAGAAACAGCCACGGATTCTGACACGGAGAGCCGAGGCCTACGGGAGTACCACTCTGTTGGTGTGCAAGTAGAAGACGAGAAGCGGTAACTCCCCCTTCAGGGTGGCTGTGCCTCCCCCCCTCCAGCCGCTAGCTAAGCTCAGGGCTGCACGATTCCAGCTCAACCCCACACTGGCTGTCAGTCATTCCTTCTGCCTGCAGAGACAGGCCATTCATTTATACCCTGCCTGTTTATGTCGCTCAAGTCTGAATGAACATGGGTCGTGTCTTGTTTTGGTTTTTTGTTTTTTTTAAGAGGAAGGGAATAATTCTTTTCAAAGTAATTCACCACCTATTAAAATAGCATCATAGCTCTGAGCCCTGGAAGGTCAAAGTCCTTTATCCAGAATCCATTTTCAAAAGGAGATTAGGCTGAAGGGAGAGCAGACTTGCTTCTCACCTCACGCTGCTGGAAATAAGAAGGGAGAAAGAGGAGAAACACAGGCAGGCAGAAGGAGGGGAAGGAGGAAGAGAGCAAGCCAGATGTCAGCTACGTCCTGAAATTGTCTCTCTTCAAGAGTTTTACCTAAAAGGATAGAACACAAATGTGTATCTGTGACATTATTATTTTTATATGTATATGTGCATGGTTTTTCAAGACAGGGTTTCTCTGTGTAGCCTGGGCTGTCCTGGAACTAGCTCTTGTAGACCACACTGGCCTCAAACTCACAGAGATCTGCCTGCCTCTGCCTCCCCGGTGCTGGGATTAAAGGCATGTGCTGCCACGCCCAGCTAGATGATGTCATTTTGAAGCAGTGAAGGAAAATTATTTCCCTTGTAGTAAAGAAAATACTTGCCAACTACACAGCAGCAAAAAGCACCAGGTTCTACCCTGAAAGTTGCAGGCGCCCTCTCCTAAGGACGGTGCTGGGGGAAGTCTTCCCAGAAGGGTCTCAGGACCGAACAGGAAAGATCTGAACTGCAAAGAAATTCAGATTATAACCTAAAGATGTACAGAGGGCACTGCTTTATATATAAGCCGCAGGTCATAAACACAGCATGTCTCTAGGTTAGTGGTTCTCCAAGCTTGGGTCTCGACCCCTTTGGGGGTCCCTTATCAGGTCTCCTGAAGAGCAGATATTTACATTGTGATTCATAACAATAACAAAATTACAGTTATAAAGTAGCAAAGAAACATATTATTGCGGGGGAGTCACCACAACGTGAGAACTGTATTAAAGGATCATGGCAAAAGGAAGGTTGAGAACCACTGAGCTATGCAGAAGGTGGCCTCGGCATGCCGCTCCCTCCCACCCAGAACGCTTCAATGGCAGATGGGTGGTACCTAGAATTTGAGTTCGGTAGACGTGGAAGTCCATTCAGTTGTCACACCCTGTGTTCCTTACCGTGACACTGGAGCACCACAAGATGAACGTGCCAGTGGGTGTAGCTGAGGTCCGGGAGTGTCCCACAAAGGGTCTGGGAACAAGGCAACATCTCTTCTCTCTCCTTCCCTCCTTTTCCAGGCACGGTCGTTTCAAGCGCTCAAACAGCGTCACGGCGGCTGTCCAGGCTGACCTAGAGCTGGAGGGCTTCCCTGGACACATCACCATGGAGGACAAGGGCCTGCAGTTCGGATCCTCCTTCCAGCGACATTCGGAGCCCAGCACCCCGACCCAGTACGGGGCGCTGAGGACTGTGCGGACGCAGGGCCTCTTCAGTTACAGGGAGGACTACAGGACACAGGTGGACACTGCCACCCTGCCCCCACCCGACCCCTGGCTGGAGCCATCACTGGACACAGTGGAGACCGGGAGGATGTCTCCGTGTCGAAGGGACGGCTCATGGTTCCTGAAATTGCTGCACACGGAGACGAAGAGGATGGAAGGCTGGTGTAAAGAGATGGAGAGAGAAGCGGAGGAGAACGACCTCTCGGAAGAAAGTAAGAGTTTGCCTTTCCCCACAGTGTGTCGGACTGGTAACCTCTCAGGGAGGCAAATGGACGAATGTCGGTATCGGTAGGGAAATGTCCCTTCCACATTTGAGCACACGAAAGCCAAATGTTCTCTGCTGACCTCTGCTCCATCCTGAGAAGCAACATAACACATGGAAAGACAAGCAGCTCTCGCCCCCGCGGGGCGCGCTTGCCTTTCGGTTTAGCTTCAGTCTGTAGGTTGAGTATGAGCTCCCACTAACCCTTCCCCAATGGTGGGCTACACGGCTTGTTTCGCTAATCAGTTCCCTGATTGCTGAATTTGGAGCATTCTTAGTATTGTCCCGTTTTTATAACCCCTGATGTGACATTAAAGGAACACCAAAGGAAAGCAAGAATTACCCACTGACTGAGCGTGCCCAGTACACGCCTGTCCAAACCCTCAGGTTCTCAGGTCCCCGCTACCCCACATCGTGAGTAAAAGACTCCCTCTCTACCTCCCTCTCTTTTACTTGAAGAAATTTGCCACTAAGAAATGGGATCAAGTGATTTGATGTGTGAATGTGGCTCCCAGAGGCTGGGGTGAGGGTGAGGATGGGGGAGGGGAAGAGGACAAGGAAAGAGAGGGAGGGAGGAGAGAAAAGGAGGGAGGATGGAAAAGAGTGAGATGAGGGAGGGAGGCATGGGAGGAAGGAGGGAAAAGGAGAGAGAGGACAGAAGTGAGGGGAAGAGGGAAAGAAGGGGAAGAGAGGGAGGAACAGATAGAGTAGGATTCAGAAATCATTGTTTTATCTATATTTTATTCTGACATTGTTATGAGGCAGTTCTATTAATAAACCTGCCAATTCTTAAATTAGTAAGCACATTGATCAAGGAAAATGGATTCAGCTAATTTGGTCAAATTAAGAAGAGAACTGCCAGCTTTTCTCAGCTTTTTCTGTAGCAATGTCACGTTTATAGGAAAGATCAAACAAAAATGAGAAGACGTAAGCATGGCTGTGTAGCCTGTCAGAACAGGTCCTCCCCTGGCCGGCTCTTCAGCCTCCCCCTTCCACCAATGCGGGATTCCTGGGAATTGTTTTTCAATTCTTTGGAGTCCATTAATCTGACAACCAAAAAGAGGGGCATAAATGTCTCTAGAAGATGTCACCTGTGACCTCGTGGCACAATGGTAGTGCGTCTGACTCCAGAACCTCTCACCCGCCAGGACAGTTACACCGTTTGTGCAAACACCGTCCTTGTGCATCCTAGAGGTTCCAGTCTGCTTTTGAATATGCAAATGTGGATGCAGTGGTTGCTCTGTATGATAATGGGCGTCACCTTATTTTCTTCTCCATGCTTAGTCTACACTGTACTTTCCCAAGGGTTAGACACGCTTTAAAGACGTTTATTGACCATGCACTGTCTGCCGAGGTCTATGCTAAGCATGTCACATGTGTGCCTTGGTGCTCACTATTATAAGATGGAAGGTGACATTGCCAAGCATGGACGGTACCGGGGGTTCCCATCACCTGTTGCTCAGCCCCAAGCTGAGTGTCTGCCTCACATGTTCACAGTTCTGTGTGTGACTGCTCCATTTCTGGGGATATCCTCACTCCCTCACTCTGTCCGTTTTCTTCTGCTTTCCCAGAAAATATGGGTCCCCTACCCCCCGACACAGTCTGTCTTTCCACTCACGCTGCTGTTGATCCCATTTGTGGTCCAGGGAGAATTCCGAGGCTGATAGGTCATTGGGGGCAGGGCTGTGGAGATACAGAGGTGGAGCACGGTCGCGGGTTGTAATTTTCTTCTCTGGGGGAGTCCCAGAAAACTGTGAAATTCCTGTTGTACCACGAAAGCGCTTGTACGTAGCTGCAGTGGCGCACAATCCAGTGTCACAGTTGTGCAGTGTGTGGGATGTGTGCCAGACAGCCATTGGCTCTGGGAAGGCCCTTCTAGGCCAACTAGAGATCAGAGTAGATGCCCCCACCTCCTGGGTGTAGTCTCTTAAATGTGCTGTCTAACAGTTAGGGGATTATGAGTGTTATCGTCTGGACTCTATTAGTGATGTTTATGGTCAGCGGGTGTTCACTGAGTGCTTGGATGGCTAGCCGCTCTCGGTAGGCCAAAATCATACAAGAATGAGTAGGTTTTGGCATAGAAGGGAAGGGTGAAAGGGGAAGGACCAGGAGAAGCCATAGACTGGCAAAACAAGACATGAGAATAATAAGAGAAGTGTAGCTAAAATTCTTCAAAAACTCGCGATCCAAGAGGCGCTTTCCATGCAGAAACTTCCCAAGTGCCTTTGTGTTCTACTCATCAGAAAGCAGAGACTCAGACACAAAAGACACAGAGAGTAGAAGTAGGAACCTGTGGTCTGGCTCCTGCGAAGACCATCGCTTCAGCACTGCCCTTCACACCTGCCTGGCATAAGCATCATTCTGTACCATGAGGAGATCAATGTTTCTCCACTGTCCTGGAGACTTCTGGATCTCTGAATGCTGAAATCACAGTTGTGTTTTACGCCTCCGCCTCCGTGGTACCTTCACACAAAGACTTCCGCAAACCAGAATTGGGAAGAAAGAGGTGGGGAGGAGGGCAAGGTTATCGAACAGCAGCTTCACGGTCCTCTCCATCTCCTATAAGAAATTCCAGAATGGCAAGGCACTGGTCTGTGCCCTCAGGTGTGGGCTGGAAGCATCGCATGGCCCTAACCCTGAAACAGCTGCTGAATGTTTGACTTAATGTTTGTTTCTCTACTGAGTGTGACTTCCACACTGTAAGCCTTGAGCACAGGGGACAGGGAGAGGCTCTGGTGTCCCTAAATTCTAAACTCCTGGACACTCATAAGCAGGGAAAGCATGGCTCTAACTGCATCTCCCCCTGTGTGACTAGCGCATACAGCTCTCCCGGGATCAGTCACATTCATGCTTCCCTGATAATGTTTAAAAGTAAGATAACCTCCAAGTCTAGTTCCTGTTTTAGCAACAGTCATCAGTCTCCGCCCTTTTAAAATTAAGATTAAATTAAATGGCTTATTAAAGCCAAAACTCTGAGCTTTGAGTATTGAAATTTCCATTACATGAAATAATTTTTGCCCAAACTATAATTTTGTAATCACAGTTCACTGAACTGAATAAATGGATCTGGCTTTACTCGGTGCCGTGTGGCTAATAAAGGCTAGCCTGGGCTTTACTAGGTGCCGTGTGGCTAATAAAGGCTAGCCTGGGCTTTACTAGGTGCCGTGTGGCTAATAAAGGCTAGCCTGGGCTTTACTAGGTGCCGTGTGGCTAATAAAGGCTAGCCTGGGTCAAATACAGACTGGTTCAGGTTGAGTCCTATTGTGCAGGCCTCATAGTTACAGTGCAAAAATGGAAATATTTAGGAGATGCCGAAGACGGCTATAAAATAGAGTGTGGGGATTTTCATCTGAGTTAAAACAAAGAGGTGAGGACGTGAGGTAAAACCAAACTTACTACGTCTTTTGAAACAAAGAAAAATGTCCCAAGTACCTTGTTCAGTGACTGCATGGAGCTGGGTCTCTCAAGACCCATCCAGGCGAACACGTACAGTCATGCCAGTGATGGGTGTTGGGGTTCCTTATCTAAAAACTCCCCAACATCTGCTCACTTGAGCATTCCCCAGTTGGATGCCAGGAGCGCCAGGCAATCAGGGAGCCCCTTTAGAGGTCTGTCATCCCAGGTCCCCTCTCACAGTCAGGACAAATAAGTGTCACAAGTCACATAATCCCAACGTGGGACAGGTGCCTGCCACGGCCGTTTTCCACGAGGGGTACAAGTGTGTGTGATGGGCATGTCCACCTATAGGGCTTATTCATGTAAGACCAAACAGTGTCAGGGAAGGTGATAAACAGAGCACGGGTAAGAAGCACAACGCTGAAGAGAAACTGTCCCTGCCTCTGCTTGGCCAGGACATCTGAAGCAGCTGGAAGAGAGGGGAGTAATGCTGGCCTCTGTGCAAACCAGATTCCAGGGTACAGGCGGCAGCACTAAGTGTAGGGAGGATGCGTGCGCATTATCGGCCTGTCCCTTTGTAAGCTGAGGGGATACCCACTGCTTACAGACTTCTCGGGGGAGCCAGGCCAGAGAGTATGTCCAGTTTGGGGGCCAGGCTGGCAATGTTATCAGCTGGCCAGAATCTAAGTGAGGGTGTGGGGAGAACCTGTGGGGAGCCAGACACCCAAGTTATATGCTCATGACCTGAAAGAGACAAGACCTGGGGCCTGAAGGGACATTTTTGGGAGCAGTGCCCACCTCCTGCACTGCAGAATTTATCACCAGGAAATCCCAAGAGAGGCTGCCAACACCAGACAGTCCTTTCAAATTCTGCAGATTCTCTAAAGTCCACTCCGAATTTCAGAATATGGTGCTGGCGTTTCCTAGCAAATTTTCATAGAATTAGAAATTAAACGAGACATGTGGAAAATAAATTCCAAGAGCCGAGTTAGCTAATCAAATTTTTTGTGTGCACCAAAGGCCTGGGTACCATCAGGTTCTCTGAGAATTTGCATGCTGATGAGTGCCGGCTCTTATCTGCAGCTCTTAAGAGGACACTGTTGAACCTCTGACAAAATTCGGCAAGCAGAGTGGTAAAGAATAAATTGAATTTTCACTTCAAATTCCCTGCAATTACAGGAAGCTATTTACAGTATAGGCCTCAGATAGGATCGCTCCCATTCACGAAGAGGCCAAGTTCACCTGCCATTTGCAGCTGCTCGTTAGCCAGGATCCACCATGGTTTATCTCCCCGGCAGTGCTTACTGTATACCTGCTACAATAACGGCTCCACCTTAGTCCATGCCAAGAGGTGCCGTATATTCACGCTGTGCTAAAGATTATGAATTATAGTCTTATATGGATACCTCCACAGAATTCCGTTTTCAGGGGGACACAAAGATTAAGAATTTAAGCTTCAAATTTGGTAGAAAGAATCAGCTTTTTGTTACAATTTAAAGAAATGGAGTTAGTAAAGCAAATACATCCATCCGTGGCTTCTCTGATTTTATGGCACACGTTTGATGAGAATGAGCCCTTTTAATATCATCAGTTACTTGTGTTACAGGGTAGAGAGAAACAGAAATCCCACCTTCCAGAAGCAAAATATTCACCTTCTGGACACCAAGACTGTTAACCATGCTCCTGTAGGGCATCAGGTGTGAATGGGGCCATGCTCCTGTATAGGGGATCGGGTGTGAATGGGGCCATGCCCCTGTAGGGCATCGGGTGTGTATGGGGGATTATGTGCTTTTCTGTCCCTCATTGAGATTCTGTCCTGCTCACAGGCACCTCCCTATCCCTGCATCCTCCTCTCCCTTCACTATAGGCCTGAACCCAAATCTGAAAATCCCAAATTCAAAACACCTTGAGCAGTGGCATGATTTGATGGCATCTGGTTAACTGTGTAGTCTCATGAGCTGGGAAGGAATAGAAATTTCCACTGATGGTTGTGTCCCGCGTGGGCCACACTAAGCTCTAACCCCAGGACAAAGGCATGGATGGCAGTGCTGGTCCCAGCTTGCTGGACACAGCGTGTTCTTGCTCTCATCATTACTGACTAGGTCCTGATCTGTCCTGTGTCTCCCAGTTCTAGGCAAGATCAGGAGTGCCGTGGGAAGCGCCCAGCTGCTCATGTCCCAGAAGTTCCAGCAGTTTTACTGGCTTTGTCAGCAGAATATGGTAAGTGGCGTGGTGGCCCCGTCCCACGAGGGCTGAGATGTACCTGGTGTACCTTTCCACAGACTCCTGCTTACTTTTCAGTTGCTATGGCCAAGCAGCATGACCGAGGCAACTTACAGAGGAAAGATTCATTACTCACGGTTTCAGAGGGTGTGTTCATGTGGTGGGGAGCATGGCGGCAGGGAGACAGGCCTGGCATTAGAGCGTAGCTGAGAACTTACATCCTCCTCCTTAAGATGGAGGCGGAGAGAGCTAACTAGGAATGGCCTGGGCTTTTGGAACCTCAAAGTCTACCTCCAGTGACACACCTCTACCAACAAGGCCACACCTCCTAATCCCCCCCATTTCAAAATAGTTCAACCAAGTGTAGACCAAGTATTCAAATGTATGACCCCTTGGGGGTGTTTTCATTCAGACCACCACACTCCTTGTTGGTTGAAGTGCCCCTAAGCAGGAAGATGGGTGAGAGGGAACATAACCCAGCACTAGACCCACTTCCCTGACTTTGGAGACCCACAAATAATCTCTGCCTCAGCCTTAGGGACTCACCTTGGGGGACTTACACCCTGGCCCTGGAGACACAGCCGGGGCTTAGAAACACACATCTCACCCAGACCTCAGTTTTGGAGATGCACAGCCATATCTCCAAGGACCAACATCCCATCCCCATCTGGGACTCACACACCTATCCCTGGTTATCTACATTGAGGCCCCAGCAACTCACGCCTTAGGCCCGGGCTCCAGCTGGAAGCTGGGGCAGAGACTGAACAGGGCATGCAGGTGAGAGGGGAAGTCTGACTGTGCCTCCACTACTGGCTCAGCTCCCAGAAAACTCTCAGAAGCGGAGGCAGGAAATGAAATGCTGTGATGACCAAGGTCGCAAGTAAAGGAAAGGATCTATGGGGGTGTTGAGCAAGACACATTTCACATAGAGAGATTAAGAAGAGATCTTAGAAGTCATTTGAGCTGGGCAGTAGTGCGCACACCTTTAATCCCAGCACTCAGGAGGCCGAGGCAGGTGAATCTCTGTGAGTTTGAGGCCAGCCTGGTTTACAAGAGCTAGTTCCAGGACAGGCACCAAAAAGTACAGAGAAACCCTGTCTCTAAAATCAAAAATAAAAGACATTTGGCCTTTGCATATCTTACAGTCAGGACAGAAATGAATGTGTCCTGAGCTAGATTTATGGATGCAATTGGCATAGATCCTGGGTCTTCCTGGAAAAGAGAGGAGAAACCAATGTGTGTGTGTGTGTGTGTGTTGACATACCTGCATGTATGTCCATACATACTAATCTTCATATATCAACATATGCATGTACCCATGTATTACACACACACACATTATTTGGTTATCATCTGACTAAATTACTCATATAATTCCATGAGAAACAGCTGAATCATATGCATAGTTCTTTATGGGCAATTTTACACTCCAGATACTTAATACCGAACATTTTCCGTGAAGGCAGAAGGCTCTGCAGGGCTGTCATGGCAAAGGCGGCAGGTGTTCGGAGGGTGCGCGGCTTGTTGGCTTACACGGAGACAGTGAACTCACAGCCTGCTCCACTGCATTTGCAGGTGCAGCCCCCGGAGCCGCAGACCCGGGTCTTGCCTTGGGGCTGTTAAGGATACTGTTTTCTCTGACGTTTTCCAGCCCATTAAAGCGCATCATGAGGTTTAGACTTACAACATGTCACCTTTGGCATGAAGCTCTGGCGACATTTAAAGGGAACTTTGCCACCTTGGAAGACGAAGCTGGATTAAAAATGTCTGGCTATTATATGTCGCACTGCCTTCCTCTACATACTATGTCTGCAAGACTGGTTTGATCGTAAGGAACGCTGGGTGTCGGGTGGTCGTTGTCAGGGTGGCCAGACAGCCTCTGGGGCTCCAAGGTACAGACCCTGCTGCGTCAGGACGAAGCTTAGCCTTCAGCTTTGGAAATGCGCACCTCTTCAGCACCAGATGCCACTGACTTAGGCTTGAAATGTTCCATTCTGACAGCTTTGATACCTTTCAGGTTCAAAAACATCTGGCTGGCTCTTTCCTTTTCTTTTAGATTCTCTTTGGGGTCTCTAAGACCCTTGTTGGGGAATGGTGTCAGGGGACACAGGCAAAAGACCGAGCTTGTTTATTTGCCCTCAAAGTGGTGGTTCATGGTTTCTGGGGGCACTGCTAGTGGCAGACATTTTAATTTACCAGTCGGTAAGTTTAAGAAAAAACCCTAGGGGCTGGGCGGTGGTGGCTTGTGCCTTTAACCGCAGCACTCAGCAGGCAGAGGCAGGTGGATCTCTGTGAGTTCGAGGCCAGCCTGGTCAACAGAGTGAGTTCCAGGACAGCCTCCAAAGCTACAGAGATACACTGTCTCAGAGAGAGAGAGAGAGAGAGAACACCCTCGGGAAAGCCAGCCCCACCCAGTTGTCCCAAAGTTGTACAGGTCTTGAATTTGTGCAGTATAGCAATAGCTACAGTGTAGCCTCCACGAGTACTCAAGCAGAACGAGACACAATTATCAGGGAGCTTAAAAGCTGCTTCAGCATGGACAGAGAGCTCCCTCTAGTGGTTCAATATAAGAACAGGCTCAAACAGCCAAACCCAGCTCTGGATCCTACTTAGGAGGAACACATTGTGAGTTCACCTTCTATTCCTGCCCCTCCCCACCATGCCCCCATGACCCTCCCTGGTGCCATGGGCTGTTATTTGGGTGCCTGTGAGAATTCAGTGGTGCCTAACGGTATAGTTTCTATGTGAGCATCAACTCAGGCTGAAAAAACGTGAACCAATGTTCAACTTGAACTACACTATTGAACGTGGATGGTTTAAGCACAAGCAAATGTCTGTTGTGTGAGGCCACAGTATGAGCCAACCTCACACTCAGTCCAGGGAACCACACACAGAATTGGTACTTGATTGTCAGAGTAAGAACTAAGTGGACCAAAATTGTGCAGAAATAGCATGCATCTTGGACGTAGAACCAGCCCAGGGGCTCCTGTGGATGGCTGAGTGGCACCCCTTGAGCAGGCTAAGCTGTGGGGGATGGGGGTTGCTGGTTCTTGATTCCCCTGTTCCTTTAAGAGACTGACTTGGCTCTGCATGGGAGGAAACTAAATTACCTCTGAAGTCATACTTGATCCTCAGAAGTAGAGCTAGGCCCCATCAAAATAAACACCATGAAATACGTAGCTGCAACCCCAGTGGTCTTGCCTCCAGACACGCGCAGCCCTGTTCCTCCCGAGTCAGTTACAGGGCTCGACCGTGTCTGTGAGCTGCGAACTGTTTGAAGGGAGTAACCCAGGAAACCCAAGTGCGTACTTGGGAAGTATCTACCCACTAAGCTACATCCCAGCCCCCGGGAATTCCAAGCTGAAACACTGAAGGGTTAATGCTGCATTCTAAGCTGCCGCCCCACCCTGTACCTGGACTAAGGTTAACTTGGATGGGGTTGGGGAGCGAGCGTCTCCTGTTGTGTTTCAAGCGAGTGGAGCTCCTCCTCCTCCGAGTCCTTGAGTGACAGAGTAAGAAAGAGCGGCCCCTGTAATGTCCCTGTGTGTCCCCAGGATCCCAGCGCCATGCCAAGGCCAACATCGCAGGATCTGGCCGGCTACTGGGATATGCTGCAGCTGTCTGTGGAAGATGTCAGCATGAAGTTTGATGAGCTGCACCAGCTGAAGCTCAACGACTGGAAGATAATAGAATCACCCGAAAGAAAGGTAATGAAGTCACATGCTGTGGCGGGTCTTGAGCACGGTGCCTGTGGGATTCTTACTGTATGATAGCCAATTCGCCAACTTCTCCACCTGTAGTTGTTGATACAGGATCAAATTTCGTGTGTGTGTGTCTGTGTGCGTGTGTGTCTGTGTGTGTGCAGCACATGCACAAATAGACAGAATGGGCGTCCTGGCAGTGTGGCTGGCAGTGGGTGTCTTACTGTACCTCCAGTACACAAACATCCCAGAGACACCACCAAAGATCCCAGCATCTATAATCTAGCTTCCTCCAGAGATAAAACCTGGCTCATTTTCATCCGACTTCTGCGTGGGTTGTATTTAGACGACCTCCCACAGGTAAGATCTCAGGTCTGGCTAAGATGACAATCTTCTGTTCAAATATACTTCCCTGGGGCATGTGGGGAGCGAAGGACAAGACAGCATTGAAATCTTTGCAAGCAGGCTGAGGGTGTGATCTTCCTCTAGAGCCCCATCCTTACGCAGGCTGAAAATTGGCATCCAGTCTGAATGTTGGCTCTCTGCTTAGTGATGAGGTCATCTCAGGAGCGTGCTAGGACGCAGTCTAAGTCAGCAGGACATGCACCCACTTACAGGCTGCCCAGAGATGTCATCATGATCTGGATTTCCTAGACAGATAGCATCCCTTCAACTGAGGTACAGCTAGAGGGGCCGTGATTGCCCAGTGGAACCTGAAGCTCGGAGACTGACCCCACGATCTCCACGGTGGGAGGAGAGAACCAACTCCTACAAGGTGTCCTCTGATCTCCACAGGTTCACTGTGGAGTGAGTACACCCACACACAGGCATGCGCCCATATACACACGAAATACATGTTTCTTTTATGAAGCTCCAATCAGATGTGGTGGTATATGCCTGAATTCCCAAAATTGAGAAGCTGAGGCAGGAGGATTGTAGGTTTATGGCCAGCCTAGAATAAATAGTGAGACTCTGTCTCCAAATGAAATAGAACAAAATTGCCAGGAAAATAGACATAGTTAGGGTAAGTACTGTTTAATATGTGAGCGAGAATATGGGTAGCTAAGTGATTGGGATGAAAGCCAGTGAGGGCACAGGCCTCACTGTTTGGACTTCCTCAAAGACACCGCTGGTAATCAGTGGGGCTTAAAGCCAGCAGCCCCAGCAGCTGTAGATGTCCCTGAGGGCAGTGAATAACGGGAGGGGTATGGGAACACTCCCATGATTCTGAGGCCATGAGAAGATGGCCCAAGAGTGGAATGTTAAAAGCAGTGCTCCCCAATTCAGCCCCCATGCAGGCAGCTGCCCCTCTGGGACCGATGGGCAAGCAGAAGCCCCCTGGATCAAGTCTCCTGGGAAATATGTTCTTACTCAGGACACTTACCCCAGTGCAGAGTGGCCGGTCCACACCTTAAAGGAAAGCCTGCCCCTTCTAGTAACTTCTGAAGACAGAGTCCCAAGCTTTGCAAGGCCCCTGTTTCCCCCGGCCCCTCTGCTGCAGCCTGTGGGCTCTGAAGCCTCTTGCAAAGGGAGCTCACGGGGAGTTTATCTGTCACAGGTGTGCATTTCCGAGCCCCCAAGAAAGGAGGTGAGAGACGAGCAGCTGTGTGCTTCATGTGAGAGTTACATTTAAGTAGCTTAAGAAGTCTGGGGTGGGCCATGACTTCCAGCTTCGGGAAGAAATGTCAGACACCCAGACAGAATCTCGCTTTTGCCTGCATGCCACTGTGGGCATGGGCACACACTACCCTGCTTCCTGGACCAAACGCATCTCAAGCCTGGAGACTCAGGCGAGAGCTGTCTGCTTAGGCAGGAGGAGTCTCACGATGTCCAGGGTAGGTCCAGATTTACCTTCAGGAACACTGTCCCAGAATGCAAGCCCTTCACTAAAGAGTTTGCAAGCATTATGTGTGTTTCCAATTTGTCCACGTTATCTCTCTGGAGATGCATATGTTTTTGGACGTGAATTGTTTGCAACTCGAAGCTGATCGAAATATGTGCATAGATGCGTAATTATGTGTGTGCTCACAGTAAAGTCAACGTGGGTTTAGGCTCATGGTTGAGAAGTTGGCTGAGGGACCTATGGGGCTCCTGCCCACATAAAATCGTTTTCATGAGCATGTATCCTGTCCCACAAACATCAGGCAACCACGTCCACATTCCCTCAAGACACCCACTACCACTCAGGTAGGATGCTGCTTTGGAAAGTACGGGGCTAAGGGTGAACTCCAGTTTGCGAGAGCTAGGGGAATGTCTATGTCGAGGTGCAGTTGATTTTCTTAATTTGTAGATGCGGCCCCAAACACCCCAGTCTCCACTGAAAAATTAAAAAGTTTAGAAAGGTGACCCCCCCCAAAAAAAAATAAAAAGGAATGATGTAAGATGAAGCTGCCTCGGTGGAGGGAACTTGGCAGGGGCAGGGGATCAAACGGAAGCTGAATGAACCAGGACTCCAGGACTCAGCATTTCCGGTCCTCCCCTCCACCTCCCTCTGACCTCCTCATGGCTCTCCGTGAACCCCCCTACCTTGCCATGGCCCCTCCCATCTCTCCTCTGACCTCCTTCTGCTTCCCCCATGACCTCTGCCACCTCCCCCCCCCTCCCCGCTCTCCTGATGTTCCCCCCAGCTCCCCTCTGACCTTCCCAGACTTCCTCCCCTCATCTTCACTTGCCTCCGTGACCTCTCCATGACCTTCCCTGACCTCTGTGACTTGTGATGCTTTTCAGGAAGAAAGGAAGATCCCTCCTCCAATACCAAAGAAGCCCCCTAAGGGGAAATTCCCCATCACAAGGGAAAAGTCTCTGGACCTGCCAGACCGACAGCGCCAAGAAGCCCGGCGTCGGCTCATGGCAGCCAAGAGAGCCGCCTCCTTCCGCCAGAACTCGGCCACTGAGAGGGCAGACAGCATTGAGATCTACATCCCCGAGGCCCAGACTCGGCTCTGAGGACCAGAGGTGGCCATGCGCGCCTGGTTTTGTTCTTCTACGCGAAACACTTGTACAGTTTATTGCCTACCTGGTAGTTTCTGTCTCACCCTCCACCGGATTCGCCCTTGCCGTGTTCTCTGCACCGTAGACAGTGGACGCTCCGATTCCTAGTTTTGCTGAGCTCATGGCAAGATTGACTCGGAAGGACATCGGCTCTGACGAGCGGGCTTGGTGAGCCCCGACTTGCCTCCCTGTTCGCAGAGGGCCACCAGGTGGCCTCTTGAAATGGAACCTAGCTTTCTCTTTGTTATTTATATTTTTATAAATTGTGTGATAACTAGAGGTCACTACAAACGGGTGCGTCTCCCCACTCTGAGAGGCATTAGACATCCAAGTGGAAGGTGCTACAATTCGAAGGGCAGGAAAGACAGACAAACCTGTTCCCTCTCATCTGAGTTACTGTCTCCAACTGAGCTGTCCCATGTCCCTGCTGTCCTCACTAGCCCTGCCACCCCAGGAAGCACTGGGTTCCTTGGTTGACATTTGTGATGACAGAAAAGGGTCTCTCCAATGTCCCCACCATGTGTTTCTCCAAAAGAAAATGACAAGGCTAACCCCCCCCAAAAAAAATCTAGCATAGAATCTTTATTTATATTCAAAGCTAAGCTGAATGTTCCCCTAAGAGAGGGACCCCTGGAAAGGGCTGGCAGGAGCCCAGAGAATATAGAGAGGGAAAAAAACTAAGAAATGGTCATGGTATTTTTATCCCTTCGTAACTTAAACCATTACACATAGCATTTTCTAAGACTTCACTGCTTACGCTACATGTGCTTTACCCGTATGTCACATGCGTCCTCAAACTGCTATCACTTGACTTTCCCAGGGTACCTTGACAGGAGTTTGCTTGTTTCTGATGACAGTTGTGATGTTGTAAGCCGTATAGGAGCTATGAATGTGAGTGGTAAGTATATCAGTTAAAATGGTAAAGAAGAAAAAAAAACTAGTTTATACTTGTATTTTTCCAGAGTTCTTTTGGTCCTATGCAGTACTGCTGAAGTTAAGAATATATTTCTTGCCTGTGTTAGACAGGAAGGGGTGGGAGAAAGGTCATGCATGGTGATTTCCAGCTGTGGAACTGAAGGAAGGTTATCAGTAGTCATGACTCAGAGGGTGCTGAGAAGGGAGAGGTTAGCTCTTTTTAATCGGCTTTGGGTAGATTATATTTACGTGCTCAGAGTCAGATGCTACACAGAGCCATCAAATTGTCCGTGGCCCTGATCTCAGAGTTCGTTGTTGTTCCAGTCCAGGCAGGGTTCCACCCCATCCCAGGTCTTCCCTCCTAATGCTTAAGGAGCATCATGCACTTGGCCATAGGAGCAAAGCTTTCGACACCCCCGTCGTACTTTGTGTTTTCCCAGTGGCTCGCACTTTAAACCGTCCCCAAGGTCCCCTCTGGTCACTGCGTGGGTACCCAGTGAGGCAGCCTTGCAGCTGGGGCGTTGCTAAGATGACACCGGCCTCTTCCTCATCCTCTACATTCCACTACGCATGGGGGGTCACGGTTGATGTTACAGCATGTCAGGCCTCAAAGTTTTACTTTTTTATAAAGCTGAGTAGTTAAGAATCCCCTGTAATAGCAAAACCCTATAAACCGAGCCTTGTATCTGGTATATATTTTACCAAACAGCCTTAAAATATATTTGGACGCAAAAATCATACGAATGTATATCCTTTAAAAAATGCAAAAAAAATCCCCAAAATATTCTTCTATCACTGAACCCTGTTTCCCCAGAGTGTTCAAAGCATTTTCTACCTAAATAAATCATGTAACTCCTGAGTAGCATTAAACAACGATGCATCCTCCTGTATTCATGCCACTGTGTTTTAAAAGAAGAAGACTAGATTGTAAGCACTGGTACTTGCGATTTGGAAAGTGGTGTATCCTAGAGGAACAATCTAGAAGGAATCAGAGGTAAGCAGATCTGATGTCCATCCCCTAGCTGAAGGAAATGCAGGCTGCAAATGTCCCTGCTGCCCACACCCATGAGGCTGTCTGGCAGCCTTTCCTGTCGTTTCCTCAAATGTACATGGCATGGGTAGAAACAAATTGTAACACTAGACAATCATTATTTGTCTTAAACCCAAAATTCTATGGACCCAACTTGAACAAAGTATCCATTAGATTTTGGTTAATTATATTGCCTATATTCAGTCTTCATCTGACCTCACCCAAAGTCTTGGCCTAAACTTCCCCTCGCTAAACAAACCTTCCTTCCCTGAGTTGCAGGGTGGCCCCTCTTTGAAGTGGAAAAAAAGAAAAATATGTGCCCCTATCTGGTTTACTAGGTTCCAAAGATTATTTAATGACCGAACCAACACCTGCTGCTAGTTCTGATGGCGTGTTAGCTGTTGGCGTCCCCTCGTAAGTGCAATGCCTTCCGTTCTCCAGCGGGTGACACGGCTGCGGAGCAAGATAAGCCATGTTTACACTGCAGCATCCAAGCCGAGGCAGACAGCGTTGGTCGCGTGTGCATGCCTCCCCTCCAGCTCCTTTATTTCGGTCGCTTTCAGGAGGGTCTCGGTGTGGAGTTCTCCTGTGGTCCTCTCATCTCATCCAAAACAGGACATTAATGAAAAAAACTGGTACAGAGACATGGCTGTCACATGGCGCTGTCCGTGTTATATGTAACAGACGCTCGTGTTCCTAGAGATGCCACCGGCAGCTGGAGAGACTTCCTCACACTGGCAGGCTGTTGTGGACTCCACTGTGGGAGGTGCAGCTGGAGAGCAGGACCAGGAGAAAAAGTGCAACTGAGGAACAAGAGGATCGGGAACTTTCCCAGGCGTCTCATGATCCTGTTGTGATCATGGTTCCTATATATTTTTATCACCACTCTAGAATGTTGTAGAAAGCAGCCGACTTGTTTTATACCCAGAAATCACCTTGTTGGAAAGGAAATGCCCACACTTTTAACTTCACATCTGAAGGCTTCAAGCATTTAATAGGAAGTAAATCCTTGTTGAAAAAAAAAAATACAAATTATTTCTTCCTGTGTCAGAAAAATCGACAAAACCACACACTGCAAAGCAGAGGCACTCTTGCAGCCAGCCTTTATGGAAAGGTCCAAGGTATGATTAGAATAAGAGACTACACAAGGCATATGATGGATCCTGTTTCTTGGGGTGTCTCAGTTCACCCCATCTTTACTTCTGCCTTTTGTTAGCATATTGAGCAAACGCTGTTTTTAACCACCCTAACTTAAATCTGACGCCTCTGCTACCCATCCCAACCCCAGGACCCCAGGTTGAGATGTCTGCGGTAATACGGTGACACCATGGACATGTGGCCCAGTGCCTGTAGCAACCATAGAAGTCCCTGCCTTAGAAACTGCTGTCAGGTTTGGGCCAACTTTTTTGTTTGTTTTCTTTTTTGAAGATAGAGTCTCACTGTGTATAGTCCAGGCTAGCCTTAGATTTTCAACTGTCCTGTCTCTTTCTCCTGGGTGCTGGGATAACAGACACGCACCATCACACCCAATCTTGGTCCAAAACTTTGGGCAGCAGAGATGGGGTACAGTGAAAAAGAGAACTTAGTAACTATTGTGGGATAATCAGGTGTGAGGCAGCCTTCTGGTGTC
The DNA here is from genome assembly GCF_950005125.1 of Chionomys nivalis. NCBI lineage: Eukaryota > Metazoa > Chordata > Mammalia > Rodentia > Cricetidae > Chionomys > Chionomys nivalis. The sequence continues at coordinate 53,853,563 of NC_080105.1, read as the reverse complement.
TCTGAAGAGCTGGAAGCCGTCACCTTCCGACGGGCACACAGGTCAGATTTCAACTGCTTTCTCCTGCAGACTCAGTCACCTTGCTCAGGTTCCCCGGCCACAACTCCAGGACGCCCACATGGACAGAGGCTGACACGCGGCGCTTCAGATAGACTCAGGCTAACGAGTTATCAGGACTGTACCTGCTGATGGCAGAGGAACTCCCTCAGCTGTCGGGGGGGGGGGGGGCAGCAGTCCCCTGAGGGCCAGTATCTGGCTTGAAGGAAGCTGACTGTCTGGAGCAACACTGGGCATGGGAGGACACTGAAGCCGTGCTCACCCTACCAGCTACAGGCTTGAAGCACAGAACACAGACATGCGTCCCCACGTCACAGGCCTTTGTGTGCTCGCCTCACCATGCCACTTTCTTCTCCAGCCGTGGGTGTCTTCGTGTTATTACTGCAAATTTAACGTATCGCTACCCTCATAGTTACCCGTGTCATTTTTATAGTTTTCAAACTATGCTCGCAGGAAGTTTTAAGGCGTTTCTTTTTTCTGCCCACTCACCGTTTATACATCTAAGTAGGTTTGGATCAAACTCTGGGGTTCGAAACCAGTAAACCGCAGGCTTAAGAGATCAAGACTATAATTGCCTCTGATTTGCAGTGGCCTCAGCTGCACTGGTGAGCCGTGACCTTTGCACTAACTTATCCCATTGCTGCCCGTCAACGAGCGTGCCACATCAGCCGAAGTCATCCCTGTACTCTGGCGCAGCCTGTGCCGCCTGGGGGGGGTGGGGGTTGAATAGAAAGGTGCAGCCAGCTGAAGGCGGTGCACTTCCCTGTCAGGCTCGATGCCCTCTACACAGAGTAGCTGCAGGAAGTTTGGGATGTCAATGAGAAGGTGCCTGAAGCCCTGAGGCCCAGCCAAGTTGCCAGAACTTATGCCTACAATGGCGAGTAACTTGTTTTTACTCAGGTCCCCCCGTTTTCTCTTCCATGTGGCATTAGTGTTACTGTCCCTACCTCCCTCACAGACAGACACAATATAAGGATGGGTGACATGCAGTCTCCGGCATCTTAGAGCCTAGAGGTTTATAGTGAATGTGTATTGTTTAGAATTTATGTTCTGACTCTATATGTGTTTTGTGGCCCCACTCTGTGCTGGAATCTGGCAGAGCCAGCAAGGGCACGACAGGCAGGGATATTTGCTTTAGGGTCCTGTCCTGCGTAAGCAGGAGGTCAAACAAGGATGCAGAGGGGCACAGATATGGAACATAATCACCAGGGACTTCTTTTCCTGCTGGCTGTGACTTCAATTTCTCTACCCACCCATGAACAAGAAACAATACCACCACCGAGAACTGGGCAATGTCTTCACCAACCTGTCAGCTCAGCTCCCTCCTGGATGAGATGAACAGAGGTTATCTCTGCAGGACAGTAACAAGAGGACAGTTCTTCCCGGGAAACAGAAGGCTGTGTGTGTGGAATACACGGGAATGGACCCAGCCCTGCGGCATAGTCGCCGCGGAGGTGTGAAGACCACCCCAAGTCCCCACTTTGCCATCATCCCCCCTGCCCACTGCAGAAATGAGCACACAGACACTGAAGACGCCTTTCCGTTCTTGCCACACTGAAAAACACCACCTTGTGGATGAGTTGCTGTCCTAACTCTGGCGTTTTGATCCAATGTTTAAAAAAAAAAAGACCCTGTTTCCGTCTCAGCAGCTGACAGCTGACTCCATTACAGAGGACATATAAGTTACCTACAAAACTACTACTTTTTAAAAGATTTTTGTATACACACAAACCAAGATAACAGTGATTTACCTCCCAGTTTTCTTAGATTTTAGGAGACTCTTAATCATTGGTGCTTATTCTGAATTTGAAAGACTTGGGCTCCAAGACTTCCCATGGGCGATGCAAAAGAGATGGTCACAGAGAAGTTATGGCAGGGTTTGTGAACCCGTGTTTGTCTTTTGAGCAGTGGTCTCCGTGGGGGGACTCGGATGCATGTCTGCAAATCCAATGACGGAAGCCAAAGTTGATTGTGGGACCTTAGGAAGCCACTTGTCCATAAACCCTCATTCTCCACCCAACTCCAGCCATTACCTACAAAGGGCTCCACAAGAATTGTCACCCTCCCTCCATTTTCAGTTGGTTTGCTGCATTTAGGAAGGTTTTCCCCTAATGAGCATCAAGAACCGGGCTACTTACTCCCAGGTACCCTCCTGTAGAGATACAACCCTCTACCCACCCTCCATACTATGTGCCAAAATACCCAGGTGTGGCCTAAGGACTGAGTTTAATGCCTCCTATAGGGATTCAAGGAATGCTAGAGCAGGAGACTAGGAATTTAGTTCAAGGTTAAAAGTATATAAATATATATAAATAAATATACATATAAAATAATACCCACGACGAGGATCGACAGAGTGCCAAATATTCCAACTGTACAGAGTTACATTCACCAGAACGAAACTATTTTATGTAATTCTCTTACTCATGCTTTTTTGGATTCTTTTGATAAATTCTATTTCCCAGCATGCAGGGCCCTATCTGATGTATTTCTCATTGCCAACACAGTTTCTTCCTCCTCGCTAATAATTTGTCATTATTTTAAGCCATTTTTAAAAGATTGCTTGTTTTGTTTTCTTGTGTGGGTGACTGTGGCAATGCGGTTGCCTAGCACTCTTCTATAGTAATGCCTCTTTCATTCGATGTCTGCATTGCCAATACTCACCTCCTGTACATAGTTCTGCAATTAAATTTTTTGAGAAAAGTAATATTTTCTTGTATCAGAGTAAATTCTTTATGTTATATTAAGTTCAGAAAATCTAGATCATAGGGTTTTATACACAAAAAATTATACTCTTCCTCCACAATTTATTTTTTTACTGCCCTTGATAATATCCATTAATATGAAATCGGGGTTAGAGAAATAATGGCCGAGAAGCCAAACAGGCTTTAGGATCTGAGGTCAGATCCCCAGCACCCATGTGAACTCCAGGTACTTGGAAGGCAGAAGTGTGTGTGTGGGGGGGGGGTTCTCCAGGGCAGGCTAGCTAATAGATTACCAAACCTGTGAGCTCTGGGTTCAAGTGAGAGATCCTGCCTTCAATATATAAACTGGAAACTGATCAAGAAAAGCATTCGTATCAGCCTCTGGGTTCTGCATGCATACACATATGCACACATACCCACATGCACATATATACACATACGTACACACGCATAAAAAGAACTAGACATTCTTCAGTGCTATGTCTTTAACATGTATGTAAAATGGCACGGATTCAGAGTTAACAGTGTGGTATTTAGTTAGAGGGTTTCACACACCATTGAGTTAAACGGGAAGCAGACGTGGGTCTCAGCACTGCGGAGACCCATACAGTCCGGCTGCAGTGAGGAAGGGCTGGGAGATGGTGGCGTAGGGCCCAGGCCTTTATGTAGAAGAACAGAAAGTCTCCACTACTCAAGGACCGACGTTGCCCAGAAGTGTTCTAGGTCCCTCCTAAAGGATGAAGATGCAGCTCATTTTTCCTGCCAAGCCCTGACTCCATCCCTTCCACCTGCTTGGTCCCTGTGTGGTCCCTCCATCTCTCTGTTGCCGGTTATCAGCTGGTCTTCCCGGCCCAGTGGAGACTCTGACAGCGGACCCCTACCCTTTCTACCCATTGCTAGTTACCGAGTCACCAAGCCTTGAGCAGGACTTCTCCAGCCCCACAAACACCATGACCCAGAAGCCCTGGAGAAAGACCACACCCACTCCAAAGCCTTCCTACAGGAAGTATGTATTTCCTGTGACTGATCCCTGCTCCCACCCCTGGCCTCTTCCACCCAGCTTGGGGGTGAGATGACAGGTGACCGGCAGAGGAGTGGGGACATCTCCTACCCTCCAAGTGAGACTGGTGCAGTTGGCTGACAATTGCTAGCAAGGCGAGGATGAAGGGTACGGATGCTGAGACTGTAACTCCATCAGCAAGTCCTGCTTATTTTACTCCATTACAGTCCTGATCTTTGAAAGTTTTTAGGTAAGGAATTGAGTTGAGGAACTGGTGCACATGGGGGGCAGGCGGGTCGGGGATTCAAAGCCATTCTTGGTAATACTGCAAGTCTGAGGCCAGCTACATGAGGCCTGGCCTCAGGGAAAGGAAGGGAAAGAACTAAGGGTGTTCCTAGTGAATTGAGAACACACGTGTACCATGTATGGTATGTCTTTCGACAGCTCTGGTATAAGCAGAGTGGCCTGGAGAAGGGAGGCTCAGGGAAGGGCCGTCCACATCATGTTCTTGGCATGGCTATGAGATACTTTTTCTTACCTGTGTTCATTGAGGTAGGAAGACCAAGACCAAGGCCACCACGGGCAGCAGCAGTCTCAGTTTGGCTCCTGAACTATGTGAGAGCAGGAAACAGAAGCTGATTGCTTGATGTGCATGCATTTATCCATCTCTGTCTCTGCCTTTGACTATGGATGTGATGTGATCGGCTGCTCCAAGCCCCTGACACTGTGATTTCTTCTCAGTGTGAGAACGTTCTATGCCCTAGGTAGACTAGGTTGTGATATTTTGTCATAGCAGTTAAAACTAGAACAAGGGAGAAGGATCAACAGAAACCCCTTGAGCCTTCTGCTCAATTCTTCTGTAGAACCAACCTATTCTAGTGAAAGGTAATATATACCTGTGTACATATATGTGTAATATATATCTGTGTTCATATATGCACACACACACACACACACACAGATGATATTCAGCTCCTGTTCCTCCTGCCCCTGTATCCTGAGTGCCAGGATTACACATGTAAACCATCACACCAGGTAATCATCTATTGCACAAAAGAAGCAATCCAAGAGGCGATATTTGGGAAACGTCACCTGCAACAATTTCAAGGGTTTCAGCTCATTTCCGATATTTGACATTTTGAATGGGCTACCTTGTGAAGACAAGGACTCTGGGGATTTCTGGCCCTTATTTGTATGAGTTTTTTTCTTCTTCTTGTGAGCGCTCTAGTTACTGTCACTTAGCACGCTCTGAGGATGGTTACTTGCTTTTTAATTAAGTGACGAGCACTTCACCGAGGCGCTGCGGGAAAGAGGCAGAGATTTTGGAGCATGCTCACCAGCTTGAGCTCTGCAGCCCCGCGCGCCATTTCTTGGAAGTGTTCCTCACAGCCTTTGGTGGAGTTTAAAATCGACAGCATAGATTTTTGCCCGAACAATTAGTGTTCAAGACAGCTGAAAACTATTTCCAAATGATCTCACGACACTGGGAAGCTCTCTAAGAACTCAGAGTGAAAGAAAATCAGTCTTCTAGCAACAGTTAGCATGGCTAGGATTAAGTAAAGATGCAGACAGCATTTAAAACTCACATTAGCACACAGCCCCCACCTTGTAGGTCTCTGAAGCCAGCCTTTGTCTGGCTGGGCCTTGCTCTTTCCCCCAGTCTCTGCATACACAGGCATACTGGTGTGGGAAAACCCAAAAGTGGGCACTTCACCACATCCAGCCGGCTCCTCTGGGGCTCTGAAAGTCTGTCCTACCGGTTTGCCTCCGCTTCACCTACCTTCCTCCTCCTCAATACAGGGCCTTTTGTGAAGTCCCAAGCCTTTGGGAACTGAGACTCTGTATTGGGGTAGGCACCTGTGCCACAGGCAGCTGGCATGCCTTCCTCAGTTGCCTGGCTTCCTAATCAGTCACCCATGGCTCTCTGCCCCTACCCATACTCACTTCCAACTGGCCTCATCCCAGTCGCTGCCAACGTGCTGTGGCTGGGATCTGGAATATTACAGTATTACCTCCTGGAATTCAGTGATACGAGCATGTATCCCCTCCTCCTGGACCTGCTACCTCCTGGAGTTCAGTGATGCGAGCATGTATCCCCTCCTCCTGGACCTGCTACCTCCTGGAGTTCAGTGATGCGAGCATGTATCCCCTCCTCCTGGACCTGCTACCTCTGTATCCTAGCTGTGACATGTCCCCAGAGTGTTTTGTCCATCAGTCTCAAGATCCAGCCCTGACTCTGAGAGAATTGTCCTCCCTCCTCCTTTAGTTCTTGGGACTCAGCAAGTGCCCTCAGTGGCTTCCTCTTATGTCCCCTCCCCACCTTCCACTGCTGATTTTCTCCCCTTCCTCCCTCTACAAGATGACACTCAATCTGATGACTGCCACTGTGCCCCACTAAGCAGGAAGCTTTTGCTGACTGGCTTGAGATCGACTGTGAGCATCCTTAGAAGAGGCAATCATGGAACTCCTGTTTATCTCTCTCTCTTATTTCTTTATCTTAATTAAGGTGAGTCTGGATATCCTAGAGACATGTATGGTATTCTTCAGACCTCAACGGATCCTAACCAGAAAGGATTAGATTGAAAAGTAGCACAGAAATGATATTTGAAGCAAGACAAAAGAAGAGATCAGGAGACAACAGTGGCCTGCAAGACTGGAGATACGCAAGGGCCCAGACTGTTCATTTTTGACATAAAGTCTCAGTGCCACAAGCTTGCCTAGAAATCACTATGTGGGCTGGCTTTGAAATACTGATCTTCCAAGGAGCCAGTCATGGCGGTACATGCCTTTAATCCCAGGACTTGGGAGGCAGAGGCAGGTGAATCTGTGAGTTCAAGGCTAGCCTGGTCTACAGAGTAAGTTTCAGGACAGCCAGGGCTACATGGAGAAACCTTGTCTTGAAAATACAAAATGAAGGAAGGAGGGAAAGAGGGAGGGAAGGAGGGAGGGAAGGAAAGAAGGAAAGAAAAAATGCAGACCAAAGTTTCTGTCCTGCCTGGTCCTGCAGCCATTCAATCCCAAATAAACACACAGAGATTATATTAATTATAAACTGTTTGACCTATTGTTCAAGCTTATTACTAACTAGGTCTTACAACTTAAATCAACCCATAATTCTTATCCATGTTTAGCCATGTAGTTTGGTGCCTTTTCTCAGTGAGGCATTCTCAGCTTGCTTCCTCTGCATCTAGCTGAAGCCTGTGTTTCTGCCTTTCCTCTTCCCAGAATTCTCCTACTCTGGTTGCCCCCATACTTCCTGCCTAACTACTGGTCAATCATCATTTTATTAAACCAAAATATGAGTTACAAATCTTTACAGTGTACAAGAGCACTATCCCACAGCAGAAAAACTGAAAAACTAGTCTTCCTACCTCAGTTTCCAAATACTGAGATTACAGGCATGCACTATCATGACTATTTTAGGTTCCTTTATTAACATCTAGAATTCAATTCCTGGTTCTTTTGTTTTTATGCTGAAATAGTGACTCACTATGCAGCCCAAGCTGATCTTGCGCTTGACACTCTGCTGCCTCGACCACCAGAATGGCCGGATTGCAGGCATGGGCTACTGCTCCCAGCTGCAAATGCATCATGGAACTTCTCTCTTTACAGAAGAAGAAGGAACCCTAGCCCAGGCTATCAAGACTCTTGTACTTCCTAAGGACATTACCCCAGAATTCTGTAGCTATCAGTTGTTTCAAAAGCTTAGTCACAATAAATTATTTAAGCTGTATCAGAGAGGTTGAGTTTTAAATTTTGTTTGTGTTGTGTATTTTTGTTGTTGTTGTTGTTGTACTTTTTTCCTTGGAAGTGTTAAGTATATTTTTGGAGATTATATGAGATATCCCAGACACTCCAGAATTTTCTAGAGGCTTTAATTCCATGAGCAACATTAGGAGCTGCCTGTGAACTGTCCTTAGGTCATCTCTGAAGAAAGGTCCATGGAAGCTTTCAGAGGTGATGAGACAGGGGACTGGATCTGAGTCTCATTCGTCCCCCACTCATTCTTAAGTGTAGGGCTTTGCCTTCATAGTCCTGAAGAGGCACAGATATGTCTCATTGGAACTGAGGGACTAACACTGAGAAAGCTGTGTCAGGAAGACCAATGAGATTACTTAGACCAGCTGTTCTCAATCTGTGGGTCTCAACTGTTGGAAGACACGTATTCTGTTATTTTTAGGAACTGAGACACCGCCCAGTAGCAAAATTACAGTTATGAAGTAACAACAAAAACAATATGCCAGGAGGTGGTGGCGCACGCCTTTAATCCCAGCACTCCGGAGGCAGAGGCAGGCGGATCTCTGAGAGTTCGAGATCAGCCTGGTCTACAAGAGCTAGTTCCAGGACAGGCTCCAAACCTACTCAGAAACCCTGTCTCGAAAAACCAATATACATACATACATATATATATATATATATATATATATATATATATATATATATAAATGTTTGGGGGGCATTACAATGTGAGGAACTGTATTAAAGGATTGCAGCATTAGGAAGGCTGAGAACCACTGACCTAGAACATGCAAATTAGATGCAAGTTAAAAAATAAATAAATACACAAAACCTCTGCTGCATTGAAGACTTCTCACCAGAGGGCACTGTGCCAACATCCCAAGCCATAGATTTTCTCATACCTCTGCTTCTGCTGCAATCCGTAACTGAAACTGCCATGATTTGAGGTTACATAAGCTGATTTTATCTTTATTTTGGGTTTTTCAAAGATCCTGAATAAACAGGGATTAATAAAACAACATTGTGTTTCTAAATACGAGTGATTTTGATATGAGCTGCCAGTCACAGGTGCCTGCTGAGCATGAAATATTATCTCCAGTAACTGGCAACCCTTGCCTGAAGGAACGGGCATCGACATAGAAAGTCAACCTCATGATAGAATGGTAAGAAAATAAATGTGCTTCGTAGGAGTAAGGAGTGGTGGAAGTCTTTTCATTTTAATTCTTACTCAGAACCATCCAGTAATCTGAGGATGGTGGCTCAAGTCTATAATCCCAGCCTTGGGATGTGGAGACAGAAGGATCAGGAATTCAAGTGTACCCTTGGCCATCCATGAACAACCTAGCTCAGCCTAAGATTAAGGTCAACCTAAGTCTACGTGAGACCCAATCTCAAAACAACAGCAACAGGAGCTGGGGAGAGCGTAGCCAGCAAAGTGTCAACTCTGTAATCATGGGGACCTGAGTTCAGCTCTCCAGTACCTATGGAAAAGTTCAGTGTAGTGGTGCATGCCCGTGACTCTAGAGCTGGGTCACAGGGAACGGAGACAGGTAGCTCTCCGGAGCTTGCTGACCAGCCAGCCTAGATCAGTGAGCTCTGCACTCAGTGAGACACCTGTCTAATCAAGGAGCACTGAAGGAAAGTACCCATTGTTGACCTCTGACCTTTACACAAATTTGCACAAGGAGCCAGAACCACACACAACACATACACAACTTAAAACAACAAACCAATCAATTTCTGTGTCATCCCTGCTATCTTGTGTGTGCAAAATGCTCACCAATTGGCTCTGGACCAAGGACAGACACTCTACATCTGCCATTGCCCAAGGAGACATTACGATGGCAGGGGTGCTGTGGATGTGCACAAATGATGCTGTGTACCTCCCCACACAGGCTCCTGTGCTCTGTGACTTAGGTCAGATTATATTTAGTTCTCATTTTGAGTCATTAACCATTTTACTGGGTCTATTATCCAAAGATGTGCCAAGTCTCTTTACCATTCTACACACAGGGAGGTACAGGATTAAGAAAAGGCAAAGAGGCATAGACAGAGGAAGCAGCAGGGAGACAAAGCTATCAGATGCCTTGTGTGCAGTGGAAAATATCTAAAACTCCTATTTCCCACTTCATCCTCATTTGTCTTTGGTCTCAAAATAAGAGATTAACAAGAACCATTTCTATTTATTTGGATTGTTGGAGGCAAGGGGGCAAAAAACAAAACCCAACAACAACAACAAAACACATAAGGCACAGAACAGGGTTAATGAAGCCCACAGGAAGCACAGAATGACCATTCCTCCTAGAACACCCCAGCCCCCTCAAAACCTCTGTCCATCAGAAGCAGCCTGCTGAATCCCATCCCAACTCTGATCCCCTGCATAGTGAGTGTAGAATCTTATTCTTCACCAACTTGTTTGAAGTTTAGATTTGGTGCCCATTGTATTCTTTGGGGGGGTCAAATGCCCCTTTGACAAGGATCACCTCAGACCATCAGAAAACACAGATATTTACATTATGATTCATAACAGTAGAAAATTAGTTATGAGGGGGCAGCAAAAATATTTTTACATCCCAGCACTCAGGAGGCAGAGGCAGGTGGATCTCTGTGAGTTTGAGGCCAACCTTGTCTACAGGAGCTAGTTCCAGGACAGGCCCCAAAAGCTACAGAGAAACCCTGTCTTGAAAAACAAAAAAATATATATAATAATATTTTTACAGTTGTGGGTCACCACAACATGAAGAACTGTATTGAAGGATCGCAGCATTGGGAAAGTTGAGAACCACTGGTTTATATCAACTTGACACAAGCTAGAGTCACCAAGTAGAAGAGGGAACCTTAACTGATGAACTGCCTCCATCAAATTGGCCTGTGGGCAAGTCTGTGGGTCATTTTCTTGATTAATGACGGCTGTGAGGGGTCCAGCCCATTGTACTACACCTGAGAAGGTTGTCTGAGTCGTGAGTTGTATAAGAAAGCAGGCTGAGCAGACTGTGAGGAGCAAGCCAGTAAGCAGCATTTTTTTCATGGTCTCTGCTTCAGTCCCTGCCTAAGGTTCCTACTTGGCTTCCTGCCCTGACTCTCCTCAGTGATGGAGCGCAAGCTGAAGCTGGAAGGTGAAATAAACCCTTACCTCCCCGAGCTGGTCTTTGGTAAGACGTTATCATAGCAACAGACAGCAGCCTAGGACGGGAACTGGGAACAGAGCATGTGATGTTGCTCTAACCAACCTGACCATGATTGTTTGGCGGAGGATGAAGGCAGCGTTTGGGGCTTTGGGCTGCAAAAGCCATTGAGTGCTGAGGACTTAATGAGCTGTTGTGGGAATTTGGAAGATAGTTTTAGAAAAAATGCCGATGATAGGGGCCTGATTTGTATGTTTCCGAAGGAAGTAAAGACTCTGTCATGGCTGTTCGTATGGTATTTTGGATTAAAGTCAGTGAAAGTAAAACTTCTGCTTTACCCCACTGACTGTCCCAACAGGCAGTGCTGGTTTCCTGGGGTTGGAGAATCAGCTACAATTAACAAGAGACCAGCATCGCCGAGCTGAACTGTGGGAGGTATATTCTCAGGGTCATCACACAGAAGCTGTGGTTCAGGGGTGGCCATTACTCTATCTCAAACTGGCAGCAGACTTGGTCACGTGTAAGAGTCTCCCATGTGGTACTAGAGTTGGTTTCTGTGACATGAAAGCAGAAGAGCTGAAGAGGTCACGGTGAGAGGCAGGGCCTTGGTACTGTGAGAGGCCAGGAGGTCAGAGGTAAAAGGGCAACTTCAACTGCAGTGGAGATCCACACATACTGAACGTGCCAAGATGGTGGGACAATCTCTGAGGTTAGCAGCAGCTACGGAGTGGAGCCAGCCTGAATCTATGAGAAGTTATATGTGCAATTAACGGGGAAGTCCGAGAGGTGGAGTTACCCAAGGGCTGTGGAGCCCAGGTCTTGACTGAGTCACAGATGAGAGGCATTGAGCTACATGATTTCATTAACACTATTGGATGTTGGTTTTGCTTTGCTTTGATTGTAACTGTGCCCTGGTTTGTTCTTAGAATAAGACATATTTAATTGATTATTATTTTATTATAGGAACCCTTGGACAATTGAGAGACCTTGGATTTTTTTTAAAGATAGAGTAGTTTTTTTTTAATGAACTTTAAAGTATTTGGATTGTTTAGAGGCTGTGTGTTTTTAAAGTTGCACTAGGTTTTATCTTGTGATGCTAATATGAACATGACCCCTTGGGTGCAAACCTAAAGGGAAGGTTACGGTTTAATAATGACATGTTTGTGCATCAAGTTGACAAGGGGTCTAATACGTTTTTGTTTGGTTTGTCAATTAGTGAAGGCTTGAATCTTCTAGGAAAAGGGAACAATCTCAACTGAGAAATCGCCTCCATCAGATTGACCTGTAGCCACATCTGCGGAGCATTTTCTTGATTGATGATTGGTGTGGAAGGACCCAGTCCATTGTGGGCAGTGCCATCCATGAGCAAGTGATTCTGGATTGCATTAAAAAAACAAACAAGCAACAAAACAGACTGAGTAAGCCCTGGGAAACAACCCAGTAAGCAGCATGCTCCATGGTCTCTGCTTCAGTACCTGCCTCCATGTTCCTTCTCGAGTCTGTGCCCTGACTTCCCTCCACGATGGACTATGGTTGGGAGGTATGAGCTAAATAAATCAATGCCCTCACTACCAAGTTGGCTTCAGTCAGCATTTTATCACTAGAAAGCAGACTAGAACAAAATGCCTTCCGCCCTGACCTTCAGAAATCCATGCCTCACCCATTCACGTGGTCACTCGATAGGGCAGCCAGTTCTGAGGGCTTGGAAGCCTGGCAGAACAGTGATGGCTGTTTCAGCACTGTGCCCAGTTTGTGAGCCCATAAGTCACTGATGCTGCCTGTGGAGCTTCCCGTGAGTCCCCGAGTTTGGAGAGGGAGATGAACTCACCATGGAAGTTGGTGGAGAACTCTGATCTGCAGCATTGGCAACAAAGATGGCACTAACATAGGCTCTGAAGCACACGCATAGACATTAGTAGGCATTTATAGAATGTTAGCATTCCAAGGAAGTAGGCAGTAGATAAAAATCCTAATAGCATAGTGACAAGTGGGAACACAGGATTGCACATCAGAATTTTGCTGGGTTCACCCAGATGTGAGCAGGCAGATCACAGAGACGATGCTGAGCCCTTAGCCTTATCTAGTGCATCCATGGTATGAGGCACCGGGAGGTGAGTGTCGATTCAGAAAGCCGCGTGGTTTGGATGAAAACCTTGCTATGGTTCAACTATGTCCACCCTAAAAGAGCTGCATTAGAGACCTAGTCACTGCACCTCTTTGGAAAGGGTCCAGTTGAAATAAGGCCAGTATGGTGGGGGAGTCCTAATCACAGTGTTCTCTCCAGGGCCTTCTGGACACAGAACGTGAGCTGGTAAGGTGTTGATTCTCCTGGAACTCCTGGTGTCCCTAGGAGTCAGCAGCCAAGCTATGCTGGAAGGATGGGTAAGTAAGTACTTGGAGTCTTGAATCTCAGAATTCAGGTTACTGTATCTCACAGAGGGGATGAGAGCATCACCACCCTGACCTGCCCTCCCTGAGTCCTTCCCGTTACGGAAGATCGGATACTCTATCTTTGTGTGTTTTCTGTTAAAAGGGTAAATAGAAGGTTAATGTGGAAGTAATTAAGATCTTAACTGAAGTGCGTAGTTAAAAGATAATTGAAGAATAGACAAGGTCTCCAGGGGCCCTGAGTCTCTGAAATGTTATTCAGATTCTAGACGGCCTGTCTTGAAACTCCTTGTAAGTTAAATCCTGTGTTCAAGGACTTAGAGAGTAAAGTACCTGAGACAGGGGGCTGCCTAGAAGCAGTCACCATCCATTCCCCGCCCGGGGCTTCTCATTTGGCTCCTCAATGGTGGTTTCAGGGAGGCATATTAATTCATGTTGGGCATCATATAGAAAATGTGTAGATTTTTTCTGGGCTCGGGGGGAGCAGGTACCATGAGTAATAGATGAAGGGCAGACAGAGAAAGTTACTGGGAGTGAGACAGAGAGGGAAATGGGCCGTGAGGCCAAACTTCCATGGCGGGGGGGGGTGAGTTCATCCGTCTAACCTGGGTGACATGGGACAAGTGCTGACTCAGACACTATTGTGTAAATTCTGTGGATGAGAGCACAAGGGTCAGGGGACTTCCAGACAGGAAGGGAACACCCAAAAAGGCAGCAGCAATAGGTGTTTGACACCACAGTACTGAGGAGGTGAGCAGGGGGTGGAGGCGGGGGTGGGGCTTCATTTGTGAGGCCCTCAAACTCCTGAGTGCACTTGACCGCACTCACTACACGGGCAGTGCTCAGTGCCTGCTTGGGACTAAGGGTCTGGTGTTGCTCTGGAAAGAGAAATAGGAGGTCTCCTTAATGGTGTTACTGCATGTGGGCACACCAGATACATATATGCACTTATATTCATATCATTTATATCAGTAATTAAATCTGTATTGAATCTATCATTTATATTAATTATATATTAATATTAATTAATTATAGCTTCAATCATCTATGCTTATGTCTATCATTGCAGACGTGTGTATACAATTTTTTTGAGACAGGAAGACAAAGTCTAAGTATGCTATGTGTGCTGGACTCAAATCCCAAGACTCAACTGATACTTCTCACTCAGCCTTCTGCAAAGGAGCTGGGACCACAGACCTGCGCCTCCAAGCAGGCTAGCTATGTATGTATGCATGTAGTTTTATTTATTGGTTTCGTAGTGGTTGGGATTGAGTCACAGACTACTGCCCAATGAAGCATTCTACCACTGAGACACATCCCATGCCTGTGTTTTGTTTGTTTGTTGAGACAGACTCTCGAGTGACACCGGCTTGTCATGCACTTGCTAGTTGGCAAGGGTGACTTTAAAGTCCTCCTCCTCCTAACTCAACTCCCACACACTGAACTCCACACCTATCAAATGAGGAAGCAGCCACAAAGAAACCACACTGCTGCACTGTGTTCAAGTCAGAAGTGGAACAAAGGCTGGGCTATGTGCCACCCATGCAAGAGCTCTGTGTATTCGTCTCTGTGCTCCTCTCTTTAGGGAGACTGAATTAGTGGCAAAGTGCCATACACTGGGTGGCTTGGGACAATAATCACATTCTCTTCCAGTGCCAGAGGCCAGACTTCTGGGACCAAACTGTAGGCTAGGTCTTGCTGCCCTCGGATGCTCAGGGGAAGGACCTACTGGGCCTCACTCCTGCCAAGTGTTCTGTGGCAGGTGCCAGAAGGATTGCTATCTTCACAGGACACGCCCTCTGTCCCCAGATGTTCAGCAACCAGATACCCACCACGTGCAGAGCCCAGATTCCCAGGTGGAGGCGCCAACAGGCACCAGCCGCATTTTAAAGGGCAATGTGTTCTACTGTATCACAAACCCGAAGACTGGGTACATTGTCATGAAAAGTGGCTCATTTAGAGCCACAGTTCTTGTCAGATCTGGAGCTGCATCAGACAATGGCTTCTAGGTGGCAATGTGCCTAGGCAGCTCAAGGGACCACTCGGTAAGAAGCAGGAAGCCTTCATAGGAGTGCCCTCCGTTTCCTGAATTTTCAAAGGCCAGCAGTATTGGGAGCAGTGAGACCCCAGATCCTGAATTTCTTGTAAGCAACTTGTTTTCCCCTGATCTGAGTGCCTACAGCTGCTCTGAGCACGAGACCTTCAGGAGTTCCTGATGGCAGGAGAGTGGTTTCTGGTGGGTTTGGCTGGGGCGTGGCTATCTCTATATATAATCTGCTCCTGAACACAAAAAAAGGGAGCATTCTTGGGGCTTTGATATCAGTGTTAAAAGGTCGGTCTGTGTGTGTCGGTCTGTCTTTGCATCTGTCTATATTCTCAACCACTAGCCCCTTGCCCGAAGTTCGCTAACTGGGTTCTAGCGCACAGAGCGCAGACACGGGGGCACGGGGCATGGTGCGCGGCACAGCAGGACACAATCAGGAGCCCACTTTAACCACATTCTAATCCCAGTCACTCCCTGAAAGCCTTGTCTCGATGCTCCAGAATATAAGTTTAAGTTTCGATTTCTACCCTCTGAGCACCTCCTGATGCAGAGTTAAATAAAGCACAGGCTCCTTGGGGACACCCAGACCACATCCAAACCACAGCAAAAGGAAGTGAGAACCAGAAACAGGTAGCGTTCCCATAGAGTCCTCTGGACTGGGTGCCATGGAACAGAACCTGTTGCTTCAGACATGGTCACACTCCATCACTCATACACCCACATTCCCCCTACATGCTCCCTCCCAGAGACACCCCTACACACACGCCCTCACCCTCCCACACCCTTGAACACACGCACATCCCCTCACACTCTAATGTCATTACATATGCAGTCACACACTTAAGAACATCTTCAGCAGATTCATTGCAATGCCCAGCAAAATCCTTCAAAGACCTCGAAAGAATGGTATTCAACTTCATATGGAAAAGCGAAAGAACCAGGAGAGCCAAAACAATTCTGTACAATAAAAGAACTTCTGGAGGCATCACAATCCCTGACTTCAAACTCTACTCCAAAGCTACAGTACTGAAAACAGCCTGGTATTGGCATAAGGACAGGAGGACCAATGGAACTGAATAGAAGGCCTGGATATTAATTCATACATCTTCAAACACCTGATCTTTGACAAGGAAGCAAAAAATATCAAATGGAAAAAAGAAAGCATATTTAACAAGTGGTGCTGGCATAACTGGATATCAACATGCAGAAGAATGAAAATAGACCTATATCTATCACCATGTGCAAAACTCAAGTACAAATGGATCAAAGCCTTCAACATAAAGCCAGCTACACTGAACCTTATAGAAGAAAAAGTGGGAAGTACACTTGAACGCATTGGCACAGGGAACCACTTCCTAAATATGACCCCAGCAATACAGACACTGAGAGAAACAATAAATGGGACCTCCTGAAACTGAAAAGCTTCTGTAAAGTGAAGGACACATGGTCAACAAGACAAAACAACAGCCTACAGAATGGAAAAGATCTTCACTAATCCCACATCAGACAGAGGTCTGATCTCTAAAATATACAAAGGACTCAAGAAATTGGATACCAAAAGAACACATAATCCAATAAAAAATGGAGTAAAGACCTAAATAGAGAACTCTCAACAGAGGAATCTAAAATGGCTGAAAGACACGTAAGGAAATGTTCAACATCCTTAGTCATCAGAGAAATGCAAATCAAAACAACTCTGAGATTCCATCTTACACCTGTAAGAATGGCCAAGATCAAAAACATTGATGACAACTTATGCTGGAGAGGATGTGGGGGAAAGGGAACACTCCTGCATTGCTGGTGGGAATGCAAGCTGGTACAACCCCTTTGGATGTCAGTGTGGTGATTTCTCAGAAAATTAGGAAACAACCTTCCTCAAGACCCAGCAATACCACTTTTGGGTATATATCCAAAGGATGCTCAATCGTGCCACAAGGACATGTGCTCAACTATGTTCATAGCAGCTTTGTTTGTCATAGCCAGAACCTGGAAACAACCTAAATGATGGATAAGGAAAATGCGGTATATTTACACAATGGAGTACTACACAGTAGAAAAAAATGACATCTTGAATTTTGCAGGAAAATGGATGGAGCTAGAAAACATTTTGAATGAGGTAACCCAGACACAGAAAGACAATTGTCATATGTACTCACTCATAGGTGGTTCTTAAACATAAAGCAAAGAAAGCCAGCCTACAAACCACAATCCCAGAGAACTTAGACAAGAATGAGGACACTGAGAGAGACTTACATAGATCTAATCTACATGGGAAATAGAAACTAGGAAAAGACAAGATCTTCTGAGTAAGTTGGGAGTATGGGGATCTGGGGGAGGGGTTGAAGGGGGAAGGGAGAGGCAGGGAGGGGAGCAGAGAAAAATAAAAAAGAACATCTTCAAACACAAGCTTAAAATCTCAGTTATATACAGTACCCCAAAATCGTACAGTACCCCCAAAATCTCAGCCATGTATCCAGGCTGTCACACAACACCCTCCTTTCTGAGTGGACCATCTTGCCATCTGGAGCTTTCCTCACGGGGCTCTAGCTTTGCTCTGAAATCCGCCAGCTCATCTGTTTAGTGAGCGCTCTGGCTGGTATTTTCAGGACTTGGGTTCTTCTGTGGGAAGCTCTTGGGCTTCTGTGCCCAGGTTTCCCTACAACCTAACACGCGGTTTCCATTCTCAGACATTGGTTCCTGGAGAGGACTTCTCCAGAGGGACTTACCAGCTCACAGGCATGTTGGGAAGTCATCCGTAGGCAGCACCCTGCAGCAGCCCGAAGTGCTTCCTGAATATCACTTTCACCTTAGGACAGAGCAGAGGGGCCTCTAGGGGCACCTGAAGAGACCCCTTCACTTTCTGCCTACTCTCCAGGGTTAGACATCATCATAGGATCCTAGAGGCAAATGAGATTGTCACTTAAAGGCCGGAGCCTTGCTCCACAGCTCGGTCACTTCCATAGCCTTCCCCTAGGTCTCATTGCAATCCCCTAATGGGTCTGACAAGCCTAGTTCAAGAGTGTCTCTCTGGATTCTGTCTCGAGACCAGGTTGTTGGGGAATATCATTTTAAGGTGTGTGACTTTTGTTTATGCTGCATTTGTTTAACTCTGTGAAGCTGTGGTTCTTTGCCTGTCTAAAACACCTGATGGTCTAATAAAGAGCTGAATGCCCAATAGCAGGGCAGGAGCAAGGATAGGCAGTGCTGGTAGGCAGGGTATAAACAGAAGGAAAACTCTGGGAGGAAAGAGAACAATGAGAAAACAAGAAGAGGAGGACAATAGGTCCCAGCACCCAGCCAGCCAGGGAATATGAGAAGTTAAGACATACAAAGTAAGAAAAGATAAAAGCCTAGAGGCAAATGGTAGTCGGGATAATTTAAGATAAGAAAAGATGGCCGGGCCATGGTGGCTCATGCCTTAATCCCCAGCACTCGGGAGGCAGAGGCAGAGGCAGAGGCAGAGGCAGAGGCAGACACAGAGGCAGATAAATCCCTGTGAATTCGAGTTCCAGGACAGCTAGGACTGTTACACAGGGAAACTCTGTCTTGAAAAACCAAAAAGAAAAGATGGCAAGAAAGAAGCCACACTAAGGCCAGACATTCATAAGTATAAATAAGACTCTATGTGATTTATCTGGGAGCTGGGTGGTGGGCTTCTTCAAAAGCCAAAAGAGTAAACATCCCTCAACACGAGTTAATTATGCGAACCACAGTGCCCCACACTCCTCTGAAGGAGAAGCATCCACCACCTCAATGGCCTACTGGCTGGTCATGAACAGAATGAATGTTCCTCAGTTCTGAGTCCAAACTGTCTGTCCATCTCTCTTTATCTCTCTGTCTCTAGCTTTGTCTCCGTCTTTGAGTTTGTCTCTTTCTGTTCCTCTCTCTTTCTATCCATCTATATTTGTAACCATTAGACAAACAGTTCTCAACCTGTGGGTCACGACAGGGATCACCGAAAACCATCAGAAAACACAGATATTTACATGATGATTCATAACAATAGTAAAATTAGTTACAAAGTAGCATTGGAACGGAACTGTATTAAAGGGTCACAGTGCTAGGAATGTTGAGAATCACTGTGCTAGAGTTTATACTGATGTTTTCAGGGAAAAGAGACTAGTTCCCTTAATGCTTAAAAAACATCAATGAAAATATAAAGATTAAAAAAAGAATTCCTAGGACTGGAGAGGTGGCTCGGTGCATAAAGCAACTGCAGTGTAGATGAGAGAACCGGAGTTCCGATTCCCAGAACCCATATAAACATCTGGCAGGTGTGGCCCCCACCTATGTAATACCAGTACAGAAGAGACAGGACGGGATCCCTGGGCCAAGGTGACTGGCCAAACAAGCTGAAGTAAGAGTGACCAAGGAAGACAGCCATTGTAAACCTCTAGCCTCCAACACATGAGAAAACACGCACACACATAGCTGCACATATACGCATGCAAAAAAAATTCTCCCAGACAAACCGGAAGCACGACGGTCAACAGGAAAAGAGTTTGCATTTGCACGGTGCCGCTTCCGCGTTATGTAATGAGTCAACGAGGTGAAAATTGTCATGGCTACAGCTGGAGACATGGCGTTTCCGGCGCCTCATATTCTAAGTCTGCATAACAGGCCAGAGGTCAGCCATCTTCTCAAAAGGTGGCTCTCCCCATACTGGCCAGACCTACTCCTCCATAACCACCCTACCTGCTAGAGGAAGACAGAGAAAGAGGCCTGCATTTGGCTGAGGATCTTGCATCCTCCTACCTGAGAACTCTGCCTCCCTGAAGGGAGAGGAGCTGAGAGAGAGGCCATCAGAGATTTTCTGAGCCCAGTGCGGGGGTACCAAGGCATCCAAGGTGGGGCCTTTAGACACACGGTCTCGTGATATTTGCTTGACCCTCAGAATCAGTCTAAAAGTCCAAATCTGGGAGCCTGCAGAGTTTCCTCTGAAGACCGTGGCCATTCCACCTAAGTGAGCTTTTGTTTTTACAGAGTGCACAGGAGCTTGTTATATAAGAGAAGAATCTTGGGGAAGCATGAGTTATGTGGTTATGTGGCTTCCAGGCCAATCCCCGAGGCAGACCTTCTCCCGAGGACTGGAGTGGGTAGTAGTTTCCAGAAACAAGCACCATTGGGAGTATGGTACAGTCAGTGAGGTACAGAGTTCCCCACAAGGCTGGGAGAGGATGGAATCAGATCTGAGGGGGCGTCTCATCCCCTCCCCTCTAGGCCATTCTGGAACCACAAGTCTGTTATGTTCTTACTGAGTGGTAGAAAAGGGTGGGGATCCTCTGTGAACCCATGGGTGTCAGTCAGATGGAATTATTAGCTGTTAGATTATGCACCAGACACGTGCTTCACAGTTCTGGCACTGGGCCTCCTAGAGCTGAGCCTGGCAGACCCTGTGTCGGCTGACAGCTATCTCCTGGTCCACAGTCAGGCGTCTTCTCTTTGTGTCCCCACATATGAAGGGGCAAAGACCATCCTGGGTTTTTTTCATAAGGACTCCAGTCCCAACACGGAGCTGAACCTTTCTGACCTCAGCTTCCTCAAGGCTCCTCAGTGCCTCACCTGTGGGTGAGGGTTTCAATGACACTGAGACTGTGGCCTGAACGCCTAGCATCTAACAGTTAAGACACACCTAAGGTCTAACTAAGATGGCCGGACTCATACCCATTGATGATATCCCTTCCCTCCACTGAGGCCTTAGCCATGAGACTAGCTTTAGCATGCTGGTCCTTGAAAAGAGTAATTCTGGGACTGGAGAGATGGCGTAGTAGTTAAGAGCACTTGCTGCTCTTCCAAGGACCCAGGTTTGACTTCCAGCACCCATGCGACAGCTCACAACTGTCTGTGACTCCAGTTCCAGGGGATCCTATATTTACTTCTGGCCCCTGAGGGCACCAGGCACGCAAATATTACGCAGACACACATGCGTATGAAACACATAAAATTAAAAAAGGATTTCAAGATGAACGGGGCGACAGTCTCAGCGGGCAGGCCACATGTATTTGCTTCGTGACACTGCTTTCCCCCACCGTCCAGAAGCCGCATGGCTGAGGAGGCCAGGTGTGCTGTGGGGATGGGTGCCAGAGGGGAGAAACCCTCACTACCCCAGTTGCCTAGGTACCCACGCTTGCTGTGTGGGTGATGTGATCCTGGAAGACTGCAGCCCCACAGAGCCCTGAGTCTCAAAATACCCATTCAGAAGAGCAGTCATACAGGCAGAATTTAGACCGGGACCCACATGGCTCAGTCCAGAGCTCCCCATCTGCAGCCATCAGAACACGGGTCTTGCTCTCCTGTGTAGATCACTGAGGTGTCTACTCCCCACTGCCCAATCTGGTGACCAGGGATCATTCACCTGGAGTCCAGGGAATCTAGACTGTTGGAGTCTAGGAGACCATTTAAAACCGTACCCTGGGTCTGCCTTGAACACGGGTGGCAAGACAAGGACATAGAAGACTACTGTGGAAAAACAAGTCTATTCGCACACAGCTTCTAGAAACCAGAGGGACACCACACCAAACAGGTCACAGGGAGCACCCAGCCAGCCGGCAAGCAAAAAGAAGTTGGCTGAGAACAGGGGCCATTGCCTAAGGATGCAGCAAGGGGTGAAGCCTAGAGAGCAGGTGCAGGAGGAGGAGCTAGTGTCTCCCTGGTAGGAGGGCCTGATAGACAGGGCAGGTCGGTCGCTCTGGGTCCTGTGCCTACTAAGGAAAGCCCCTAGTTTCTTCCCACATCTGTAAACCTGGGCAGGTAGCCAGACCCCAAGGATGTCTGAAGTCACATACAACACAGCAAGTGAAAACCACAAAGAATGCACACATATCACATGAACATGATGAGGCTTAAAGCGAAGAATGGCTTCCTCAACGGAGAACACTCAATTGTGTATTGACAGGAATGCTGTCGCCATGCTTAGAAATGAGCTAAGTGTGTGTTCCCTTGCTGGGCTGTGTGGGCTCTCCCTCTACACGGGAGTCCGGGTGTGCACTTGCCAACTGGGTCACATCTGCCAGGGGAGGCTGCTTGCCCACACAGGTCTGACAGGATGCTGGCTCACGCTGGGTCATGTAATTGTCCCTACTTTGACCAGCTCACACAACAGGTCTGACAGCTGGGCTCCGGCTGGGCACTGCCATGAGGGCCAGCAGTAGGTGGGGCTTAAAGATTGCACCCATTGGTAACAGGCCTGCTTACTATTAGACATCCTGTGATGCCCACTCATATAGGGTGACCTAGACCTCATTCCTGAAGAAGTCCGCCTACAATGTGATTATTACAACTACCTTGCCTGCCTCGTTCTGTCAGTCTGCCGAGAAGCAGGAAATGCCCCGATTCCCGGCAGCTAGGAGGATTTCTGGAGCCTTGTCCCTTCACCACTGTTTGGCATTTCGATCCCTGGTTTGTCAGCGGCCTTGGTTCAGCCTGATGCCTCAGTCACACATCTAAAAGCAAGGCAGGCGCCTGTGATGAAAAGCTGGGGAGAAAACATTTAGGTAAGTTTTCAGTTTGGTGATTAGCAAATAGAAGAAACTCTGTGTTGCTGTTGTAGGAGCTTGAGGCTGTTCCCTGCTCACTGCCTCTCGGGGAGCCAGGAGGGAGTTTATTCAAGTCCAATCTTGACAACGAAGTGGGGTTTTCCATCTCACACCCCGTCTGGGCAGGGAGCTGGGAGATTAGTTGGGTATTGGTTGCTTTTATTGAGATGGTAGGTAAAAACCTGAGCCCATTCTATGCAGCATTGATCCTCAGGGTTTTATCCCCTCTTGTTTGGAGCCCCTCCTGTCCTTTTCCTTAAATGTCAAGTTGACTCCACACCTCCTGAGTTGGTGCCTCTATTTTTCCATTTAGATGCATTTTATCTTTTCCTAAGTCAATCTTTATGGGTGGATCAGGTGTTGTGTGTTAAATAAAGCACTTTCTTTAGAATTTGGAATACCATGTGAAAATGGATGGGCTGTTAAAAGTTGGGGAAGGCTGAGGGAAAACAGGCTTGGGGTAAGAGGCCATCCGTCTGCTCTAAATATCTAAAAATCTAAATATCGATTGAGAATCTTAAGCCAACGCTACCTGCCAAGCACTAGGTATTTGAGTTCTGATCTTCCCAGTAACCATTAAACATTAGGTAAACAGACTAGCTACATTATTCCAGTCTAAGTTCTTACAGTACTTCCTACAGGAATCCTTTTTTTTCCCCCAGGGCCTCTGTTACTGTTTCTTGTACTTGCCTACTTTATCCGTCTATCTAACTCTTGCAAAAGAGGAGTTATTATATTGCAATTCACTAAATGTTTTTATATGCCCTTATATTTGACTCGTTCCATTACATTTTGTGTTGGCCAGGAGGGGAGGCTATCTCTGAGTCTGTTGACTCTAAAACAATAACCGGAATAAAAGCAAATCAAGGTGGTTACATATAGGTATTAAAATGAAGTTGTCCCAAGTCTGATAGGGTGAGATGTTTCGGTAGTCACAGCCACTCAGGAGGTTGAGGCAGAAGGATTTAGGAGGATTTATGTAGCCCAGGAATTTGAAACCAGCCTGGGCAACATAGTGAAACCCTGTCTTTGAAAAAAAGAAAATAATGTATTTTTCTATGACCGGAAATATGACTGCTTGCCTAGCATCAAGAAGACTTGTGTAGATCCCGGCATCATGGAAGGAGGGACAGGGAAAATAGGAGGGAAGAGAAAATAAAGAGAAGGAAAAGGTTGGTGAAGAAAAGAGGAAGAGGGAGAAAACCAAAGAAAAGAAGGAAAATTTTGCTAAACCACTCTAGGTCTGGCTGAGGACTTGGCCCAGTCAGTAAAGTGCCTTCCTTATAAACACGAGGATGGAGCCTGGGTCCCTAGCGCCACGTTAAAAGCCAGCTGTGGTGGCACATACCCCATAATCTCAGCGATAATGACAGGGGAGGACAATCCACTCACTGGCCAGCTAGCCTGGCTCATGTAGCAAGCATTCAAGCCCAGGAACCAGTTTCAAATACAAGGTAGAAGGTTGTGAGTCCCACTGGTCAAGACTAAGACCACTACCAAGTCCAAGGCCAAATTTGAAGCAAACTTTAATTAAATACTGGCCCGGTGAATGGACTCTGGCCAGATCCATCTCTGGGTTTCCAGAAAATGGCCCCAATCACAGGTGCAGCAGCGTAAGTATTTCCAGTTGTGTCCAATCGGGGACAAGCATACATCTGATGTAACTTTGGCCTACATCCAATCAGGGCAAACATACATTCTGGCATATTTTCTCTGAATCTCCCACCCACATGTGATTAAGCACGTCTGGTGTAGACGGGCCCAACAACCTCATTTAGGGAAGTGAAAACCTGTGGCTTCTCATCCCCATTAAACAACAGCCTCCAGCATTCCAGGAACTATCTGTCCTTGTATAAGGGGCTTGCTGATCAGAGGCATTTTTGCTTCATGGATCTCTGTGGTATAGTAATTAAAACTTCAAATGTAACTTTGGCTCTCACAAGGCATTCGAGGACCAATGACTCTCTCAATGTTGCCCTGGGGTTGCCAAATATTCTTGTGTAAGAATGCAAATATCCCCCCCACACACACACAACTGGGAGGGATATCAAAACCAAAACAAACAAAAATACTTCTATCCTTCTATGTCACCTGAGTCCCCCAGTCCTGGTTGGCATTGTCCCAGGAAGTATAGCACAGACCTTTGTGGGATAGTGGAAAGTCCACTGGAATTCCTCACAGTTTCTTCCTAGATTATAGCACACCCCTAATGGTTCCCACTGAAGCATGGTGTTCTCCCAACAGTCCCTTCTGGTGCAGTGTCCTCTACTAAAGGTTCCCTCTGGAGATGGCACCCCTGCTCCCATGATTCCTACAAGCATGGCATGGCCCACTAAATGTCACAGTGGTATCGTAGTGTTAAGATAGGCATGTTTCTCCTTCCTGGGTACGGCTTTTTATCCTCCACAATGGTGACATTCCATTCTGAAAATTTCCGCTGGGGATTCATTTGGTGCTATAGAACCTCTGATACCTTTTTCCCTCCTGAAGCCAGAATCACCTAAACACCCTACCTCCAAAGATGTCACAACCATGAAAAGCCCCTATGGACACATGTCCCCACAGGAATAAGTCACTCAGATTAAAGTCATGTAATTGCTCATGTCACTGTCAGGATGTCTATAGCTGACTGCTAGGGCAATGTCTTTATAACCACTAACTTTCTACTTCCCATGAGCCCTGCCCATTGTATGTGGCTGATATTCAGAAGGCAAAGATTTTGGGGTCATAAGACTACTCCTGCTTTCACTGTGGAGACCAAATACTCTGGAATCACAGGGATGACTCAGGAAGGCCCTGGTGCTGCTACAAGGTCACCTTACCAGCAACTCCTGGCCTAAAGGTCCATTCCTGGCTGTAGGCCCTGTGCCTTGTGGCTCAGAACTCACGAGGTTTCCAGAAAGAGTTTTTAGGTAAAGAAATGGGCACAGTGTATGTTTCTATCAGTTGGAAGGCCTGCAGATCTCTGAGAGTTTGAGGCCAGTCTCCTCTACAAAGTGAGTTCTAGGACAGCCAGGGTTACACAGAGAAACCCGGTCTCAAAACACAACAAAAAATTGCAATATTCAACGAAAAAATTCAAAACTAATCAGTCAGGTTTTCCCCAGAGGCCTGCTGTGGAAAGGGCGGTCCAAGTGGGGTTCTATAGCTGGGACAGTGGAGTCGGGTTGATTATGAGGGCAGTGGGAAATTTCAGAGAAGAAACAGACACCCACGCTAGGACATTGACCTTGCTGCAGGGACTCTAGAGACTTCTCCCTGAGGGCAGGCCTTTTAGCAGGAATTTAATCTGAAAGTGTTAGCGTCAACTTGGTGGGACTCTTGGCCAAACTGGCCCAACGGTAGGACCTTGAGAAACTAACAGGACCCTGCTGGGAAGTAGGGTGGAATACGCCACTGGGAAGATTGCAAAGAGGAGCTTGTGACTGAGCCTTTGACACATCAGAAACCTGGTTCCAGCTGCGCTCTAATGGTTCATCTAGTGGTGGATGCCACAAGGCTTGTCCCAGTAATTATACTGATAATAGGTTAACACAGGCTGATCGTCCAGAGGACCTGGTTCTTCTTCCCAGTACCCACATGGTAGCTCACAGGAGTTTGTACCTCCAGTTCCGAGAGATCTGACACTTTCTTCCGACCTCCTCAGGAGCTGCATTCATGTGACACACAGACATACAGGCAGGCAAACTCAAAAACCACACAGGGCACAGTGTCTGGGCAAATTCTGAATCAGAAGAGGATTAAGGAAGAGGGGTCAGCACTCACTCATCAAAAGTGAGGCTGCCGCTTTGGCCACAACAGAAGAAAGAAAGGAGTTTCAGGACAAGTCAGTATGAAGAGAACTGAAGGATTATTAAGAAAACGGTGGCCCACGCCTTTAATTCCAACGCTTGGGAGGAAGAAGCAGATGGATCTCTGTGAGTTAGAGGTCAGCCTGATCTAAAAACTGAGTTCTAAGACAGTCAGGACTATTAGACAGAGAAAAACCCCGTTGCCAGAAAAGAAAGAAAGAAAGAAAGAAAGAAAGAAAGAAAGAAAGAAAGAAAGAAAGAAAGAAAGAAAGAAAAGAAAAATGCTTTCACCTAGGTGTAAGCTTGGGTGTACTTACTAAACAGATAGCATGTAGCCGAGATGAAGAATTTACTTTTCTTTTAGTAAATGAAGTCAGTACAGTTTTTGAGGAACAATGAACAGGATCACAGCCTGACAAAGGAAGAACATGGGCCACAATGGTGGAAGAAGTCTTTACTAAGACACAGGGAGTTAAGACATATGCTCGACTGTGGACAAAGTTCACAGTCCTGTCTGTGAAACTGTGAAATGCCCAGAAATCTGGAGGTTTATGGCTGGGAGAAGAGGAGTGAAGGTTTTTTTTGTTTTTGTGGCTTTTTTTTTTTTTTTTTTTTTGGTTTTTCGAGACAGGGTTTCTCTGTGGTTTTGGAGCCTGTCCTGGAACTAGTGGAACTAGCTCTTGTAGACCAGGCTGGTCTCGAACTCACAGAGATCCGCCGCCACCACCGCCCGGCAGGAGTGAAGTTAAACTCAAAGATCACTCAGGTTTAGGCCTTAGCTATGGCTTGTCACTATTTTAACATTCTTGTTTGCAATATTTCCATTAAAAAGGAATATTGTGCCAGGTGGGGTGGCACATGCCTTTAATTCCAGCACTGTTCTGGGACAGCCAGGACTGTGTAACCAACATACATACATACATACACACATACATACATACATACATACATACATAAATAAGATTATTGCATAAGAATATTGTAGGCAATCTTTACAGTGAATTCATTAAGACTCTGGGGTGAGGGACTCCTTTCCCTTCCCACATCTTCTTGATTTTCCCTGCCTTTCTAGTCTCCCTTGATTACCCATTTTTAAGATCATCTTTTCTTGTAAGATGCAAGTTGATAGCCAGTTTGTCCCTAAAGATTTCATGAGTTATCCTGCCCCCAAAGACAAGGGGCCCAGCACACTGCACACATGGGGGACAAGGAGGAGAGGCACTTGCAGGTAACCAGCCATATGGGTTAGATCTGGGTCTCTTGTTCCCATGACTACTACTGCCTCTGGGGAATGACTCCATGGATCCAAGTCTAGGTATCTTTCTTCCTCTCTCCCTCAGACACACACGCCCCTTTGAGAACTCTGTCAGGAGTCCTGAAGGAGGATTAGATTTTTATCTTTTGAGATTAAAATACAGTTACATCATAGCTCCCTTTCCTTTTCTCCTTCCAAGTCCCTCCCACATTACCCTGCCTGGCTCTCTTTCAAATTCATGGCAAGAGGAGACTCATTACCCACGTGCTAATGCCTTCTAAGGGAAATCTTTCCTTTTCATTATTTTACTTGTGTGTGTTCCCAAGCATGCCACAGCAGACCTCGATACCCACACTCACATGGTAGAAGGAAATCTCTTCTTGAAACAAGGAAACATTACATGAGTGCATTTTGCTAGCACCCCAGGAAGCGAGTGTTAAACTGCCCCTCACATCACCTCAATCAAGCACACTCATTCCAATCTGCCTTCTCCAAATGGCCCACGGCATAATATCTGAGGGCAGCAGCCTAGAGACTCCATCCAGGAGCGCTGGGTTTCTTCCTATGGAATGTTTACCAAGGTGCTCGGGGCAGGCAACTGTCACTTCTTATAGCGGTGTGGCACCTGACACACTGGAAGTTAAGAAGTGGCTAGAGGAGCCTTCTGTCTTGGCTGGCCAGGCTGAAGGGAGTGTCTGGGGTGTAACCCTGCAGGTGGTGACAGCAGAACAGGAGTCAGACTGGATTTGTTTGGTTTTTTTGAAAGCAGTCTAACCCAGGCTGGCCTTAAACTCCATACACGGCTAATACCTTTAACCTCCTGACTTTCCTATGTCCACCTCCCAAAGGGCCAGGATTACAAAAACAATGCCAACTCACCCAGTTCACTTTTTTCTCTCTTCTTTCCTTCCTTCCTTTAAATTTTTTTTTTTTGTTATTTTGAGACAGGGTCTCATGTAGTTGTTTACAACAGTAGAGTGGGGGAGACACAAACTGAGGCGCTAACCGTGGGTTCAGAGGTGCCACGGGAAACAGAAAAAAAAACCTGAAAGTTGAATGTCAATGTAAATCTTGCCCCTAAACAGATATGGTTCAGTAGTGCTTCCAAAGACCCTATGCACAAGTCACAGGGGCATAGGGCTTACGTCACAGTCCGTTGGTCTTTTTATCCATCTCATGTGTGATGTTTCTCAAACGTTCTTTTGCAGGTGGCCTGGTTAACTGTGTTGAAATTCCCGGACGTTCAGAGACAAAATCAGAACCAGGAGCAGGTTGGGTAGGTACGTACACGAGTTTATTCCTTCTTTTTTTTTCTTTTCTTTTCTTTTTTTTGAATTTCCGAGACAGGGTTTCTCCGTAGTTTTTGGTAACTGTCCTGGAACTAGCTCTTGTAGACCAGGCTGGCCTCGAACTCACAGAGATCCGCCTGCCTCTGCTTCCCAAGTGCTGGGATTAAAGGCGTGCGCCACCACCACCCGGCCTGGAGTCTTTTCTAACCAGCTATCCTGCCTCAAGATAAGATGTGATACAGTCCAGGCTAGGGTGGGCATCTGGGTAAGAGATAAGAACTTGCAAACACCTTACTAGCTAACATTGCACAAGGAGCAGCAGGCCAGTTGTGTGGCTCAGGAGCCACTGTTCTCCTGTTGTGCTCGGTGGCTGCTCTTCTCCAAGGGCTGGCTATCTGCTCAGAGAGAGGGGACCGATTCTGCTCCGCCCTCTGCTATCCTACGAGCCCTAACAGGTCCTTGGGTAGGTGCATGGTATAGGTGAACTGGGGTCGAGAGGTCTTTGCTCTTCCAGTAATGCTGCTGTCTTTAGGGATCCAGGGCCAACTAGCTTCGGCTCTTGGCAGGAGCACCGGACTTGACTTTGAGCAGAACCCACTGTACAGACAAGAACCGGGTGCCAACACCCGGAAGGCAATGCTATTTGTAGCAAGGGACGCGCTCTGGTCCATTCTGCCCGCCTGAGCACAATATACTAGCTTCAAGAGCTGGCCCACAACGAGGAAACACCAACCGAGAGACGTATGCAAGGGTGGAACCTCAGAGGCCCAAGGGACACGGGGTGGGTGACGGGGTGGGCAAACGTGGGGAGGGTCTTGGGGGACAAGTCCATGCAGAAAAATGGGGGGGTAGTTTAGGGTCTCAGTTGAGTGTTCTTGAGGAACTGTACCACGGCCCCCTCCCTACCCTTCTTCAGGGTTCCAGAACCAGCTTGAATCACGACAATCAAATCCAGCATAGCTCGCTGCAGAAATCCAGGCGCCCTCGCGGCGCTGGGTGGTACGGCCCGCACCCCTGCGACTGCCTTGGTAGTGTCCCATGGGGGCGGGGCCTGGGCTTGTCGGCCGTGGTGCGCGTGCGCAGTGGGTTGTGTTTGCTTAGCTCGCGACACTGTCGTGGGTAATCCTCCGGCGGTCTGGGCGGGACGGACCGAAAGCCCGGCGCCGAGGCGGAGACACAGGTGGGCGTGGGGTCTTGGTCTCCGGTGCCACCCACCGGCCGGTATCCTGGTCTGGTTCATGGCACTGGGTATGTCCACGGCACTGGAGCCCCGGGGACGCCGAGTCTGAGCAGCTGATGGGCCAAGAGGCGGCGCCCACCTTCTGCTCACCTGAATGCAGGTGAGGCGTGGAGGGCGCCCTGTGTACACCCCCGCCTGCACTGGGGCTGCCATTGCCTGGCCATCCGGGGAGGAGGCATTGTTTTGGCTTTTGCCTCCAGGTCATGCATGGGGCCAGCGGGGTCGCAAGTGGACGGGTCAGTCTAGGTGCGATTGCACAGGTCGACACCGGGCGCAAGAGAACATGGTACGACGAGGAGCAGCAGCAAAGGGACGGACCATCTGGGGCGAAGTGGGGACACGCTGGGCTAGCTCTGCACAGTGCTAAGGACTGGAGAGCTTGATCATGGATGGATCATCATGGGACCAGAGGAGGAAAGGCCCTGTTGGCCTGGTCGGCAGGAGTTGGCTCTGGGTGGTGTCAGCATATATAGTGAAGGGGGAGGGGAATAAAACACCTAGCTGGAGTCAGCAGTGTACAGGAGATAACAGGTTCTGGGCCTGTGGTGCTGCTCAGATAAGGAAGGATAGGGTGGAACTCTGCTTGCTCGTGGGTGTTGGAGGCCTTTGGTGGTGGCAACGCCTTTAATCCCAGCACCCCGGAGGCAGAGGCAGGCAGGTCTCTGTGAGTTCAAGGCCAGCCTGGTCTATAAGAGCTAGTTCCAGGACAGGCTCCAACGTCACCAGGACAGGCTCCAACGTCACAGAGAAACCTTGTTTCGAAAAGGTAAAAAAAAAAAAAAAAAAAAAAAAAAAAAAAAAAAAAAGTCTGAAATGATTGGGAGTAGATGGCAGTTGCTAAGTATTGTTTGAATTTGTCACTATTTTCTTATCTGTTTATATATGAAATCTGTAGCTATACACTGGATTTGTTTCCATGGTTTTTAAAAAACTTTTCAGGAAGAATGTGAGCATTTGGAAAAGGTCATGATTCAGGAAACATCACTATTGTATGGGATGCCTACCCAGCTACCAGGTCTTCTATTAGCTCTAATAGATCTGCCCTAGCTTCCGGGTTCTAGTTGTTATGGAAACAACGCTTACAGTAGACCCTGGCCTCCCTTCCAGGCCCAGAGAAGTTCTCCCTGAGATGCTTAGCACAGGATATCTTAGGGTAATGAGAACCTGGAGAACCCTGTTAGGGCAGTGGGTAGGTGAATGTGTCCCCCTAGGCCACCGAGAACCACTTGGAAGAGGATTAGTGAGGGAGTTTTACTGATGTGTTGCCAAAGGCAAAGAAACAGTAAACAGCTTACATGTGTTTATCCCTTCTTTTTTACTAAAAAGGAAAGGGTTTTATCTAGGGAAAAGCTGACTCAGCGTGTGCCTGAAACTGGTGGTGTTGCTTAGAGCTTGCTGGGGGGGGGGGGGGGGGGGGGTAATGAGGTTTCGTTTCTCCATTTCCAGGCGCATGCTCTGCAGTTTTGTTTAAGCATACATTCCTTTTGATGTTGGGGAAATACTGTGACCAAACACCTGCGTGCGATGCCTAACGTCTTAGCCCATGGGCATGCACTGTTGATCCTGTCAGAGAAGAGTGACAGCCAGTGTGGAGAAGAAAACGGAGGGAGGGTTTCTGCTGTCAGTAACCAAAACAAGTGCCTAGTGAGCTGAGATGTGTGAGTGAGAGGCAGAACTGGTGAGTGTCCTGGGGTGCAGTGAAACCACAGCCTGTGGGGCCATCGCTGCACCCTCCCCCACCCCGTGGGAAGAGAAATCAAGGAAACTTTCAGTGCCCCAGAGACCACCCCGGTTGAGAATTAGGAATTAGAATTAGGACCCCCTGTGTGCACCTTGGTAAATGGTGAATCTGGTGGGTGACTGAAGAGAGAACGGAGAACATGGCGGCTCCTAGGTGGAGGGGAAGGTTTATCAGAGAGGTGAGGGAGAGCAGAGGCATCTGGGAGAGCCCAGAGTGAACAGGACCCTGAGCCAGGCCATGGCATGGGAAGGGAGGGGAGAGAAGAGAGCCAGGAGACCAGCAGACCAAGAGGCCAAAAAGGCAAAAAGGGTTGCATAACCAAAATGGCAATGACTGGGTTATATGGGGAAGAGCAGTTGAGGGAAAGGCAGCCCAGCCCCTGGGCTGGAGAAGTTCAGGGTGGGGGGGTAAAGTATCTTAGCCAGGTTCCTCCCTCCATAACAGGTAGGGGCTTCTGGGAGAAGCTAGCAGCCAGTGTCAGCTTCTATACGTTAATGGACCCCTTTGTCCCAGGGTTATTCCTCTGACTGTAGTTCCAAGTTTGGGGCTCGTTATCCTAACTAAACACAAAGTTCTGCTATACCAAGCAGTCTGGAGGAACCCACTTAAAATAGAAAGCTGAAGGGTTTCACGGGTGCTGACTCTAAGCTCCTGGTGATGTGGCCCTCTGGTCACAGCAGCTCCAAACTGACACTCTTGTCCATTTATGTACAACTGAGGTTTTTTTAAAAAAATATGTATATATTTATTTAATTTTATTTTATTGTGCATTTGATATAAAGGTGTCAGATTCCCTGGAACTGAAGTTAACAGACAGTTGTGAGCTGCCATGTGGGTGCTGGGAATTGAACCCCAGTCCTCTAGGAGAGCAGCCAGTGCTCCCAGCCACTGAGCCATCTCTCCAGCAGGAGATTTCCTTTTTAGAAGGCACAGTTCACTACAAGTAGAGCTCAGGCCAGTGACTGTAATATAAGAGGAGCTTTGGAGAGCCACCCCCCGCCCCCATCTCAGAGGAACACAGAATTGGTGAGTTGCACTGGGCCCTGGGCTCAGTCCTGCCTTTGGCTCCTCCATGGAGCTTGAGGACTGAAGGTTAAGTGGCGGGAGCAGTGGCAGGCCACTGTGCAGCTTACTTCAGGCAGTGAGCAGTATGGAGAAGTCCCCAAACTGGGCTTGGTGTGAAGCAGGCATGCAGAAGGGGAATGGCTGTGACCTCAGTGTCCCCTTTTTTGCTTTTCTAATGTGAGACGGATGTGGTCGGTTTGAGGAGCAGAAAGGGACGCAAAAGGAGAACTGAGCTGGTCCCATAAGCATCTGAGCTGCCTACTGGGCACAGCTGTGACTCTGCAGAGGGGACCAGCAGGGCTCTCCAGGCCTCTGGGGAGGGATGGCCAGCTGCATCCCAACACCAGCCAGGTGAACTCTCGTGGCTGAGGGTGGCTGAGGGTGTTGAAGTTTACCTTGCTGCTGCCTGCCCAGATGAAGGATGCTTGGTGCTGTTAGCTGTGGAGACATCACAGGCCGCCCAGGTCTCTGCGTGGTGCTTTATGGAAACCTACAGAGCAGGAGGTCTGAGCACCGAAGCAGCCTGGGGAAGCAGTGGATAGGACTTCAAGTGTGGTGTGTATTCTGGTGTATAAGTCACCGTTTCTGTAACTGTTTGGCTCCTGATCTGGAATGGCCAGGACGTCTCCTCCTCCTCCGCGTCTTGTGTAAGTGACTGATGTGGACATGTCCTTTAAATGCCCCCCCTCCAAAGGTACCTTGAAGATTTGGAGCCATCCTCTCTCTGGTGAAGAGGAAACAGACTAGTTGGATGCGCCTGACACAGCGGGTGCTTCACACTCCGCTAGCCTCTATTTCCGTGTAGATTTTATTTCCAGGGTTAGCCCCCATGCTCAGGCAAGCTCTGAGAAGCCACTCAGCCAAGCCATCTTTGAGCCACTGATCTTGAGGCTCTGGGGTTCCTCCCACTCTGACTAAACCAGAACCTTCTTGAGACAGTGTTTGTGTCCCTTGATTTAGGAAGTAGATTGAGTAGAGATTACCAGAGTTGGGGGGTCCGCCCAGGCCCCATGGAAGCTGACTCCTGGCACAGTGATGCAATCACACCAGAACGGAAACTTGTGCCTGGTCTCGTGACTTGTGGGCAAGTGCAAAATGGTACCTTTTTTACTCCAGATCCAGGAAGAAGATCTGCCTTCCTTCCTAGCCCTATACTAGGCTTAAATGTACCTGGGTTAGGAGGTATTAAGTACTCAGTTAGGTTGTGGGGGGGGCATCATGAGTTCAAAGCCAGCTTCATTCTCAGAAGACCCTTAGAAAGCCAGTTGCCCCTGCCGTGTGGGACCACATTACATTTTGTCTCAGTGAGAATAGCTTTTGGAGTCATTGGAAATGTGAAATAGACGTGTAGCTATGAGCCGAGGCGTGAGCCCCAGGTGTAGGCTTCGTACAGAACAGCCTCTGGGTTGTCACCTCCAGAGAACGTTTCCGTGTGTCCAGAAACACACATCAGGACAGTGACACAGGGCTCCCGGAATCAGAGGGGATACGTGGGTGTGCGAGTTGTGCCCACACAACTGCATCCTGTGTAAAGTGAGGGGAAAACCAGCACTTCCAGGATGTCGTCTTGCCAAGCTAAGAGCATAATGACTGTGGGTTCCTTTGTCCTTTGGGGTGGGCCCTGGCACTCAAGCCCACAAGCCTTGTGTTCTGGTGCTTTCTGTGGCCACAGATGAGTGAGTTACGGTCGGAGGCTGATGTGGTGCTCTGGTACTGAGCCTTGTTGCCTCATGGTTGATGAGTACAGAGCCCTGCCATGTTCTGCCTCCTTCCCCCAAGGCTCCCTGCCCCTGAGGAAGTAGGGTCAGGGTTTGTCCTGCTCGCTGTGGGACTGGCCTGCGGTGACTGCTGAGCTGGTCAGGTCTCACGATTTCCTCCAGTCTTGACCCTCTCTTGTTTACAGTTTCACAAAGCAGATCCAATTTAGGGACCTCTCGCCATTTAAGCACAATTTCAAATCTGCATGCATTCAGCAAGTATTTCATGTCTGTCAGCCACTGTACCAGGCACCTTGCTTTTAAAGATGGGCAGGATGGGCCTCTGCCTTTGAGGGCTTCCGTGGTGCTGTCTGGGGTTAAGACTAGAGTGCAGCTCAGGTGTGGGCCTAGAGGGCACGCGAGTTTGTCTGAAAGGCATTTGGCCCAGTACATGGTGCTTCTCAGACTAGAGAGCATTTGAAGCAGGTGGATTGAAGATGGCTGGTTGGGTCCAGGGGCGGGGCATCTGCAGAGAAGTTAGAACTCAGAGCTTCAGAGCTGGAGCGTGGAGCAAGGTGCAGGAGCGTTTGAGGTCGGGCCCCAGAAAGGAAGTGGGTCATACCCGAACACTGATAGGTCCAGGCAGTAGTAGTTCAGACTTACTCTGGAAGCTCTACTAGAGTTTTGAAAAGCACCACAGGTCAGGCTCTTGATGTGAACTCTAAAACAAATGCTGAGCCATTTCAGGAAGTGAACTCCCAGGATGTTTCAGATTAGGGAACCCCAGCCTGTACCACATACCACACATTGCTTCAGGCCCACAGCATCCTCTGCTCTCCTCCTGGGGAAACTGAG
This sequence comes from Chionomys nivalis, assembly GCF_950005125.1. Taxonomy (NCBI): domain Eukaryota; kingdom Metazoa; phylum Chordata; class Mammalia; order Rodentia; family Cricetidae; genus Chionomys; species Chionomys nivalis. The sequence continues at coordinate 53,818,038 of NC_080105.1, read as the reverse complement.
TCCCATGTCCAAAGGTCACATGGCCAGTACATTAACAGCTCTCTCAAACACAGAGCGTGAAGGAAAGATTCTTATCTCAGACTCTGGAGGTAAAGTGACTCAACAGAGTGCATTCCAGTGTCTGGAATTGTGGATTATGTAGCTTATGACCGGACTGCTGCAAAGGCGAGGGCTGGGACTCGAGTTCTGTGGGAAGAGCATAGCCCGTTTGCAAGTCAGAGCGTGTCTGCCTTCCTTCGTGGCTGAGCATCTCTGGATCAGCCTAGTTCCTTCTCTTGTGCCGTCTGTAGGTCTCTTGCAGGGTTTGTGTATGTCTGCAAGCATCAGAGTGAGGTAGAAAGCTTAAATACTTCCCCCACATTGTCCTTTGATGGGGTGGAGGTGTGCAGACCATGCGTGGGAGGGAAACCATGGCGCTTTTTGCTTTTCTGCTTCTTCTGAGATGAATTTTCTTTCTTCAGATTGGGAATGGATACCCGAAGATCCTTGAGACAGCTTCACTGAAAGTGAGGAGCGGTGTCAGGCCCAGCAGCCCTGTGTTGGCCCAGGGACACCCCTGGCATCCAGATCAGGATCATGACCCCTGTAAGCGACCATGTCATGGCGGAGAGCATTTTTGACCTGGACTATGCTTCCTGGAAGATTCGCTCGACCCTGGCGGTAGCTGGCTTTGTCTTCTACCTGGGCGTCTTTGTGGTCTGCCACCAGCTGTCATCCTCCCTGAATGCCACCTACCGCTCTCTGCTGGCCAAAGAGAAGGTCTTCTGGAACCTGGCCGCTACCCGTGCAGTCTTTGGTGTTCAGAGCACAGCTGCCGGCCTGTGGGCTCTGCTGGGGGACCCTGTGCTCCACGCCGACAAAGCTCTGGGGCAGCAGAACTGGTGTTGGTTTCATGTCGCCACTGCCACTGGATTCTTCCTCTTTGAGAATGTGGCCGTCCACCTGTCCAACCTGTGCTTTCGGACGTTTGACTTGTTTTTGGTTGTCCACCACCTCTTTGCCTTTCTTGGGTTCCTGGGTTCCATGGCGAATCTCAGAGCCGGCCACTATCTGGCCATGACCACTCTGCTGTTAGAGATGAGCACACCCTTCACCTGCATTTCCTGGATGCTCCTGAAGGTGGGTGAGAGGATGGGGGGGTGCTGTGAAGGTGGGTAAGGGGATGGGGGGGAGTGCCATGGCCACTCGCAGAGCAGGTCCCCTCAAGCAGTACCACACTAGCCAGAGTGTCACCGGGACCAGCCGCAAGACAGCTGTGCAGCAAGCCATCATCTGGTTGAATTCCAGCTTCTCAAATTTAAGTCGTAGAGTTAAAAGAAAGATGATTGGCCCTTTGGACTCAGTCACGAGTGTTATATGTCATAGAAAGCATTGTTGTTTTACTTCGATACTTGAAATGTTCTGGAGAGATTGTGATTATACATACACTCACAAGGCCATCCCTTAACTCAGTGCTCTCAGCCCTTGAGGTGTGTCAGCATGTGTGTGCATTTTTATGGCCGTGTGAGAGGAACTCTGTTTTGTTAGTTTGCTGGATTCAGAAGTTAGTTCCACCTGGAGGTGATGTCACACAGCCTCAGAGAGAGCCTTCACTCAGACCAGCGGTCCTGCCTCCTGAACAAGTAGCCCACCCCTTGGCTTCTGGCTCTTACAACTGACCCTGAGTCTAGCAGCCCATCCCTAGCCACTGAGTACAGACAGGGTCGTGCCTCATCCTGGAGGGAGCAGCTGCCACACCTGTGTCTGGGGATGGCAGTCTGAGGAGACCTGAAGGCTGCTGCTGGGAAGACCTGGACTATGTGGGGCGGCCGGACTTGGCTTTTGTCCATGGCAAGGCATTGGGTGCTGCTCAGCTTCTGCTCAAACTGCAGAAACTCACTAATGTGCTCATAGCATAGAGTTACACAAAGTCCAGGCCCTCGGAGGTGAAAGAGCTAGAGGAACCCGGATGTACCTTCTATCCAAACTGCCCCAGGGTGTGTGCCCACTGCTGCTAGATAAAAGGGGCCCATTTGCTCTATGATATGAGCTAATTCAAGATGGAAAGATTTGAGTCTTGCCTTAGGGAGTGGGAAGTAAGCAGGGCAGGTCTCACTGTTGAAACACTGGCCCAGGCTCTCATCTTCCTTCAAAATTAAACCCTGGAGAGCAAATGCTGGCAAGAAGCCTGTTGCTTTGAAGTCAGTTCACGGTGCATGAAGGGCGCCCATCCCGTTCCACCTCCCGTTCTGACGCGGTGTTTGTCTCGTCCACAGGCTGGCTGGTCAGACTCCCTGTTCTGGAAGGCCAACCAGTGGCTGATGATCCACATGTTCCACTGCCGCATGATCCTCACCTACCACATGTGGTGGGTGTGCTTCCAGCACTGGGGCGCCCTGGTCGACAGCCTCTACCTGCCTCACTTCGCACTCTTCCTCTGTGGGCTGGCCCTGCTCACGCTCATCATTAACCCGTACTGGACACACAAAAAGACCCAACAGCTTCTCAACCCCGTCGACTGGAACTTTGCACCGCCGTCCGATACCAAGGGCGGCAGGCAAGAAAGGACCAATGGCCAGGTGCCTCAGAAAAAGAGGCTCTGATGCCAGCCGACGCTTGCCCGGGGTTCAGCAGAGCTCTGAGCAGAGGAGGTCGTGTAGGTGAATACTAACTTGTCCTTTAGCGTTAGTTCTGAAGTAGCCATGAAGTATTACTGGGACCTTGTTTTGCCTGCAGGAGGGCTTCGTCATCATGGTCTTCTTCCGATTCCTCTGGTGTGGCCTCAGCTATGCTGTGCCTGCCAGGTCGGGGTCAGGAAGGGAGCCGTGGTGTGTGCAAGCTGCTGAGGAGGCCAGCCTGAATACTTGAAAGGGTTTCATTAGGAAGGATAGTGTGGGTGTGGACGAGTCAGCACACCCACAGCCTGCGTGCCTTATCTGGGGTCACGTTCTGTTTCATTACAAAGAATCGGCCTAAGAAAATGTGATTTGCTGGTATTTGTGAAAAAAATTTCCCAGCATGTGGGATTTTAAGCCAGTGGCACAGCAGCACCCTCTAGTGGCAAGTGGCGGAAGAACACAGTTCTGGTGAAGGGTTTTTCTCAATGGCTGAATGGCCCTAGAGTTTATCTACCCTTCCTGGCATGGGATCTGGATCTTCTAGCTATTTCTGATTGATGAAAGTGGCTAGGCTAGCCCCAGTTCTGCTCTGTCAATTTCAAGGCAGGCAGTGACTTTTCCCCTCTGGGCTGTGGGGGGTTCTGTACCCAGAGATGCTCTCCCTGAGTTGCCAAGGTTCAGAACAAACAGCTTGCCTGATGTAGGCAAGTGTTCTTCTTAGTGCACTGTTTGTGGGCGGGATGTCCAGACACCGGCTGTCCATGCTACTGGCGGACACAGAAACTTTCCCCAGGAGTATAAATTAAAGTACAGTTTATTTTTGTCAAAACTACCTTTGAGATGGTAGTTGGTCTTGAAAATCATGTGTGACTTACGCTTGCCATGGATCATGGGCCTCAGCATGTTTGGGATACTAGTGCTTGAACTTTATCAGATGTATGGCGCCTATTTATTTCATCCTAACAAAGCCTTTATTTTGTGTCCCTAAGATTACCACCTGGAAACCTTGTAGCTCCCATATCTGCTTTGCACAGGCACAAGCCTGGCAGTTTTTAATTGGGCAGAAGTTTAATAAAGTTATGGTCATTTCCAGAATACACACACACCAGTTCTTGTCAGCTAATGTGAGCTCAAGCTCATGTTGGCATGTCTGAGAACATTCTGTGTCCAGAACATGTTGGCAAGTCTTTATGTGACCAGAAGACAGTAGGAAAGTTCAGCTGACTTTCTCTGGCCTGCTGTAGGAGTGTGACCTCACACTGTATCCTCTGTCTTTATGCGTGTCATCTGGATGCCATCCCCAGGCTGAGGTGGCCTCTGGTTGTTCCACACACTTCTCCTTCCTGACTAGGACTTCTCCCTGGGACTTTGGAGACAAGAGTGTCTGATGAGAAGGCCCTAGGGGTGATATGACCAGTAGCCTCTGTCTTTATTGCCTAGAGAGTGGCCACCCTTTCTAGCTATAGCTTCACTGTGGTCTTTACTATCTTGCCAGATGAGTCTCTGAGAGGGGCATGGTACAGAGGACACTGATGTGAGCCTGGGCTTGGCCTGCTGTGGCCCACGCCAGCCAAGGTCTGGCTGCATGTGTGCCCCACAAGACTCCTGCACAGCCTGTTAGGAATCAGAACAGGGTGTGGCGTTGGTTAACGGTAGAGTGCGGAGGTAGCCTGTATGCGGTCCTGCCTGCCTTCTGTCTTCGGCTACTGCACAAAGAACACAGGCTCTCCCTCCTGACTGACACAGAAAACCAAAAAAGCACCAACCTTCTCCCAGGGTAGAGATACTTTTACATATCCGTGCTGTTTTCAAAATTAGGGAATGTGACAGGTCAGGGATATTGAGCGACAGGAAACAGCCCAGTGTCTTCCCCATCTCTTACTGATGACATGCCCCTTTAATTTAGCCCCAGCTCTTATTTCTCTCAGCGTGCTACAGGCTCACCCAAGAGCTGGACTTGGGATGGCACAGCTTGTTACTGGCTGTTTGCTGTTGTCTTTTATGAGGTGTTTGGCTGTCATGGCTCTCTCTACACAGCTCCCCAGGAGGCGCTGTTGCTCCCACAGTTTAGCTGGGGAAGCTGCGGTCCAGACAGGTGGTGACTGTCCACAGTGACATCACTAGCAAGAGGCCAGGTCTCTACCTGAGCTCTGATGCACCTGTCACACAGCCTGTGCGACCCTCCTGGTGGGAATTCTGAATTGTCTGTGCTGTGTGCAGTAGAGACAACACCTGAGCCTGTCCCAGAGGAAGAGCAGAGACTAAGCACATCTAGTTTTGCAGGCTTGGAGGTCAAAGGTCAGATGCTGGTGGTTTCAGTCAGGAAGAGGCCTGGTCCTTCCTACAGTGGGACATTGCATCTCCAAAGAGCAGAAGGACTGAAGACAAAAAATCCTAACTTAGTTTCCTGGGGGGCTTCAGAAGGCTGTGATCATAGCTGGGAACATGGCGACTTACATGTCCTTTGGCTGGGGCTGTTGCTGCTTGTGGAAGCCAGTGGCTGCGAGGAGGCCCCTCTTTGCCCCTCCCCCCCCCACTGTGGATGTGACGTATCAACATGACTTTGGAGGGGCGCATTCAAATGCTAGTGCCAAAAGAGTGTTGGCACACCCAGTGCCAGTAGGGTTTCATGAGCTACACGAGGGCTGGCGTCTCTGGTTCCCTGACCTATTCCAGGTATGGGTGCCCAGCCATTGGCAAGTGAGCGGACGAACCAACAAATGGCAGGTATCCTGTGTGTTCCTGTGTATAGTAGAAGACATGCCAACCCGGAAGGGAGACAGAATGTTTGCTGAGGGTACTTTGAACAAGGTAAGACAGAATAGGAGGCCAGGGAGCCATCTCCACCCCATACAGCAAGGAGGGCCCTGGGAAGAGACCTGGGCAGGCAGGCGGTCTGCATGGGAATGAGAGAGGAGAGAGAAAGAGACCTTCATTATCTTTTTCTCTGCTGACTCCGAGTGAATGTCGCCTCTGTCATGACTTTGCTCACAGTGTAGCCTGAGCCCTGGGTCAGAGGGACAAGCCCTACCTTGCTTGCCTCTGGAGCCTTGGGTTCTGGATGTCTCTGACGCAGAGTGTCCCAGCTTCCGACTTGGAACCTTCCATGAGAACTCACCTCCCGTTTGCCATCCTGCTGGTTTTTATTTGGTGATTTCATTGTTAGGCTCCAGTCTGTTGGAGGCTTTGCATTTCCTGTTAGTTTGCTATGTTACACAAATAGCCCCAAACTCGTCAACGTATTTCAAGAATGAACCCAAAGCTGAAATCCTTAGTTATTGCTAAACGTTATACATGCAAACCTTGCCGTCTAAAGACCCCTTGCTAAGCTTGATGCCATGCTTTGCTGAAGCCCATGGGAGGCCTGTTCCTTTCTGAGCAATTAAGGAGGAAGGATGGGGGGGGGGCGGAAATCCCTCCAAAAGTTTAAAAGAAAACTGGTTGCAGTCCCGGTAACTTTCACAGCATTGGCTGTGTTGGCTTTCAGAACCGCTGTGTGAGCCACAGAGTCTCAGAAGCACAGTGCATGCATCTCTGCTTGGGTTCTCCTGGCTCGAGGGACTTCTCAGCACACTAGGTCCACCCAGAAACATTGTTTCCACACAAAACAAACAGGAGGGACAGCTCTGCCGAGCCAGAGATGGGCTGTAGCTCCCTCCCATGTGTGCTTTCCTTAGCTCTGTGACTGGCTCAAATGCACATCGTACAGCACTGTGAAGCTCAGGAAAAAACCAAACGTGGTTTTCATTTCTTTCTTTCTTTCTTTCTTTTTTTTTTTTTTTTTTTTTTTGGTTTTTCGAGACAGGGTTTCTCTGTGGCTTTGGAGTCTGTCCTGGAACTAGCTCTTGTAGACCAGGCTGGTCTTGAACTCACAGAGATCCGCCTGCCTCTGCCTCCCAAGTGCTGGGATTAAAGGCGTGCGCCACCACCGCCCGGCTTGGTTTTCATTTCTTAATCTGTGACTCTTGTTTGGCTCAGTTACACTGAACTCATGGCCAGTGGACCCTCCGTAATGGTTCCCTGTCACCCTGATCACCCTTGTGTTCACGTTTGGTGGAAGTGACCAGCAAACACAAGGGGCTCCTGGATGATGGACACTTCTTTTTTCTTCCCAAAGGAAGGTTAGCTACAAAAACAGAGAGCCTCCCCCACCCCCATTTCCTGTTCCTTTCTGCCTGGTGTAGTCATATCTGCAGGGTCATCTGCTTGTCACTGCAAGGACCCGCCTGAGGGACAGCCGGGAACAAAGGATGCAAGATTGAACACCTAGCCTACTAAGAGCAACATAAGGCTCCCCCTTGCCTCCCCTGCCCCTTCCATATGAACAGTTACTCTCAGTGGGCACTTCCAGGATGGGGCCACTGACCTTTTGGGATCCCCTTTGTCAGTTCAGGAGCAAGGCTCTGAGTTTAAAAAAGTAAGTTACCCCGTCTCATTTTCTTTTATTTCTGACACTTTGTTGTTTAATATAAAAGCTGGGAAAATAAAAAAAAAAACAAGCCAAAATGTCTTTCATTTACTTTTATTTTTCCCTTTCAGATTTGCCAATTTCTAGCGTTCGGTTATACGGTAAAGCAGTTCTTCCCAGCCTGTCTCGTTGCCTATCTCCTTGTCACTCAGTTTTAAGAATCCCTTTGTCCCCTGTCTTTTTCCTTGGAGATGGATCTCCCCATACTGCCCGGGCTGCCTTCAAACTGGGCTTTCAGCCCTCCTGCCTGCTGAGACTACCGGGCTCATCACTTCTGGCTTGGTACCCCTTTACCTCTTGGTACTCGAAGCTTTTAAGGACAAAAACATTTCCACGTGTAACTCTGCCAGCTCAACCGGAGTCCAGGCTTTTTATCTAATTACATCCTGACATTTCCTTCCTGCGTGTCCTCCCTCTCTAGGACGGTTGAATCATGTCTCCTGTGTCTGTCAGCCTGCCATGGTTCCTCGGCCTCCGCAGCAGCTGGTGATGTTAGCACCGTCTCTCTGGTTTACCGGTATGACGCTTGTCAGACTGGTGGGTTCAAGGCACACATCTGGCTAGAGCACCACGTAAACCTGGTCTCCCGTGAAGTGTCAAGTTAGAAGTCTTGATCTGTCTGCCCCTCCATGATAATGTTAATTTTGGTAACCTGATTAAGACAAGCAAAGGGGGGAATCTGGACATAGGTTGTATGGAACTCCCTAACCAGAGTGGAATAGTCTAGTCTTGCCTCGCTTTGGGAATTTCTCAGAACGTGAGTGAGATCATGAGTTGGCAATCAAATAAACCCAGAGGAAGGCTGCTGCTCGAATGTCCATGAGGCCTGGCACTGGTGTTATGAGATCATAGTGGGTATCGGAGAGTCTCTAGAAAATTCCATTTGGGAGATGAAGATAATTAGTGGCATCAGTGGGGACTCCTCCCTCATGATGGAGACTTTCAGCTCTGATAATTAAGGTTTACAGCTAAATCCACACATGCGCACTTCCCTACCTTTGTGAGGCTGCAGTTAGCAAAGGGAGAGGAGACTGGGAACTGTCCTCGCCCCTTCTGGGCCAAGCAGTATCAACCCATTTCCTTCCCCATGCCCATCTACTGGGTCTCCTCAGAGCAGGGAGCAAGGAAACAGATTCCAGAGATGGTCTAATTGCATGCTGTTGGCGGTAGGAGATAAGGTTCATGAGTTTTTTCCTTTGTGGGCTTTTGTTGTTGTTTGAGGTGCACCTGGAAAAGCGCCATCCTCCTGCCTCAGCTTCCCTGTGCTAGGATTACAGTTACAGTCCACCACAGCCAGCTAATAATTCTTTTTAGTTGATGAATTAATACTTTTTTCTGTGTATGACTGTTTTGACTACATGTATGTTGTCTTAGGGTTTTATTGCTGTGCAGAGATACCATGACTGTGTCCACTCTTATGAAGGAAAACATTTCATTGGGGCTGGCTTATAGTTCACATGCTTAGCCCATTATCGTCATGGCGAGAAACATGGTGGTGTGCAGGCAGACATGGTGCTGGAGAAGGAGCTGATACACAGGCAGAAGGAAACTGTGCCACATTGGGCATAGCTTGAGCCTATAAGACCTCAAGATCTCCCTCCACAGTGGCACACTTCCTCCAGCAAGGCCATATCTACTCCAACAAGGTGACACCTCCTTATAGTGCCACTCCCTATGGGCCAAACATTTAAACATGTAAGTCTATGGGGGGCGTTCCTAGTCAAACCACCATGTATGTCTATGTATCATGTTGGTGCCTGGTGCCACAGGCGGCCAGAAGAGGACAGTGGGTCCCTGGAATTGGAGTTACAGACGGTTGTGAGCTGCCATGTGAGTGCTGGGAATCAAACTCAAGTCCTCTTGAAGAACATCCAGTGCTTTTAACCATGGAGCCATCTCTCCAGTCCCAGCTAATAATTCTTTAAATGAGTCAGTAAAGATGATTTTTCTGTTGTGTCTGTTTCAGAATATCTTAAAAACTCAAATACTGAATCAGGTGCCAAATGGACGCGTTCAGGTAGGGTCACCCTGTCGGCCCCAATAGCAGCTCAGACCAAGGCAGGTCCTAGGGTGAAGCTTCAGTATGAACATACAGGAATAGCATTCGTTGACCTTCCTTTCTGAAAGTCAGCTTCTGAGGGGAATGGTAATGCTAGCGTGTTGCTTTGTAATGATAGTGATGAAATTCCAGGCTGGACTCTGGATGCCGAGGAGAAGGATGTTCTAACTGGATATGTAGTTTGTCTCTTCTTGCCCAAAGCATGACCAGGGAGGCCACACCTCAGCCTCCATTTCCTGAGGTGAAGTAGAGGTCAGTCCCTTGTCCCTTCTCAAGTTCTACTTTTTTTCCTTAGCCTCCAGCACTCTGACACACACTTTCACTTCCAGAACTCCCAGAGAGAGCCCTTTGCTGAGCTTCCCCATATTCTGAGGGACTGTCCCGCCCTGTTAAAGGTCTCTTACTTATCTTTGGTCCTGAGCCGCTGATGTGAATCTGATCACTTCTGAATCATTGGGGGTGACTAGCTGTACAAGTGTGACCCCAGCATAAATACGAACCACAGCGCTTACTTCAAAGAGAGTAAGAAGCCATTTATTCTGGGCCAGACGTGGCCCAGGGAAACAGAGTCAGGTTTGTAGGAAAAGGCTACGGTAACTTTTTCTGTCACAGAATGAAAGAAGTAGTGGATCGGTGCATTTGCCAGATGTGTTGACAGGGACCCCAGTTAGCTGGGCTGCAGAAGAACAGGAAATCCTGCTTTGGGTTTCAGGTGCTGCCAGATGACCTCAGCTTTAGGTCTGGTGGAAGCCAGTGACCTCATGCTAACCTCTGTTGTACCTATTTCCTTCTAACAAATGCTTTTCCTCCTGTGGCAGGGTGGGGTAGGGATAGGGGGTGGGTTCTAGGGCTCCAGTAGCTAAAGAAACTAACAAGATAAAAAGGTCAGAAAGTTTGAAGAGTCACAGAGGCTCTCCCCAGCAATATAAAGGCAGAGAGGAAACACATCTGCCTGCCAGTTGTGCGGGGGTTCAAGGATGCGGATTTTGTGAGTCACCACCTGTGCTCAGATGGTAGTTCAGCCATACAGCTGCTTCTGGGTTGTCCACGCTCCTAGAAGTAACCCCAGTAAACTCTGCTTCCACCAGATGGACTTGGGTGCCATCGTCTGCCTTTAATACCCTATCTGGTGAATAGACGTTTGTTCCTGTCTCCCCAGCAAAAAATCACCAAGAGTTTAAGTCAGATGCAGAGGTTGGAAGTGAGTGTCTATTAAGGAGACTAAAGATAGCTCAAGATAATTTCGGCTCTCTCTCTCTGTGACATTCAAATTCTCTACCACCATGAAGTTCGAGTCAGTCTGTCTGCTGGATCTTCAACACAGATATGGTCCAGAGACGATCATCTCTCACCAGAACGTATGCCTATAATAGAGTCCGAGCTGATTGCCTCTCTGTGAGCCGCAGACTGTCTGTCCTTGGCATGCCTCTCATCATGGTTGCCCAGGCTGCTTGTTTTTCCTGCTCCTTTTGTTGGTACACAGGACTCAACCAGTTCTGACAGGGATATTAAGGTGTCTCTTTCCTTCCTTCATCCCCCACTACTGCTCCTCGAGCTGCCTAGTCCTGTTCTGTGCTGCCTGAGGCCAACTGGACAGAGCAGAGGGCCCTGGGGGCACCCTGAGGGCCGAGAAGACAGAGGCTATTATGGTGGGCCTGTGTGAAGACTGTATGCAGTCCCTCGACACTCCCTGGGTCACAGGAGTCAGAAATGGAAAGCATTTGGTTAAAGTGTCCATCCCCCCTACCCCCCCGACCCCCAACCCCTGGCAGGTGCCCTTCTTTTCCTCTGAGGAATCACTTTCTGCTCTTGGCCATCTTTGCTCTTTGCCTCTCCCTCCAGTTCTAGTGAGCAAAGCAAGAAAACAGGCAGTTGTTGCAGAAGCCTGAGACAAAAGGTCCCTGTTCCCCACAGGAACAATGTGCCCTTCTCCCACGGCATTGTACAGAGTCACTGAAAGAGCCCTAGTGAGAGCCAGCCTTATCTCCATGGTCCCAAAGTCACCTCTATTTCGTAGTGTCAGCATCTCTCCCTTTGGCCTCCATATATCACAGGGAGCCTAGGTGGAGGCAGGGGCAGGACTAGATCTCTAGGGTGAGAAAGCCCAAGGGCATGGCCTGCCAAGCTGCACCTCTGCCTGCTGTATCATGGAGAAGAACTAATTCTTTAGCTTACCAATATGCATCAGTTAGCTGGTCAAAGCTCAGGCTGGTGACACACCCAGAGACCCTGGGTGCATGAGAGGAGGGCTGTATAGAGCTCAGAGCTCTGTGGGAGGCAGGACTGGCCACTTAAGCTGTGTGACTTCATCCCTGAACTGCATGATCCCTTAGGAAGATACACAAGGAGCATGTTCAGTCTGGGCAATCTGTGTGTGCGTGGAGCGCCCACTTCCCGTTGTTCAAAGCTACTTTCCTTGATGCATCCGTCCACTGTTACCTCCACCAAAGTGTCCCCAGCCTGTTCTGAGGTGACGATGACAAGTAGCTGGGTCAGAGGTAGCTTCCGTGAGCTAGGTGGAGGGAGAGGGCTTGGAGATACTGCAGTGTCAACAAGGGTGTCTGGCAGGTGGCAGCCAGAGACACTTGGTCCTGCAGTCCGGGGATTCTGGCCTTGTCCTGGGATGCTGGCAGATACCCTTGTCATGAACTCCTTGCTATCGTCCTGTCAGGCATCCCCTCCTGGGAGAAGTGCCAATGGCTGTCTGGCATCCAGAACATAATTTCAGTTTAACCCTAGCACGTCAGCTTCATTTTTCTGTGGACAGGGACTGTCATGCGAATCAGGACAGTACTGCTTTAGTCTTAGCCGCGGGTGGTTCACCAGAGGTTTGTCAGACAGAAATGCCATCTGTCCAGGCGGTTCAGCTCAGCATCCTCGTGGCTTTGCCGAGATGTGAGAGAAGACAGATTGCACACCGGTACAGGGAGCATCCTAGTGAGTTCAGAGGCCTGCGGGTGTAACTTGTAAAGTCTCCATCACAATCAGGAGAGTGAGCACTGCTCCCCACCCAAACCCACTTTTCTTCAGGGTGATCGCATCCCCATGCTGTCCCTAGAACCACCAAACAAACCCGTCCCCCTTCAGGTTGCTTTTGGTCATGGTGTTTCATTACAGCAATAGAAACACTAAGAACCACCGAAAGCTGGATGAAGGAGCACAGATGCTACAGCAGGATGGAGGGCAGAGAAAGGAGACTCTCTCGACACCCATGGGCCAGCTAGCGTGGTGTGTGCAGCCACAAACAGCAAGAGATTGTCTCAAAGTGGAAGGCAAGGACCAGCTCCCTGTGTTGTCCTCTGACTCCCACATGGACAGTGCGACATGCATGTGTCCCTATTCACACATAAGATGCTCACGTGCACACACACCAAACAGACGTGACACAGGGTGGGAGGGCACAGGGGAATGGTCAGCTCAGATAGGCACGGTGGTACCTACCCATAATCCCTAGGAGCTGGAGGCAGGAAGATCCGGGGTTTCAGGTCATCTTCAGCTACATATGGAGTTAGAGGCCAACCTGGGCCATATGTGATAAATAATGATAGCAGACTCTACCCAAACTCCTCTTTGCATTGGTGTGTAATTACCTTTGTATGGTCTTGCTGCCAAAATAAGTACCCTGCCCTGGGTAGTTTATAACCATTATTTCTTACTGTTCTTTAGGTCAGAGTCACCGTCAAGGCAGGAATGATGTCTGCTGAGGACCCGTGCCTACCACCAAGCTGTTAACTGGCAGTCTGTGCCTTCACTCAGTGGAAGGGAAGGGAGAAGGGAGTGTGGAAGAATGCTAATCCATTCATGCAGGGGCAGTCAAGTACCGTGATGACTTCATCACTTCCTTAAGGTCCTACTCTTGGTAATCACTTTGGCAATTAAGTTTCAACATATGAACTTTGGGGGATACAGTCAGACCATACGAATAAAATATGACTCACAAAATACCTTTGTGTGCTCTGCTTGGTCAATCATTTACAATCTAGACATTTCTATTTGCCTGTATCTCAAATCAACCTCCCCAAATTCTTCTTAGTTCTTTCCTAGGCAATTCTCCTCAGAGCCCTCTTTCTGGGCTGAGATTACAGGCATATACCACCATGTCTAGCTTGTTTCATTTTGTCTTGGGTAAAAGCCTGGTCTTGGGATCATGGAGGAATCACCACACATTGATCTGCAAGGCTGCACCAGTGCCCACCCCCACCATAGCATCCCCCCATGGTTTCTGCTTCAGGTGCTGCCTCCAGATTCCCGCCCTCACTTCCCTCTGTGATGGGCTGTGACCTGGGGGTTATAAGCTGAAATAAACCCTTTCTTCTCCAGGTTGCTTTTGGTCATGGTCTTTATCACAGAAATAGAAAACAAACTAGAATATGAGAACCGTTGACCTGGAAGGCGAGAACTGTACGTAATCAGTCAATAGAAATTACCCATTCTCAGACACTATTACAGCAACATGACATGGACAAAGGCAACAGTTCCAGGGGAAAGGTAAAATACTGTGCATATATCGGTTTTCTGATCACTATTGCCAAATATTAGCCTAAGAATATGGTGCTTAAAAGAGGAGGGTTTGTTTTGACTTACGGTTTGAAGAGGCACAGTCTGTCATGGCAGGGAAGGCATGGTGATGGGTGGCTTCTTAGTGGTGGGAGTATGCGGTAGTGCTTATGATATGGTATGGTATCAAGCAAGGAATGGAGTGGGCAGGAAGGGAGGTTGGGGTATATGCCCCAAGGCCCACCCTCCCAGTAACCCTCTTCCTCCAGCTAGACCCCACGCCCTAAGGATTCACAATCTCCAAACAGTGCCACTAGCTGGGGACCAAGTGCTGACCTATCTGAACCTGTGGAGAGAGGCACATTCCACACAGAAGCCCTAGCAGTAGGCTAACATTATCTACTTGGAGCTGTGCCTGATCTTTTCGCTTTAACCATGCCCTGAGATGAGTGGGAATTGTTGAGTCTTGATTAAAGGCCATTTAGTGCTTTTTGAGTGGTTAGGGTATTCTGTGTCCTATCTGGAGTTCAGTAAGATATTTTACCGTTTTCTTCTAGAAACTTGACAATCATTACATTTAGCCTGTGATCCATTTCAAATTTGGTTCTAAGATTAAATTTTTAACAATCATATTTGCTGTGCCTAGCACCCCTCTCCTTACACTATTTGGTTTACTCGGTACATTGTTTAGACACTTAGGGCAACGCTGAACGGGTAGGGACAACTGAAGTCTGTAATACACCATTTTATCTGACACACAGGCAGATAAAAGCCGTCGGTAAAGGTCATGACCTAATTGACGGGTTCAAAACATTACATCACTGAATGAAGCACATGAGTCTGATTACATAACAGATGTAGTTCAATGCTCATAGAACATCTGTGAGCACAGTGCTAGTCATAAAATGTCTTTAAGAGGTTAAAAGATTAAAATCATACTGCTCGGGCACAGTAGACTTAAGCTTTACTTGCATAACTAAATATATGTATGTATTTATAAATGTATTTACATAATAATAAAGAGAAACTCCCTAAACGTTTGATAATTAAGCCTAATTTTCTTGGTATACTGTGGGTCAAAGAGGACTTAAGATGGAAAGTCCCCATTTTGACCTGTGGGCTCACAAACATGGCGATGCGTGAAACCACAACAGATTGGACAGGGCATGAGCCTGCCCAACTCCTTTCTGACCCTGCCTGGTGTGATTCTTCTCAGCGGCACTGCCAGTCCTGAACCCTGGGGTTCATTCACAGCCTTGGGGGATGCTGTGTGCTCTTTTCTCCAGCAGAAACTGCCATCAGACAGACCTATTTCCTCCCTGAAAGTTGCTTCGAAAATCTCCTCCATGAACCAGCATAGTTCCAAACCAGTCCTTCTGAATGTGAGTGACAGACAGTTGCATGGCTGGGACAGACTGTGGGGCCACTGGCAGTGGCACCAGGATTTATCCCTACTGTTTGTAATGGCTTTTTGGGAACCTATTCTCTTTGAATGGATATCTTGCTCAGCCTAGATATAGTAGGGAGGGCCTTGGACCTTCCCCAAAGTAATGTGCCTTACCCTCTCTGAGGAGTGGATGGGGGGTAGGGTGGGAGGTAAGTGGAAGGGATGGGAGGAGGAGAGAGAGTGGTAACTGGGATTGGTATGTAAAATGAAAAAAGGTTGTTTTCTTTTTTTTTAAAAAA
Organism: Chionomys nivalis; assembly: GCF_950005125.1. Classification (NCBI taxonomy): domain Eukaryota; kingdom Metazoa; phylum Chordata; class Mammalia; order Rodentia; family Cricetidae; genus Chionomys; species Chionomys nivalis. The sequence continues at coordinate 53,802,731 of NC_080105.1, read as the reverse complement.
AAAGAAATTTTTTAAAAAAGAAAAAAATGTCCTTCACGTTTCTAGCCCGGAAGTTCTTTGAGTAGCTTTCCAAAGGTCTTCCACAGAGGCAACAGGAGAGTCTTCCGTGTGTTCAGACAGGTCTGAGAGAGCATTAGGAAACAACACAGTCCATTCCCGTAACTTCAGCGAGTGCTGCTTACAACTATGGAGTATCAGCGTACTTAGGCTGTCATCTGATTTACCCACTCATTGTAGCCTGACTTTACAGGGAAGTACCTAACTACAGAGCACACCGGCTTTGTGAACACTAAATGTGGAACAGATATCTCTTTAACTCATTCTGTAGTTAGTTAAGTGGGATTAGAGCCTCTAGGAAGCCTGGCCTTTCCACAGCGCACACTGCTTTGATGAAACGTGTTGGCGGGAGAGTTAACAGTCCAGCATGGGAACAAGCATTTGCTACCTGCACTAACCAGACTAGGCAGCGCTTTGATGGTTGCTGTCTTTTTTTAGTAGTTGTTTAATGATTTGCTTTCCTTCACAATGACAAAACAAAGGTTTATTCTGATCAAGTTCAATTACCCAGAAGGGCCCTTCCAGAACATCCCAGTGCTTTTCTATGCAGACACTAGGGAGGCCTTTCCATACCCACCATGGCCCATAGTGGTCTCCACACTCCAGGTCTCCACAGCGCCACCCTTCCAGGATCAGGAATCTGGCAGAAGATAGCTAGGCTCTCCAAGCATCACTTTCTGCTCTAGGGAGTTGTGCAAGGACTCAGGTCCGAAAAACAAGAGCCTCCCGGCGACCGGCAAGCTGTAAAATGGTCTGGAGAGGTGGTGAGCTGAGGTCACTGTTGGGTCTGGATTTCTAGCCCCTGTAGTGGCAGGACCAGAAGCAGCTGACGCTGAGCAGTCTGGACGGCCTAAGCAGGCAGGGCGGCTCGGGGAGGGTGGGTACTCCAGATCGGATGGGTTGTCCTCCTGATGTCCCCTGCCCACAAGAGGAAGTCTGCCAGAAGGTGAATGATGGGGTCATGATGGATGTGCTATCTGCTCTGCACCCCCTGCCCATGGGACCCAAGATGAGAGAGTCAGACAGGGATAGAAAGATCAAAGATGGGGTGGGGTGAAGCGTAGTTCAGCGCCCCCCTGCCCACAGGAGCCTAGACCCGGGATCTGCAGGAAGCAGCAGATGCTGGGGTCACGATGGGTGGGGTGCCTATCTTGTGTTCCTCGCCAGCGCAATTCCCAGTGTCCCATAGAGGGCGGATGCTCGGGAAGCGCACTCTGGCCCCGCGCCACTCGCTCAAGTGAGCTGCCCAGGCGTCTGAAGGGGAAAGTGCCCACTCTGGGGCACTGCGAGGCGGCGTCCTTCTCGTGCCTTCTATACCCGGGAGCGCCTGGCAGGCAGCATCTCTCCCACGCGCCCAGGGCTCGGGGCGTTGGGCTGGGGGCGGGGCAGGGAGGGGGCGGGGGCCGGCAGCCACGTGGCCTCGCAGGAATGCGCGGGCGCGAGGACCGGGCGCATCCAAGGAACGGGCAGGAACGCTGGCCAGTGGGCACCAGACACGGCCCGCTCTGGCCAATCACAGCGAGGTGGGCGGGGATTCCCCCGGAGGGCGGGGTGGGAGCGCATCGCGGGCGGGGCGCGCGGGGGGCGCCGGACAACTGGCGGACGCAGACGGCGGATGGCGCCCAGCCCCTCGGTGAGTGAGCACGGCGACCCCCTCCTTCCCCAGGCCGCTTGCACGGGCTGCTTCTTTGCTTTAAAAGTTGCACTTTTGCCCAGCTCCCCCAAAGTAGCTAAACCCCACCCAGAGTTTGCTGGAGCCGCGCACGCAGTGTCACAGATGGCAGCGAATAGTCACCCCCACCCCCCAACACACACACAAGTTCACCTCTGTCCCTGGCACAGGGCAACAAGGAACTCCCAACTTCAGTTTTGGTTGTCCCCAAATCTGGTCGGTATTCCCCTCTCTAGGCCTTACACGACCCCCCTGCCAGACTTAGCAGTGTCTCTGGACACAGGGCAGCAAGAAGCACCCCAAATGTACAGGTGGCCCCTAAACACAGACAGAAGCAGGCGGGCTCTCAACATTGAGGTGTCCCCAGGCTTAGGTAAGGCATCGTGCAGCCCTCTATTCCTAGACACAGGTAATGAGAAGCCCCCTCCCCCCAACTTCAGTGGGCATTCCTAGACACAGAGCAGTGAGCAGCCCTCTAACTTCAGTGAATGTCCCTAGCATCATGGATGTCCTACAGCCTGAGGAGAAAGCCCTGGGGTATGTGCAATAGTGACTTACAGTGTCTGGCCTGAAGATGTGGGGTGAATTCACGGGGCGCTGAAATTGCGTGGGGAAAGTCAGACTGGGGCGTTTGAATGCGGATGCTTAGGATCCTAAGGTCCCCTTTAGAGCGAAGGTGACGGCTATTGGTTTTGTCACCCACCATTGCTCAATAATCGAGATCTTGGTCTGATGTGCAGTAAATAAATGCAGGTGGCTGGGCCTGGGACGCTCTGTGGGACCCCATGCTTTGAATGCAGAAGGGTAAATGTTTGAGCTTTTAATGAGTTTGTCAGTTCCCAGAGGGCGGTAGGTGTGCTCGGTGTGGACTCTAATGCTTGGTGTGACTCAGTTTCAGCTTTTGCTGGAGGAAGAGGTTCTTGTGAACTCATAGGGCAGAAATCTTTTTTTTTTTTTTCTTCTTTTCTTTGGCTGGGGCATACTCTAAGCTGTGTTGCCACGTTTAGAATCAGAGCAAGGAACAGCGTCACTGCTAGGTGACTTTTTTCTTTTTTCCCCTTTTTTTCTTGATAGAATCTAGGTCCTTGCACATGCTGGTAACTACTGCTGAACACCTTGTATGGCAGATGCTCTACTGCTGAGCTACCCCACAGCCTATTAAAAATCCGTCTTGGCCCTTGAAGGCCTGAGTTAGGAGAGGATCTTGAGTCTTCATATTAACGAGGAGCCGGGTTGGGGTGTGGCTCAGAGGTAGGCAGGCACTTGCCCGGCAGGCAACAGGCTGGGTTTGATCCCAAGGAAGTGCCAAATAAATAAATACACAGATAAAGCTGTGATGGATGACTAAATGAGAATGCCTCCACAGGAGGAGAAGTCTTGGTTCCTAGTTGGTGATGCTGTTTGGGTGGCTTTAGGGGGGGTGAACGGTCTTGAAGGGGGACTTGTGTCCTTTGAGGTGTCAAAGCCACACCCCATTCCAAGTATATTCTCTTTGCTGCGGGCTTGTGAACCAGGTGTGAGCTCTCAGCTGTCTCCACTGGCCACCACCCCCGCTGCCTTGCTCCCCTCAGTGATGATGGTGGACTTCCGTCCCTCAGGAACCAGCTGCCCAAATACACCCTTCCTTCTGCAAGCTGCCTTGGTCATGGTGGTTTATCACAGCAATAATAAAGTAACTAACACCATACATATCTCAAAGACCTGTTTTCCCCAAAAAACTAACTTTCATTAGGAAAGATTGTTGAGGTTTAACTTAGTATCTTTAAATGTGCACCACTCGGTTCCAGCACTGACAGCTTTCCCTCACCTCATTGGCTTCTGTGTCAAGCATGAGTTACCGTCCAGAGTTAGTGGTTCATGGTTTCTCAGAGGGAGGGTTGCTGTATTTGGTGATGCCCATCATTCGCCTCACCATACAGACCGGTTACTGACCAAGGAGTTCGCTACCAAGGGATGACGTGAAGTTAGTTATTGGGAATAACCTTTTTCCCCCCCTTTTTTATGTCGTCATGCTTGCACAAGCTCTACTACTGAGCTACCCCTCAGCCCTCTTTGTCTTCCAGCGTTTGGTTCTTGTAGATTCATCAACGATATTTATCAAACTACCTCTTGCTGTTCTGATGTGCTGCTCCTTCGGTGAGGCTAGAAGCAAGCACTGGGCGGTTCTAAATGGAGACGTTCTAGGTGGGGAGGGCTATGTGCCTGGGCCCTGGGTTACCTGTTGGAGTCATTCCTAGCCCTGTGGCTGTCTGCTCTTGGCACACTGCTCACGTGTGAAGTCCCCGGGAGGATAAAAACACTCTCTCCCAGAAAGTGTTCTGTGTTCACCAGAGGCCACTGACAGTCCAGCAGCCGTGGCTGCTGTCATCTGTGGATAATAGTGTAAGCCATCCTCGTAATTGGAGGAAAGCCCTGTTGTATAATACATCATTCTTTAATTGCATGGCTCAAAGTCCTAAGTACACAGTGGAAGGCTGTGTCTGGAGATCTGGAGATACTCAGGAGCATTTTTTTTCCCCAGTTTTTCGAGACAGGGTTTCTCTGTGTAACAGTCCTGACTGTCTTGGAACTCGCTTTGTAGCCCAAGCTGGTCTTGAACTCACTGAGATCCGCCTGCCTCTGCTTCTCAAGTGCTGGGATTAAAGGCGTGCGCCACCTCCACCCAGCAGGTCAGAGCATATTGACGTCCGTCCACTCCTGAGTACAATTTACTTAGGTGGAGGGGTAACTAAGCAAGGCAGCATTAGACACAGTGTGCTACACTGTTAATTATTGTCAGGGCAGAGCTGCACTCTTGTTAGCTGCGCTCTCTGGAGATGCGATTTGGGGACAGACAGTACATTGGGGTGGGTGTTCAAGGACAGACAGCTTGGAAGGGTCTGAAATGAACTGAGAATTGGTGTCAGATGGTCCAGGAGTATATCTGTGGACAGGTAGCCAGGTGGTAGCCTTGGTCGGGACCTGGGCTGCAGCCTCTGGAGAGAGGCAACATCTATGGGCACATGTGGGGTACAGTGTACCTGCCGTCAGCCCCTTTGCTGAGTGCACCCTCTTCAGGGCCTTCTGCCCTACCCCATTGACCTGGCCTCCTGCAGTCCTGAATGATGGCTTTGGCCCCTTTCTGTATGTGAGTTTTCAAGTGGTGATTTTTCCTAGCGCTGCTGCCAGTCTCTTTCCAGCTTTACCGATTCTTGCTTTTCCGTGTGTCACCATGATGCACGCCTGCCAGTGGGAGGTGGGGTCTGTGGGTTGTTAGGTTTTGACAAGACAATGGGGAAGAGGTAAAATGCTTTTCAAAAGTTATTAGGTTTAATGTTTCTGCCTTCCATCTGTCACCTTTTGATATGGGAAGTGATTTGGGCTATAAAATACAACATGAAAAGTTGTGCAAAACCAGGCACAGGGGCACACGCTCACAATCACAGCCCTGGGGAGGCTCAGGCAATGTTGAGTTTGAGACTAGCTTTGGCTGCTTACCAGACTTTGTCTTTAATCCAGCGGGGAGCTGTGATGGTCATATGAAGGGTCGTGTAGGGGAAGCTATGGACAAGCAAGCCTAGTGGGTCGAGTGTGTCTCTTCCATATGGCGGTGGCCTGGGTGAGTCAGTGTCCTGTAGAGGAATGAGGTGCTGGTTGGTCCAGGCCAGGCTACAGTCCTCAGGAGGGGCCGACAAGTAGGCCTGATCTGTGACGACAGGAGCACCTGTCCATGGCTCGCTGCAGAGAACCAGCTCTCATCACTGGGCCTGCTGTCCTGAAGGTGTGGGCTGCCTTAGACACTGAGGCTGGTTTTCATTGTGGGCATGGCTAGTGGGTGTAATCAAGCTTCCCCTGAACCTGTGGCGCTTTTTGCAGTGCTGGGGATTGAACCCAGGACCTTGCACATGCTGGATAAGTGTCCTACCACTGAGCCACAGCTCCATCCTGAGGTCATTTCTTTACAGAGAAAGCCTTGCGGACATTTGCCTTGAGATACAGCACTAAAGAGAAAACTCTAGAGTCGTATGTTACAGTATGATGGCGTCGTGTCTCATCGGTGCGGATGATTTAGACTATATAGGCAATCAGGTGTAATGCTCACATGTGGCCTGCAAGCATTCGTGAGGTCGAGACAGGAAGATCTCTTTAGATTTGGGGTCATGCGGAACTGTTAGTGAATGCTAGGTCAGCTGACTACAGTGTGAAACCCTTTTTGAAATAAACAAAACAAGATAAAAGGAAAAGACATGGGAGAAGCCAAGGAAACAGATGTGTATGTTTGGGGTTTTTTGGTGTCTTTCTTCCTCTGTCCCTCCTTCCTTCTCTTCCTCCCTCCTTCCTTCTCTCTCTCCCTCCCTCCTCCCTCCCTCCCTCCTTCTCCCTCCCTCCCTCCCTCCCTCCCTCCCTCCCTCCCTCCCTCCTCCCTTCCTCCCTCCTTCCTCCCTCCTTCTCTCTCTCCGTCCTTCCTTCTTCCCATGCTAGGGCTTGTGCCCACCAGCTAGGTCCTGTGGCCACTTACCGTTTCATTCTATTGTTCTATTTTTTAAAGGGAAAATGGAGTCATGATTTCAGTTTGGTTTCTGGTTTTCTTTAGAGACTAGAAGCACAATAAGTTGAAGTGGTCTTTGGTGCTCATCTCCTTAGTTGTAAGCTCAGGATTGAAGGCCCAGTCTTTGGAGAGGATAAATGGTCTGGTGTTGGCATGGTGAGGCAGTGGGCTGACCTGCAAGGCCAGGCCTTGTGTCATACAGTGGTGTTTTCACTTGGCTTTTTATGGCCATGGTGATGACCATGGTGACCCGATGGTGAGGACCAAGTGTGGACAGGGGGTTTTCACAGCTGAGTGACTATCTCCGAAGGCCTGGGTTTGTGTATGAGAACCCATGGAGTGTGTCACCGCGGTGTGTGGGCCCGAGTCTGACTGGGTCAGGGGTCGCATGGGTGCTGTTAAAGCCTTTCTGTATAGACTTATCCAGTTTGCTCTTGGCATTGGCCAGCCTTCTGTCTTTAGAAGAGATAAGGACTTTTATTAATGGTTTCCTGTGAAGCACTTGGCTCGTTGGGATGGAAGCCGCTCACAGCAGGTTGGGAGAGCTCAGGTGGGCACAGGCAGCTCCATCCGAGAACAGAGTAGGAGCTGCTCTATGGAGCATTGTGGGAGAGGGCATCTCTGAAGGCGTGGTTCTGTGCTGTGTAGAGCTGGCCACTTTCAGTCAGAGCCAAAGACTGAACGCTCACATTTGGTTCTGAGAATGTCAGAGGGACACAATTCTCCATTGACAGCCCAGACCCAAGAGTCTGAAGCGGAAGAGGGTGCTGCAGAGCCCGGGGCTCTGGCCGGGACGGGCAGGTCCTCTGCTGTTAGAATAGCGTCCAGACACGCAGGGCTCCTGGTGATTTCATAGGAAGGAATGAGAGGTGCAGTGTTTTGCCAAGCAACGAAAGCAGTTGGGAAAATAATCATAGGTCCTTGAAGAGAGGAAGAGAGATTGATGTTGTCCAGGATGTGTGGTCTCCTCAGCGATCCTCTGTGGAGGTGGGAGGGCCGTTTCTGGAAGGAATCCCTTCCGCCCTCCATTGTGTCTAGACAGAAGGTCAGCAGAGGGCGGGGACTCCTCTTGAGACCACAGGGAAGTGGCCTAGCCTGCCTGGATTTACCTGTCACCTGGGGAGATTTTCAGTTCCATACCAAGGACATTTTGCAGATGGCTCATCTTCATTGTCCTTGGTGAGAACCCCTTTTTAAATTTTTTTCCATACAATATATTTTGATCATGAAGTCTGTAAGACAAAAAACAAACAACAAAACAAAATGAAACATAAAGCAAAAACAAATAAAAAGACAAGCCATAGAGTTTGTTTTGTATTGGCCAACTACTCCGGGCACGGAGCCAACCCTGGAGTTCAGTTAGTTGATACACCCAGACCTCTCCCCTGGAAAAAACTGTCTTTTCCCTTGGCGGGCAGCTGTCAGTTGCAAATCCCTGTGTGGAACCTGTGTCTGCTACCCCTCTGAGTACTGGGACCCTGTCTGACATGAACCTGTGCAAGCCTCTGTGAATTCACATAGACACACACCAGTGTTGTTGTGTCTGGATGATGCCGTTGCCTTGGAGACAGACTGACGGCTGTGGAGGCTGGAGTAATGACTGTGCAGGGTAAGAGTAACCGAAAGCCAGGGCGGTCATTAAGCAGATCTGTCCATACTTTCACAGGACAGCGTTGATCCTGCAGGAAGAAGGGGAAGGCAGGACGGCCCATTCTGAGTTGGTCAGAGTCACTGATCAGGTGTGGGTAGTGCTGGCCAGTAGTCGGCCAGCTTTGGGAAGATGGGAACTTGAAATGACAAGCTTTGCTCATGGATTTGAACCTGGGTCTAAGAGAAAGAAGAATTGGGGATGACCCCGGGGTTCTGTTTATTGAGAGAGGAAGAAGCCAGTGGGAGGACCAGTTGCCCAGGCTTAGATTGGAGTTGTCTGTTGACTACCGCCCTGAGCCATGGAGTGGGCAGCTCCCTTCAGTGTCGTTGTAATGTGTGGTCTTAGGCACATAGCTGGTCCTAAAGCTGCAGGTCTATGGAATCACTTTGGGCCTCAGTTAGAAGGGAGGGTGGAGAGTGTGGCACCCAGAGCCCTAACCCAGAGAAGCGTACAGGAAGGGGTACATGGAGCCTGCTGATCCTCAGGTGACCAGGAACAGGTTGCTGATGGCCGAAGAGGCAGTGTCTGAATGTTGGCAGCTGGCTTGTGGGGAGAGGAGAGTGGAGAAAGCCTCTTCTGCGGAGGGCTCTGTGTGAGAGTCCACACAGCCTGTTTCCTCCACGGGGGCAGAGGGAGCTCCTTGATTCTGCTTATGGATGGTGGTGCAGACCCATAGGAGACCCACAAGAGAGGACACCTTCCTCAGGGTGCAGGGTGTGTGTCCTACCACCAACCTGTGTGATGTGGGGCATCCTCCTAACTTGCTCCACTGTCGAGCTGGAAGGGCAGGGCAGAAACAGGGTGGTCTTAATCCATACATGGGATCCCTGGACTCCTACGAGCGGCCCCCAGAGGGGCAGCATTCCTCAGGCTGCACATGAGTCTGAGTCTCTACAGGCAAAGGAGGAGAGTGGACATTACTACAAGGCCATCTGCAGGGTCACCTATGGCCTCACAAGGTGCAGCTAGGGTCTGAAGCTCAGCTTTGGCCTCTACCACATGATCACCAGCCGCACAGACTTCCCGGGGGGTGCTGCTGTCTTTTGACTAACCTCCTCCCTGACCCCATGTAGACCTCGTCCTTCTACCATACAGGGATTCCTTTATTCTAAAAGGCCCACCATGTCCTGAACTGGAGCTCCAGGCTGTCCACTCCCGAGCCACAGCATCCACCGTCCCCCTTGATCTTCAGCCTTCTCAGTCTGGCGGGTTTCTTCCCATAATGCTGGGTGGCTCAGTACTAGGGAACTGTCTCGGCTCCCCGGCTTGGGCAGCGCTGCCCACCTGTCCTTGCTCTCTTCCCATTAAGGAAGTCTTGGGCCTAGTGGACTGAGCCTCTCCAGCCAGTTATGAGTCTAAGCATGTGGCAGTCAGAACACCCCATCTTCCTTGCTGGCTCCCCAACATGTAAGTGCAGAAACAGACCACAACCCCGGATGTTTTCAGAGGTCTGCAGAATTGTATGTGTGAAGTCACTGGGCTTGCCCATGGTCAGCAGCAACCTGGGGAGCTTTCTCTGTCCCCCTTGCTCCCCTTCCTGTCCTCACTCCACTCCTTTGGGATGGTTTGCTTTGAATCCTGTCTTGTTCCCCTGTCAGGTCATGAACTTCCCGTTTCTATTCCGTACTACCTTCCTGGACTAGGCCTGCCAAGGACAGTACAGGCCCAGGATAACCAAGGACTGAAGTTCTAAGGGCCTCACGTGAATGCCAGAGAAAGGTTTGTCCACATAGACTCCCCAGGCAGCAGCCTGTGTGTGTGCAGATGTCAGTTCAGGTGGTCAGAGCTCATCTTCTGCGAGAGACATTCTGTCAACTGTGGTCACAATCTGGTCATGCATTGGGGCGCCCTGCCAGACAGACTCCAAGGGAAGATACTGTTTGCTGGTAAAGCACCACCTTGGTGTGTTGATCTTCAAGTTCAATGGAATCTAGTCTGGATGCCTCTTCCTTTTTGACTCACACCTCTGTTGGGAGCCTCTGGGGACTGTGTGCAGTGTGTACATTGCTGAATTCAGCGAAAGAGACAGTGCAGGTCAGTCAGCAGCATGGCTCAGGTGCAAGCTGGGGCTGTGCTTGCAGCTCCTTACCCTCTCTCCCGTGGATGTGGGCTCTTGTGAGGGCAGTAGGCATCCGGAGGTGGTTATAATGGCTGATCCAGGCTCTTTGAATAACATGGTTGGCTGAGCCCTGAAGGATATTTGAGAGTCATCCCTTGGAGCTGGGCCAGGATGTCCTGCGAGCACAGTGGATGCAGAGACCCGAGGCAGTCTTGGGGACCTTTGCATAGCCGTCAGCAGTCAAGATACAGACTGGCAGGGAGCCTTCCTGGTGCATTGGTCGGTGGCTTTCCCCTGTGTGCTGAGGCTGTCTCCTCAGACCAGATCCACCAGCTGTACCCCTCTAGCCGTGGTCTAACCTTCACCCCTTCTTGATGGGAGCCTTCACAGTGTCCGCTTCCCCTGGAGCATGTCCAGTGTCGTGTCTCATCAGCCTGTGAATAGGGCCTTGTTCTTAGGAATTACTTAAAACACCGTATTTCATGTCATCAAGCCCAGGTGAGTTCCTACCCAAGAATGCATAGCCGTGGACTCAGGCAGGGAGCAGAGAAGGCAGCAGGGGTGGGGGTGAGATAGGCTGAGCCCTGAAAGCAGGAGCACAGTTTGCAAGACGAGAGAGGATTATGTGGAAAGCACACTGTGTGCAGACAGGCAGCAGTGACAGTGCTGATGGCTGGGTCAGTGGGCAGTGCCAGCCATGCGAGTGGGCAGTGATGATGGCTGGGTCACTGGGCAGTGCTACCTACTAGGTCAGTGGATTGTACTGATAGCTGGCTCAGTGGGCAGTGCCAGCTACATGAACAGGCAGTACTGATGGTGGGGTCACTGGCTGAGTCAGCGGGCAGTTCTGATGGTGGGGTCACTGGCTGGGTCAGCAGGCAGTGCTGATGGTGGGGTCACTGGCTGGGTCAGCAAGCAGTGCTGATGGCGGGGTCACTGGCTGGTACTCACTGGGTCAGTGAACAGTGTTGACTGCAGGATTTGCAGGCTGCTTTTCTTTATCTGAGCAGTTGCAGGTGGTTTGATTTGGCCCTCAGGGACTGTTGGGACGAGAGCTTGCTGACAGCTGGGAACTGGCTGTTGCCAGCAGTACTGGCCATTCCGGCAGGGAGACAGGAGTCAGTTGGACACTGTTCACACGTGTTTTAGGTATCCATAAAGCCCATGCAGCGAGATCTAGAGAATGTCTGGAAGTGAGCATTTGGGCTGAGAGTGCAGTCCTGCACACAGTGTGCCTGCAAGTATGTGCCTTTCTCAGACAAAGTCCCAGCAGGTAAGGAACAACTTTGCTTGCTTCCAGGAAGGGTGTTTGCCACCTGTCACTGGTTACCTCATAGACCAGCAGAGTGAGCGCAGAGACGCAGAGAACCAGTGCAGGGTGGCTTTGCTCTTCTGTAGCGTGCCCAGGCACTGCTGCCTGTTCTGGTTTCTAGCTGGCTTCTGTCTCTCTGATGACATCAGCCTGGGGTTATCTCATGACACTTTGAGGGTGCCCAGTGACCAGGCTCCCTTTGGTGCCCGCCTCTTTGGGCTTTAGAGTTGGAAAGTTCTTACTGATTGCTCTCATCTGCTCCCCAAGGGATTGCTCTCATCTTAGATCATCTCTTCTGCTCCGCCAGCCGTGAGGCTGTGAAGGGCATGTCTCAGGGCTAGGTCTGTGTTCACAGAACACAGCTCATCTGTGTTCATCAAAGCAAAGATGAGTTCGCATGAGTTCTGGTAGGTGGGGCACTGCTCATTTCAGTAGCCATGTGTTCCTCTTGGGAAGGTGGCCTGGATGTGGACAGCCTCCACCTCCCAGTGAGTCTCACATAGCTGTGTCTCCTGCTTCCTGTGCCTTCCCAGCACTTACCAGGAAGAAGGCCTCCCATAAATCCCTTTATTCTTTCAGTTGAAATTCTCGGGTGTCCAGCAGGTATCAGGTGGGGTGATGGGTGGAGGAGGGGCAGGACTGGATGAGAACATCAGCCACAGATGTTGCCTAGCAAGGCAGCAGTGTGCATGTGTGTGCCCTGCCGAGGTGCCTCACACTGAGATGTGCACTTGCTGCCTGCATGGCATGTCTCACCTACAGCCCTTCTGAGAGAGGTTCTGGCACCTCTCATGGGTTCCTCAAAGGTCTGGGTACTTGCCAGATCTTGTTGGTAGGCAAAGGGCTTTGGCTTCTTTTCTAGGCTCTGGACTTTCAGGCTGTACCCCAAACAATTGCCCTCATTATAGCCCTGGTGTATCTTTCAGATCTCCAAGCTACATTGTCTTCATCTGAAATAGAAGGGCCTGCTCTCAGAGCTGTGGTGCAGTCTGTCAGTAGTAAGACACTCAGGACTGGCTGTGACTCACGACGTGTGACAGAGAGAGCCAGCACTGGAAGTGCTGCGTGTGTCTCAGAGGTGAGACAGCCGGTGCCCACTGAAGAGGCCTAGCCACTCAGGTGGGCATCTAAGTGGCTTCTGGTTCCCATGAGGGCAGGATGGAACCACATGGCCAGAGTCGCGTGGGGGCGATGCAGGAGGCTTGTATCAGAGAGCACATGCAAGGCTGGCAGATGGAAACTCTGGGTTCTGGCAGATGATGGGTTTGGCATGGGCAGGCAGCTCATCTTCATGAGAACACGGTTTGGCTTACTGGAAGTGCCAAAGCCAATACCAAGCCTGCTAATTGGGGTGAAAGAATTCGCTGGGCTGGTTTAGCGTCTTTGATGTTGTGAGGTGCAAATTGTTGCCTGCTCCCTCCTTGTGTTTGGGCAGCAAGTATGTGGAGAGCCCGTGGCTGAAGAGGTGGGGCTGCTCCTCACTGGGCATTGCATCCACCTGCCTGACTTAGGAACAGAAGCCTAAGAAGAAAGTCTCAGAGCAGTTTGCTTTTCTTCCCACTGTTCTGGTAGAATCTAGGGAGAGTGTGGAATGATTCCAAGGGGGATCCAGGGCTGGTGTGGAGCCTTACCAGGCAGGATCCAGGGCTGGTGTGAGGCTGTCCTAGGCAGGATCCAGGGCTGGTGTGAAGCTGTCCCAGGCAGGATCCAGGACTGGTGTGAAGCTGTCCCAGGCAGGATCCAGGGCTGGAGTGGAGTTTTCTCAGGCAGGATCCAGGGCTAGAGTTGAGCTGTCTGAAGCGAGATCTAGGACTCGTGTGGAGTGGTCCCAGGCAGGATCCAGGGTACATGTGGAGTGGTCCCTGTAAACCTAGGATGGGTATTGAGTGGTTTGGTGTGGGTCAGACTACCCTTCTTGCAAGCTACTGTTTCTCAAATTCAGTTTTTCTAATAGGTGTAGAGAATGAAGCCCAGAAAGCAGCCTTTGGAGCTTGACCCTGCTGACTGCAGAGGTAGTTAAGAAAATGTCATTGTTGTGCCTGATGAGAAACAGGTTTTACAAAGAAGCCATTGTCAGCACAAAAACCCCAGCTCTCACCACAAAGGGAATACGAGATTATTCTGGAGCCAAACATTGATGATTGTGGCTGGGAGCAGATTCCCGTCCCTGGGTGGCAGTTTCTGGAAGTGTTTGATAGTAGCAACAAAGGAAGTTACAAGTGAAGGCTCTTGGTTACCTCAGGTAGGTGAGTTCCAGCAAAGCAGAGAAACCCGCTCTAGGCCTCTGGTGCTATCCGATAACATTCTTAATCTTTGGGGTGGCAGAGGCTAGGGGTCTGTGTTAGTTAGGGTTCTATTGTTGTGAAGAGACACCATGACCACAGCAACTCTTATAAGGAAAACATTTAATTGGGGCTGACTTACAGGTTTAGTCCATTATTATCGTGGTGGGAATCACGTTGGCACATAGGCAGACACGGTGCTGGAGAAGTAGCTGAGAGTTCTGCATCTGGACGGGCAGGCAGCAGGAAGAGTGAGTGACACTGGGCCTGGCTGGAGCTTCTGAAGCATCGAAGTCCAGCCTCCATACCACACTTCCTCCAGCAAGGCCACACCTTCAATAAAATAAAGCCTTTTTGTTGTTTTGTTTTTGCTTTTCAAGACAGGGTTTCTCTGTGTGGTTATGGAGCCTGTCCTGGAACTCGCTTTGTGGATCAGGCTGCCTGTAATCATTCAAGCCAGCACAGGGTCTGTTCTGTTTTTACCTATCAGTCACAAGGATGGTAGATCACACAGTGGGGTGGGGTGTAACAAATGGCTGTTTAGGGGCTAAGATACCCAAAGATAATTGGACTCTGGACTCGGAGTCTTCCAGCTCTCCACAGTCGTGATGTTCTGGTCAGTAAGCATCTTTGCAAAGTACTGAATGTAGTTGTTGCAGCTTCCCCCCTGGGAACTTCACTTAGCACTGCTAAGGTTTAATTGAAGGAAGAGGAGAAACTGTTTGGTTTCTGTGTTGACCTCTCCCCTCAGAACACGGTATGAAATCTAGCTAAAACCTGCTGCCGTGTTGGATGAGAAGGCTCTGGCTAGGGCTGCAGGTTCCCAAACAAATTCCTGGCTGCGGTTCAAGGTGACATCCTGCACACTGAGAACCCTTTGTTGTGCTCTGGATTGTCCCTTCTAGGAAGATTTGCAAGTATTTGCAACTAACAGATGGTGAGTTCTGTCATTACAGCTGGGAGTGACAGTGACCTCTTTCCTTGTTGCAGGTTGTTTCTAGAAAGCCCTGACTGGTGTCTCCTGGGAAAGTTTTTTAATGCCAACTTGATGGACAATGTTTCTGCTTGCAGGGGCTCCTGTCCCCTGATCCTGACCAAGCGTGGAGAAAGGCGAGGCTGAGCATGGACCAAGGAGAACCTTCACCTCCTGCACCTGCAGGTAGGGATCCACCTTCTTAGAGGTGCCCCTCGATCTCATAGTCCTGGGGTTCTGAGGACTCCAGCATCCAGAATCACTAAGTTGCTACTACTTGGTATGGGGCAAGAAAGAGAAGGTTCATATTGTGCTATAGATGGGTCCTGAGCTTTGACATTTGGCCCTGTGGTACGGCAGTGTACCTAGGTGCCGGCGAGCTACCTGTCTGTGTTCCAGCATGTGACCTGTCTTCAGCATCTTGGATTCCATGAAGTTTGTTTTGTTTGATCCAGTTCGGGTCGTTCCTGAGGTGGTGTGTAGTCCACATTTGTGAATAAGCTCTGCCTTCCCGTCATGCTCCCTCAGGAACTGGCAATCTTCTTGAGTCCTGGGAGTGGATTGGGGCAGTGTTCTTCCTGCTTCCTTCCCCTGTAGGCCCTTCAAAGGCTAAATTGGGCATCCTTTTCTATCTGCTCAGTTGATAGAGACAAAAGGAGGGACCATTGGTTGGTTCTTTTTAAGACTGTCTGTCAGGGATACTGGTACCCACCCTACAGATGGAGAAGGAGGCGAGCTCTGCAGGCTAGGGTTAGCTGTGGCTAACCATAGGCAGCTTAGCCACATGAGGCTAGCGATTCCTCTGTGCGTCAGTGCCCTGCAGGGGTGGGCTGAAAGGGGCTTACATCTGTCGCACTGGCTCTGGCCCTCCTGTCCCACTCTGTTTGAGTCTATACGGTGACACATGGAGTCACAAAGAACAGGCACATAGCTGTTTCCAGGGAGACACCGTGAACTGGGTAGATGGAAGGTTCCAGTGCAAAGGCTGTGACACTGCCACCATAAGGGGACTCCTGGGTGAGGGAAGGTTCAGACTGGCTCACCTGCTGGGGTTTTCTCCACCCAGGAAACATAGGGTGTGAAAACAAGTTCCAGCCCCTCTTTCCATGAGGATTTATAGGCACTAGCAATTGCTAAGTGGGGAGGTTTGATTTTCTTCAGTGGTATATACATCCTAATGAAGCCACTGGATCATAGAGAAAGGGGGGGAATGAAGGGAGAGAGGGGGGAGAGAGAAAGAGAGAGGAGAGAGAGAGAGAGAGAGAGAGAGAGAGAGAGAGAGAGAGAGAGAGAAAGGAAAGTACAGAGGAGGGGCCCTCAGGCATCAGGAGTGAGGAGACAGGATGACAGGATGCCGGGAGGGGTGGGTATTCTGTGAACTGACCTTGACCAAGAACAGCTTCACTCTGTTTGAATCCTGGCAGTGAGGATGTGAGTCAGAAGCCTCTTACATGGGGGTGGGCAGGACCTCTGCCGTCTTTTCAAGTTAAGTAACAAGTGGTCTTGGACTGCAAAGGTGATATAGAAAATGGGCCTCAGTGAGGTCTAGTATAACACGTGGCCCCATCGCTTAGCTTTGTGTAAGGAACAGTGTGGGGTACAGCTGCGTGGATAGGAGACATTACCTCTTCTAGACCTCTATCCAGGCTCCTCATCCTGGGATTCTGTTGCTGCCATGGGGGTCACTGAACACGTCCCCCGCTACTGATGGCCTTGGTTAAACCAGTTTTGCCCAGCTCTGCCTGCTCTTCGAGTTGGCTCCGTGGTTCTGGCAGGCTGCAGGCCAGCATTGGAGGGCTTGCCTTTCTGTCAGCTGCGCTTGGCTGCTGGAAGGGCCCCAGGTTGGGTGAGCAGTACCCTCTCCTGGTATGCTTCCCTACAGGGGAGAAGTGCACAGCCGTGCTTGGGGAGTGGATAACTCTCCACCCCAGGTCCAGCTGTACTGTTTTGTCCTCTGTGCCTTCTGCAGCCCGCTGTTCAAGCTCGCATGTCTTCCAGCTTTCAGCTTCCTGTGAAGTTTTCCCTGGGATTGCTGGCTTTACACAGTTTGCCACATCTGCCTTGGGGTGACCTGGACAGACCCACTTGTCTGCTTTGCTTGTTCCTCATTTTCTTTTGACTGCTTCAGTGCCTTAAATTTACCTGATTTCCACGCTGATCTGCATCATTCAGATCTGCTGGAGCCTCTCCGACCCCAGTGTGAGGTTCCTCTGCCGTGAACATGGTCCTGTTTGCTTCGACACTGCCATTCACGTGTCTCACTGCTCCAGCAATACTCACCCTTCTTTGTTGTCTCTCAGTCCCTGACACTCACGGGCTCCTCAGGTAGCAATCAAGTGTTCCTAACCCATGAGCTGGTCCACCAAGGACCAATTTCCTCATATTACCTCAGGACACTCGGCTTTTGTTTCAAGGAGGGAAGAGGGTTTTATCCCTAGGTTTCTCTGCTTTCGCGGCACTCAGCTTGATCCCATCCACCACCGTGTTTCACGGCTTTGCAAGGCATGCTCTGAAAGGCTCCTAGCTTGAAAGCCTTTGCCGATCCAAGCAGTTCAGATGCTGAATGTTGCCTGATTTTCACGGTGTTGGCTGTGCCATTGTTAGGACTCCCATCAGCAAAGCTTTCCTTCTTCCTGCATTGAAAGTTAGGTTGGAGGGCTCTTAGCACTTCTGTCACACTCTCCTCTGCTGTCTGTCTGCCTGTGGGCTCCCTAGATTTTGAACCCCAGGAAGAGCTCTTCATAAAAAGATCTCACTTGGACTATCTTTCCCTTCATCCTGCCATCTGCAGAAAACATATGCCTCCATCTTATGCCCCCTTTCCCCACTTCCCCTCCCAATCAGAGGCTAATGCAGAGGATGGCAGCATCCTCACACCTCTCCCCATTTGAATTCTTCCATTACATGGGCAGGTTCTCCCTGGCAGACAGCTCAGCCTCCCCCACGTCTCACTGCCTCGGCAAGGGCTGCACCTCAGCTACCCAGACTTGCCTGCGATTCTCGCATATACACGCTACCTAACCTACCGTTATGGATTACCGTATATTCTCTAACCCACTAGCTGGTTTGGTGGGCGTCCCCACGCTCATGTAGTGATTGCGGTTCATCAAGGAGATACGCTGCCCCGTCCCTCAGAGGGGAAGACAGTGCTGGGTGGAATCTAGAGCAGTTCACACGCTGGGCAGGTGCTCTGCTGCTGAACTCAGCCCGTCCTGAGAAGTGCGATGTGACGTAAAATATATTTATCTCAGCCACGCTTTCTTTCCCCACCCCTGCCAAAGGAGCCATCTGGAACCACTCTAATTGTGGGGTAGGCATTACGTGGCACTTTCTTCTGCCAGGGGGTGACATGAGGTGTGTCATTGTGAATAGCAAGATCATGGACTTGTCCCACGGACAGGTGTCTCTTGGTAAATCAAGTCCTTCTCCTCTCCTCATGTTGTCTTAGTGTGGCAAGAAGACCAGATTTCCCTGGAAGCTAAGCCACAGCACATTCTTCAGATGTGGGATTGGAAGCTAAGCCACAGCACATTCTTCAGATGTGGGAGGTGCTTTTCTCCTCTTCTCCTCTCCTTTCTTGTTTTTCTTTTTCCCCACCTTGCGGCGAAGTGCCTGCCAAGGGAAACCGTAGCTCTGATCCAAAGTCCTGCTGCTGCCCCAGTGATGCTGCCAGCCGCATTGACGCGGGGGTGGGGGTGGGGGGCAGGGGGTAGGCTCAGGTTCATCGCCTTTCCTGCTGCTTCTCCTGGGTTTTTCTTGCCCAGGGAGGTACAGATGCTGTCCTGGAAGCAAATATCAATGTTGTGATGCCTGTGATTTTCAACTCCAGAAAATGAGGTGAAATGTGACACCAACAACAATGAAGAGGAGGAGGGGGAGCTGTTTGACTTCGACAGCGGAGATGAAGTCCCTGAAGCCGATCGGCAAGCCCCATCCGCCCACGGGGCCAGAGGCGCTGACACAGTCCTTGCAGGCGAGAGCACCTGCCTTGCAGGTCAGTCACACAGCCACACTGCCCTGGGTCCTGCAGGAGGCGTCCTGACCTCTCCGTGCCTATAGACTCTGATAGTTTCCATCCCTGTAACACAGTCCCTGAGGTGAGGTTCGCGTGGGCTCACACTCACACAGGGTCTGAGCCCGTAGCGTAGGAACAAACTAGCTCCTCACACTATGCACCCCAGAAGCAGAGCGAGACTCAGAGGAAAGCTGAGGAGGAGACAGGATAGCTCCTTCAAAGACACACGTGTACAACTCCATTGATGCCATCCCTCCAGCCAGGTTCCACCTAGTGGTAGCCCATTCACTTAGGAGCTCATCCATGAGTTACCAAGGTCATTCACCCCTCATTGTGCCACCTCCTGGGGAACCAAGCCTTCAGCCTGTGAGCCTGGGGTGGAGTGGGCTTCATGTGTAAATGATGACAAGAACAGTTTTGGGGGTCAGAGGAGTCTGGGTCTCCCTGGCCAGCTGAACGAGCTATATGCAGCTTTGGCTGTTTTTTTCTTTTTGTATCATTTCCCTTCAGTTTCTGTTCTTGTTGCTCTAATCCTCCTCTTGTGGTTAAGGGACAAAAGTCTGCTATTTTCTAATAGATGTCATGGCCATTTTATCGCTATTCATAAACCGGGATGGATTGCCTGTGGGAGTTGATGTTTTTCAAATCTGGAGGTAGATGTGGGGCTTTTACACATTAGCCAGATAGATAGCTTAAGATGCACCTGTGGCCACTATGGTTGAGGACCGGCTTCCCACTCCTTTGTCCCCAGCCAAATCTCGCCGTGTGGTTCTTTAACTCTTCCTGTTTGATACACTGTCCTGGGAGACTCTGGGCAGAGTTTCATCCATCTGTGCCTGGGGTGAGGCCAGCTCTCCATTCCAACGTGTACCACATGGGCCTGGGCCTCACAGCTTCCTATGGTGATGTGGGAATACTGGGCGTCCTGACATTGGTGATGGATGCAGGGTTCCCATGCACTTGCTGCAGCCACAGGGACCACGTCCATCCTTTCCACCTTGCTTGCTAACTAGTCTCCCTCTGTCCTCCAGGAAACGGAACTGGAGCCGAGCCTGCTCCCGAGGCTGAGCCCACGAAACTTGTGGTCCCAACAAGAGTGAACCCATATTCTGTCATTGACATCACGCCATTCCAGGAGGACCAGCCACCATCTCCAGATGCCAACACGGAAGAGGAGGGGGTGGGCCTGCGTGTGCCTACTGGTTACTCTGTGCCTGTGCCTTGTGGCTATGCTGTCCCATCTAACCTGCCGTTGCTGCTGCCTGCCTACTCCAGTCCCGTCATCATCCGAGCTGAGTCTGTAGAGGAGGAAGGTACGTGACCCACAGCTTCTTACAGCGACGGCACAGTGGTTAAGAGACCTGTGTCCCGTCTTTCCTTTCCCCTCATTCGTTATTGTCTGCACTGTTGGAAACTGGGCCCAAGCTAATCCCTCCTGTAACCATCCGGGTGCAGTGAACTGACGACGCGGAGGCTGCTGTGTGTTCTGGAACCTCTGGCCTCTGCACACCTGGGAGAGCTTATGTGGCCTTCACTCTAGAGCTGGCCCCAGCTCTGCACTCTCCATAACTTATTATCCATGTCCTAGAGTGTGTGCGTGTCCTCAGAGTGGTCTCTAATCCTTTCTGTGGGTAAAGGGTAAAAAGACAAACATGCATACCTTGTCCTTAAGTTCTGGGACTTAGTGCTTATACAAAGCAAAATAAACAAAGAAATATATAAATTAGTAAAATGAGATTGTTTAAAATCATGTCGAATTATTTTTAAATGAAGCTCTTTAAATGGTGTTCAGTTATCCATTACTTTAAAATGATATACCCCCTCCCCCGTACTGGAGTTTGAACTTGGAGCCTTGTGCGTGTGAGGCGAGTACTCTGCCAGTGAGCCACATCCTTTTTGATTTCTGATTTTGAGACCAGGTCTCACTAAGCTGCCCCTGTTGCCTTGAGTTCACTTTATAGCCTAGATAGTCAAAAACTCATGATCCCCCTGCCTCAGCTGCCCTAAGTAGCTGTACCACATGCCTGGCTTATGTACCCATTTTCTTTGACTGCAAAGACCCTCATCTTTAGATAGCAGCTCCTCTGTTAGAGAGGGAGGATGCAGTACAAATCGTGGTCTAGCCTTAGCATTTATGGTCAATTTCTGCAGGAAACATTTCTCCTTAGAACTTTTTACTGTTTTCCAGTATTTAAAACCGAGTTTTCTTTGAAGATTGTTTTCTTGGTTATTAAAGATAAAAGGAAAGAACCCCTACTGAATTTTTCATGTAGCTGTAAATCAGAATTCTGCCTCTGAGCCCAAGTCCGAAAAGAGTGTCTCACCTTGGGCATCCCGATGGTGTTCCCTGGAAAGTAGAGACCATGATATGGGAGAAGGAAGCTCTCAGCAGGAATGCGCTGGGGGACTGAGTTCCTAGCTGCTGGCCTCTGGACAGCTGGTTCCCATGTCCTGCCCTAGAGGAAGAGGCTTCTCTGCTCCACAAACTTTCCTGGGGCCCGTATCCTCGAGTCCCCCCATCTTACCCAGTGCTGGCAGCCCAGCTGGAGCTTAGGCCTGGCCACCTGGGGAGAACTGGTCCTGGAGAAGAGGTCTGGTCACTTTGGCCTTCTGCTGGCTAGAGAACGCAGGTGGCCTGCTTCCTGCACATGCTCACTTGCCCCACTCCAGGTCTTGCCTGTGTCTTGGAGGGCCTGCTTTTCACCTCACTTCCTAGAAGCAAGTTTTTGCACAGGACAGTTGTGGGCATGGGAAAGCATCCGCAGCGTCCAGTCAGGTCAGGGGGTATATGTGTTTGTGTGAGTCAGAAATGGCAGGAAACTGCCAGTCAGATCTGAGAGTACCTGGGCAGAACTTGTTTGAGCAGGAAGTTTGGTTTATCGCACATTGCTGTTCTTCCGTCCATTGTATTTGGGTTCGCCAAGTACCTGTGTTGTAAATCAAGTAGCGACATCCATAAAGACGCAGAAACTGCAAGATACTGAGTTAGCTTTAGAGAGAAGAAAGGTCTGCTTGGGCTTCTGGCTCCTGAGGGTTCATCCCATGGTCATGGGCTGCATTGCTATGAGGCAGAGCATCCTAGATTGGTGGAAGAGATAAATGGAACAAAGCTACTTCTATCATGGCGGCCAGGAAGCAGTTAGAGACAGAGGCCTTGAGAAGATGGCCCCCAAGGGCATTGCCACCCTGGGGTCCACTTTCTCAGACTAGGCTCCGCCTCCAAATGTCTTCATCATTTTTCAGTAATGCCATCAGATTGCGACCCCATTAGTGGTTACCGTTTGGTGTTAGAGCCCTGCCCTTAGTTCAGTAACCCCTCAGTGGCTGGGTCCCTTAAACTAGGTACCATGACTTCAGTACCTGTGGGATACTGTATGCAAGCCTGACGTGTTGTGCTTCCTTCCTGCATGTTGATGTGTTATGTGTGTTTGCATTTAGTCTGTGTCACAGACCTGGTGTCTCACAGTCTGTCATGATCCTGTCATGAGTATATTTTATCTAAGACTTGAACATTTTCTGATCTTTGATAGCATAAGCCTGTTGCGGGTGAGAAAGAAACATGAAGTCATTTAGGTTTCAAAGTCAGCTGTGGAAATCTTGCCAGGTGTGATGCACTGTCACCCTTTTCTCTCGGCAGAAGCAGCAGAAGTTTCGGGAGATGGGCAGTGCAATTCCCTAAGCTCTGAGGACCTTCCACACAGGTATCTCTGCTAACTCTAGACCATCTGTGTCCATGCCCCGACCTTCAGTGCTGGGCTCTCCCCGCTGGATTCTCAGGCCATCTGAGCTGCAGGAAGACACTCCCTTGATCCTCAGGGTGCTACTGTCGCGGGTTCTACCTGCTTTCTAGGCCCTCCCAGGAGCCGTAGCCTTAAAATATCCCGACTCTGTCTGCAGCATCAGTGCCAGCAGTGAGATGGTGACCAGCTGCATCTGCTCGCATTCATCAGACCATGTCACCCCTGCATGACCGCGGCTGATCTTAACATACTGTGTCTTCCCTTTGGTCATTGAGGATTAAACTATAATAGTCACATGGCGAGGACTTTTTATCTAGGAGAGAGTGGGAAGTGTGTCACAGTGCAGACCCACACAGACATTGTTCAGAAACCGAATTTTTGTTTGTTTTTGTCTTTTCGAGACCTGGTTTCTCTGTGTAACTGCACTGACTGTCCTGAACTCACCCTGTAGACCAGGCTTGCCTCGAACTCACAGAGATGTCCCTGCCTCTACCTCCGAAGTGCTGGGACTAAAGGCGTGCACCACCACCACCCAGCCTGTAGTTCTGTACATGATTAGAATTAGTAGTCAGTCCCGCCGAGGAGACTGAGACAGAATAATCGTGGGTTCTAGACTAGACTAGGCCGTATGGTGAGCTACTGTTTCCCAAAACTAAAACCATGGCTGGCTTAGTCAATGAAGTGCTTGCCACACAAGTGCGAGGACAAGAGTTCGACCCCCAGTACCGACATAAACACCAGGTGCAGGGCACAAACCTGTAATCCGAGCCCTGGGGAGGCAGGAGGATGCCCTGGGGCTTGCCTGCCAGCCATTCTAGCTGAATCAGTGATCACCTGAGCACCGGGTAAGACATAGTCAGGAGGTGAGTGATGGAAGACAGCCAGCCAGTGTCAAAGGGCGGCCTCCACACACAGCATGCACGTGCACCTACACAGATGTGTGTGTGCATGTGTGTACCACCACAACCAAAACAGGAGGAACATTAGTGTGCAGATGTAATTGGAAACTTCAAAACTGGAAGACCCCTCCCTTCCCTATGTAATCCATCCCTCTGGTCGGCAAAAGACCATTTCTGCCCTGAGTGCACATGCGTGGGTGTCTGCTGTGGGATGCCTCATCCCTGCCATCCCATCAAGCGTGGATCTAACTGTGCCCTGTGGAATACCTGTCTGCTGTCCCCTCCCCACCACCCAGCACAGGACCAGTTCCTGACTGTCCTGTGCACCCATCCACGCACATCTAATATGGTCCCCCTCCGTGGTCTCACTTTCTGCTCTTCCCCCATAGTTAACCCTGATCCAAGAAATACCGAGTATGCTAAACGGAGCATTGCAGAATTAGTGGTTACCAAGTTTTTAGTCGCCTGCTCGCCTGAGTAGCGTGATTAGAGCTCTACCGTTATTTTTCTTCCTTTTTAAATTTATACTTCTGAAATACATTACATGCTGACTGTAGTTTCCCTAACTTCCCCCTGGTCTCTCCCCCCACCTCACCTTTCCCCCAGATCACCCCCTTCCACCTCCCCTCAGAAAAGAACAGGCCTCTCGGGGGCGTCATCCAAATACTGCATAACAAGCTCTCAGGGCAAGGGCGTACAGCTGAGAGCACTGCCTACACCGTCCTTCTCAGTGGTTATAGGTTCTAAGGACGTGTGAGTGTAAGGTCCCAGGAGAGGAATGAGGGTGGAGGCTGGTGAAGGTCTTCACTGACAGTCCCAACAGATGGCTCACACCAGACAGCATGGTACCCTTTGGGAACGACGACTTCCTGAGGCCACATTAAGTGGCCATGCCGAATGGGCTCAGCTGCCTTTAATCCCAGCACTCGGGAGGTAGAAGCAGCTGGATTCTTGTTTCTTCAGAGACTAGTAGCTAACCCTTCCTTTTGCTCGTGTTGGCTTTCCAGAGCCCTTTGTATATTTCTGCATAGTCACCTTATTTCTGGATTTGTCCCCCTAATTCTTCATCCCTGCTGGGCAGCTGCCTTTAGGCGTCTCCTGGCAGGAGGTGGGTGTCTTGGGGACTGTCATCCTGCCACCCCTTTTGTCAGATGTTGAGACCTTACGGTGACAGTTCATGTGTCCAGAGAATCCCTTCCTGTCCCCTGCAGGAAGTGTCCTAGTAGCCTCATGTTGTGTACGACAGAAGTCAAAGTCACTTTCTGCCTGTGACTGTCTTGTAGATAGCTTTGTGGTCCTGGCGCCTTCCTCCTACCAGTCTGCCCTGGAGAAAGAGTTACGCGTGTAAACTTGAACTTGGAATGATCTTCTATAGTAGTGTGCACACACGTGAATGCCATAGGTTGCTCAGCGCCCCCCCCCCCCCCCCCCCGGCTGGTGTGCTTCTCCGTGTTCTCAATGCATATCTTTACTTCTAGTGGTGATCAAGGCAGTCAAGAAGGCAATGCCCTGGCCCGGTGGGCAGCCGACCCTGCCAACACAGCATGGATGGAAAGTAAGTGCTACTGCCCCAAGGCCTGGATCCCCACCCCTGAGCACCTACAAGTCTTGACAAGAAGGCTGTGGGTTTCCTTTCCTGGAAAGATCAGATTGCAGCTTTTAAAATGCTAGATGTGACTGCCTCGCCAAATAAGGCACCAAGCCACGTGGCTAACATAGACAACAATACTGGGCTAATATAAGTTATAAGAGTTAATAAGAAGTCTGAGCTACTAGACCAATCACTTTATAAAAAAAAATTAGTACTCTCATTTATGGGAGCACTAACAAAAGCTTATGTAGAGAGAGAAGTCTCCCGGGACTCCGAAGCGACCTTTGCCCTGTGCTGAAGCAGTCACAGCTCTGCACTGAGCACTTCCCCCTCCTGCTTCTTCCTGGTACAGCCTGTCTTCACTCTATGATGGGGAGGGAGCTAGCACTTAGACCTGCCGCCCATTGTCAGCTCTGGGGAGATGCTGTTGACCCCTCTTGGATGGCCTTCAGGTTGTCTTTGTCAGTGGCGGTGCTCAGGGGTGCTCTACAGGTCTCGGATTCCTATTGCTTTAAGGAATAGGAATTTTGCTTAAATAATATTTTAAATAATATTTAAAAATATTGCTATGTTTTTAACCAGTCTTTTTAAAAATTTTTTATTTATTTTTTTTATTTTAAGGAAGCAAACACATGATGCCTTTATTACCCAGTAGTTCCTAATTTCTGTGTAACTGTTTTATATGATTGGCTTAAAGGTCAGACCACCTTAGCTGCTCAACTGTTCCAGCTTCTTCTGGAAAGTCTTGGTTTGGTTTTAACTGTGCCTTTGACACAGGTTCTAGACTGATTGCGATGGCTATTTTGGGGGCTGCTGATTCAGAGCCATCACAAGAACCCATAAACGTCTCGATATGTACGTGGTGTCCAGGTTTCTTCAGTCACCCCCTCCACCAAACCCAACCAATTAACCGCTTAAAAACAACCCTAGGGCTCACACTACCCAGCCCTGTCTCGGGAGGAGAAGTCTATACTGTGGCCACAGTTGCTTAGGGGCTAGTGGTGTGCCGGCTGCCACCACGACTTTAGAATTGCAGTTTCTGGACTTGCTCCTGATGGTGATGAGTGACCATGCTGTACGGGCGACAGTTCGTTTATCCTCTGTCTCCCGTGGTGTATAGCATGCTAATACGCTGTGGCTGGGTATTCTCCCCAGAAACGACAACACAAACACTTTGGAAAAGTAGCCTCAAAGCCTTTATGTGAAGCATATCCACATGAGCTGTGTAAGTATGTTACGTATTCATTCGGTTTCAATGTCATTGGTGATCCAGTGTGACCGTCTGTATGGCGTATTACATTTTTACAACCCCACGACACACACACACACACACACACACACACACGAGCGTGTGCTTGCGCGCATTAAAGAAGCCTATTCACAGAACACTAATGTCCCCATAATACTGGGTGGGAAACTGTGCATTTGACTTACTACCGACACGGGTGACTTCTCACCTCGAGGGTGTAAATACTCCCCAGCCATCGGCGTAGTTCAGTGGATTCCCCATTGATGTGACAGCAGTACGTACTCCTTCATTCCTAAGACTTGTGTACCTCCTTTGTATTCTGAACCCCACAAGCTTAAACCTGCTCAAAAGAGCCATGGAGAGAGACATTGTTGGACAGTAATAGAATGAGTGGGCCTAGGAACTGTGAACTCCCTGCTGTTGATCGGATTTCACATCTCTTCTGTTTTGAGACGAAGCTCTCATTCAGAGTAGTTCTTGCTGAGACACAGTAGGCCATCCGTCTGTGCTAACATTTGGGATATTTATAACATCACACTCATTGGCTCTAGTTAACTTTTAACAGGTATTCCCTTATCTTGCAGATCCAGAGGAAGCAATTTACGATGACGTTCCAAGGGAGAACTCAGACTCTGAACCAGGTTTGATCTTGTCTGGACCGGGGTTTCAGGTCCAGCTTAGCAGTCTTTTGTTTTGGGTACGAAAGTAGCAAGTGCGTGTGCAACCCCCAGGTCCTGCACGCATGTTTTGTCTTTGGTTTTGGTGCTTATCTTGTATGGTGTGTTTGAGGGCTGGTGTGCTTGCTCCCAGCACTAGATGCACTAAGAGCAACAGATATGAAAATCAGGAGCCGAGGTTGGAAGCACTGAGGCTAAGCGTTCTAGCACACGTCTAAGAAGTGCTGTAACAGGAAAGCACAGAAAGTCAGACTATGGTTTTCTAGATCTGAAAGAAAGCGACCACTGTCAGATTGTAGCGATAGAAACCTAAAGCAGGGTTCTCTGAATGTTGATCTGGAACTTGGCATATGTAACTGAGACCGCAGAGCACCAGATCGCTGTGACAGTCTTAAAGCAGCAAAAGAAACAGGCGAGCTGCTGAGAGCTGCGGGAGAGGATGGCAGGAGACGAATGGGCGGTTGGAAGAGGGAGATGCCCTGCGGCTTCCACATCCCCACACAAGCACAGTCTTTTCCACACGCCATGGCAGCCAGACGCTTGGGTTTGTCCTCACTGCTGGAGCAGCAGTGTCACAGGCAGGGAGAGGATATGGAAGCAGAAGGGAAGCAGTAGGCAGCAAGAGAGCCTAGAGCATTGCCGCTGGCAGAGCTGTGGTGAACCACAAGGCACAGTCGAGGCAGCCGGCAGTGCCGCTGGGTTTACAGGTGGGCTGGCCCTCAGAGCTGGGCCCCTCTACACTCGCAGGGTAGTGGCTGGGTTTCTTGGTGTTTGTGTGTGTGTGTGTGTGTGTGTGTGTGTGTGGTTTGTGGTTTTGTTTGGTTGTGAAAGGTTCTATGTGTATTTGATGGGCAGCACCTGAGAGCATAGGAATATATCATTTAACTTCTAAACCAGTGAGCACAACCAATCTGGCTGAAAGCAAGGACTCATAAATTAGGAAGAAAACGACAAAAAGCATGAGGAAAGACTGTAGAGCAAGCCCAAATATCAACACTTCTAGTTAAGATAAATGGGATTCGGCTGCCTGTGAGGACGCAGACAGCGTGGAAACAGCTGTGTGGGAAGGAAATATGATGGTGACCAAAAGGGGGCCAGTCTCACACCAGCCTATTAGGTGTCACACTGGCCGGCATTAACTCACGCACATCAGGTGTCCGGCTTCATGGCCTCACTATCGATGGGTGCGAGCTGCAGAATCAATGGATATGGAAGGCTGTCCTGACGGTTGATGGGTGCTGGCTTGCAGACTCAGTGGCTGTAGAATGCCAGCATAACTGGCTTCAAGACAGCTACAGTTTCCAAGTGTTTTATCAAGCACATGTAATACTATAAAATTACGCAGTATGCTTCTGTGCAAGTATTAACAAATGCCAAGAAATGTGTCATGCAAATATCTCTTGATAAACAGTCTGTCTTAGTTAGGGTTTCTATGGCTGTCATAAAACAGCGTGGGGAGGAAAGGGTTTATTCTAGTTTTTGTCTCTCAGGTCATCTTCGGCCACTGAGGACAGACAGGGCAGGGACCTGGAACAGAGGTCATGGAGGAGTGCTGCCTACTGACTTGCTGTCCATGGCTGGCTCAGCCTGCTTTCTGATAGCACCACAACCACACACCTGGGGTGGCGTTGCCCAGAGTGATCTGGGCCCTCCCACATTAATCACCAAGAAAATGCCCTACAAGCTTGCCATTCTGGTGGGGGCATTTTCTCAGTTGAGGTTCCCTCTTCTCAAATGATTCTAGCTTGTCTCAAGCTGACATTAAACTACCACACAGTTCAATAAAATTGACCTTAAAAATGAACATAACTTTTAAAAGAATAAAACTAATATAAATTATTGGGGCTGGTGGTGTTCCACTGTCATCCTCGCTGCTCTGGAAGCTGAGGCAGGAGGATTGCAGTTCAAGGCCAGTCTGAGCTGCCCAACCTACAGAATGAGTACAGGGTATGCCGGGCCAGTGCAACCCAACTATAGTCAAGATGAAGGTGTGGGATACACAGTGCAGGGGCAGAGCACCGTCCTGTGTCTTCAAGGCCCCAGCTTTACTATGAATGACTGAATGAATAATTTCGTAACAAATATTGAAACCTCTCTACAATTATAATTGTTCTGTTATCTTCAAAACCGTCAAAGATGAAGGGAGACTGAAAATCACAGCATATTTTGACTTTATTAATCTTCAAAACTCTTAGGACAGATTTATAGCGATGAAGTTATTGAGATAATGGCCTATGTTCAAAATTTATTGAAAGGTAATGAGATCCAGCCCAGTTCCATAGAGGACGGTAGCAGGGCGTGGCAGAAAGGACACCATGACTAGGGCAAAGTGGGAAGTAGAAGCCAGAACACTAAGACGTGTGAGGAAAAAGCAAAGCTATTGTCTGACAAGCGGCAGAAGCCGGCTCTGGTGACAGTATCAGGAGAGAAGCTGAGCAGGGGAGGGGGAAGGGAAGATTGCTTCAGTGGCGGTGACTGCAGCATCTGTCGGTAAAAACCGTAACTTGAGATCAATCCGTTGAAATAGTTAAGTAAGTGAGACTACAGTTCTTATAAGAGTCAGCTATCCTCAAAGCGGAAAACATAACAGCATCCATTGCCATCCAGGTCTCTCAGTCAGGAGTTTCCCTCAAATGCAGAGGCCCTGCCCCAGTGTGACAGCCAGTGCTGCGCGTCAGGGGAGAATGCCTCCACTGTACGTGGTTCCAGGATCAGTGGCCTCACCCGTGTCCCTGCTGAGCGTCGGGGGAGAATTCCTCCACTGCACCTAGTTCACCTTGTCCCAGGGAGCAGTGGCTTCGCTCGTGTCCCAGCCTACACGGCTGTGCGCTGTTTAGAGAGCTGTTTATCATCTTTAGGTCCTGTGTACATCAGGTGTCAGCTCCGCATCTCTGCTTGCCTTTCTCTCTGCTTATCGCCTGTCTATCCAATCTCTGCATGTTCCATATATACAGGAAGCTCTCCTTTTGTAGAAAGTTCGTGATGGGTAGAACATCATCTACTATATTGTTGTTGCTTGCTGGAGTCATGCTGGGTCCTTGGGGTGCCAGTGCTGTAGTGACGTGCCAGAAGCACATGCAGAGCATTCTCAGATACCAGTCACTGCCCACACGGAGGAGGCTCTGGGAGCTGGTGTCCTCAGCAACATCTGCATTGTTCTGAGCAGTGCGGACAACCTCCCTCTGGACCGTAGGTGAAAAGGTAGCTCAGCAAGCTCGTGCACTCAGATTTAACCAATTTCACCTTGGTCTGTGCACTTAGATGAAATGATTTATGATGATGTGGAGAATGGAGACGAAGGTGGAAACAGCTCTCTGGAATACGGGTGGAGCTCCAGTGAATTCGAAAGCTATGAGGAGCAAAGTGACTCAGAAGGCAAGAATGGAATTCCCAGGTCCTTCCTGCGCAGCAGCCACAAAAAGCAAGTATGTGCTTAGTCTGTGTGATGGACAAAGATCTCGCTCTCTCGGGAATGGGACTGGGAAATGTATTCGGAGTCATACACACGCTTGCATGGTTATTTCAGAGACATTGATGTGTAGTTTGAGGAACATAGGGTACCACTGAAGTAGTCTCTTATCTCTAAACACAGGAGGCTGTGGCTGTTACAGCCTCATAAAGCCACGTCTGCCGTCCTAAACAGGCTCAGCACCTGAACTCTAAGAAGTGGTAAAAGCCATGTGTTGGCACAGGTGTAATCCCGGCACTTGAGAGGTTGGAGTAGGAGGAATGCTGGGAGTTGAAGGCCAGCCTGGGTTGTGGTATCAGGACAGCCAGGGCTGCAGAGAAAGAGCCTTTCTCAAAAGACAAGGTTAAAAGGGAAGAGAAATATGAGTGGGCACTAAATTGATGTAGTCTGGGCAGTCACAGTCCTTGTGCACAGAGTGAGCGGACCGGGTCCCTTTGGACAGGACAGGCACGGCTCTGCTTGGCTTCCACACTGTCCTGCCAGTGAGAACTGCGTGTGACCTGGTGAAGACAGAGGGGCTGAGGAACGGTAGTGGACAGCGAGACTCCAGCCGCCTGGACATTTTTCTCTAGAGGGAATTTTTGTTTTTTGGCATAAACTTCACAGGTTACAGCCCAGGGAGGAATATGGAAGCTGGTAAGAGTGAGCATTAGACTGAGGATGGCCCTGGCCCTGGCTGCAGCTTGTTGGGGTTCTCTGTGGCTGGCAGGCTCACATACTCTTGTTGGAGGGGCCCGGCCCCTGTGGCTGGTATAGAAGGATCTGTTGGCACTGTGTGCCGCTGGTGGTGTTGTCTATGGCAGCGTGTAAGGACTGACTGATCGTGTGAACAGTCACAGTGGCGTCTAAACACTGCAGCCGTATGAAGTTGATACACAGCCCACATGAGGTCCTCATCCAAGACCCGATACCTACTTTTCTAATAGTTAACTGTAGCCTCCCTTACCTGCCTGCCTCCCCCAGTGACTCCAACAGCCAGAGATTGTGATTGTACCCAAGTCTTGTGTCTCTGTACTTTTGCAAGTTGTCACTGGAGAGCTGTCATTTCCTCCAGCTTAATTCAGAATTCAGTCCCAAGAACAGTAGTGCCAGCTGTAGCCGGGCTTTCCCTAGGAACGTGGGGTATTTTTTTTTCTTTTTTGATCAGGAGTGCAGCTGGAATCTGCCCCTGGATGGAGCTGCAATTGCAGTCAGGGGAACTAACAACAAGGTGATAGTTGTCTGCATGGAGCTGTATTGAAACTGGACTCTCTGAACAAGGCGGACAATGAAGGCTGATGAGAAGCCAAGGACAATGGCACTAGGTTTCGATCCTAATACATGAACTGGCTTTGTGGGAGCGTAGCCTGTTTGGATGCTCACCTTCCTGGACCTAGATAGAAGTGGGAGGACCTTGGTCTCCCTGTAGAGCAGGGAATTTGGACTGCTCTTCAGTATCGAGAGGGAGGGGGAGTGGACTAGGGGGAGGAGAAGTGGAGTGGGGATAGGGGGAGGGGAGCGGGGGGAGGGGGCAATATGTGGGAGGAGGGGGAGGGAAATGGGAAACGGGGAGCAGTTGGAAATTTTAAGTAAAAAAGAATTAAAAAAAAAAAAAAAAAAAGTAACCCAGTAGGGGGAGCACCCAGGGTGCCTACGAGCCTGTGCTGCCACAAACACTCAGGCTGGTCCTCTTGATTGACTTGAGAAGATGGCATCTCGTCTAGCAGTGCCAGTGGGGCTGTTCTTCCTGCCCTTGATGTGGGCTCGTACCCACCGTCAAGCCTCCAGAAATGCCAGCCCAGCAGCCTTTTCTCACCAGGGGAGGCACAAGAGATATCTCCTGCTGGGAGGATGGGGGCTGTGGACAGGGGTCCTCGTGGGCTAGGCCCACACAACACAGAAGTGCAGGAGGAGACAGGCTTTCTAGATAGAAGGAGTCACGTTTTTAAAGGTGCCGGAGTAAAAGCGAGTTCTTGAAGTAGTGTAAAGTTTCTGTTAAACATTACTTAAAGTGTCTTGTCCTGGTTGACATGAGACACCCCCCACACACACCTGGGGAGAAACTGTGTGTGCTCACGATGGTGGGGACTGGAGGAAGGGTGGTTCGGCACACCCAGCCAATCATCCGTCAGGGTGTCATGTTAGCATGGAGACTCTTCCCCACAGCAGCTGCGCTCCAGCAGGGTCCCGAGCACCAGGTTCTTCCCACTGAACCCTGTCACAAAATAGTCGGAAGTGTATTTTGCATGTTGAATCCCTGTCTCCTCGAGATGTAACCTAATGGTCTTATGCAGCACTTTCTGTACATTAGTGGCTCTGTTCTTCCCTGGAGCATCCGCAGTCCACTGGTGGAAGAAGCATGTGTCACTCACTTCCTGCATGCCTCACTCACACTTGGGTTTCCCTCAGGTCAACAGAGCTGGCCATGGCCTCCAGCCAGAAGGTGATGCATCCTTCGTGCAGGATAGGTCTCTGGGGCCCCACAGAGCCTGTTCTGAAAAGCATGTCTCTTTGTGCCACAGCTCTCTCATGACCTAACCCGCTTTAAGGCGCACTGTGAGGAAAAGATGAGAGGCCTGGTGGCCAGTACGGTGGGAGCCATGGAGGTGCCGCAGGCAAAGCACAGGCAGGAGCGGAAGGTAGTGTGGCTCCTCCTTACCCTCTGTGATGCGCATGTGCTCCAGAGCAGACCATGCTGTGCACAAGGTAGACTTGTGCCGTGTGCAACTCAGCCAGAACAGTGGTTCTCAAAGCGTGGCCCAGGGCTCCCAGGCCACTCGGGCATTTCCAGGGCCGTCCTTAACCACCTCTGTGAGCTTGGTCCCTCAAGGGGAAGGGAGGGGCTTCCAGGAGCTTGTCGTGTGTAACATAGCAACAGATGGGGTGTGGAGTCCTCAGTGTCTGGGGGATTCCCCAGCATGCAAAACAAATATCAATTCTGTTTCAAAAAAGAGAATCGTTTCTCATAATTATGTTATTGAATGTAAAATGCAATAGATTTATTATCTTCTAAGTAAACATCACTATAACATTAAAAATTGTTAACAGTTTTGACTTTACCACTGTTGCTGTAGATTAATACAGTGTGAACGAAAGCTGTTAGGGCGTTCAATGGCCCCTAAGAGCCGAGAGAAGGAGAGCAAGGGCCTAGCAAGCTCAAGGCCCTGGGCTCATTTCTAGCCCTGCTCAAAAACACAGAAATGATTGTGAAGTTGAAGGGGCTCCTAGGCCAAAAGTTTGAGAACTACTGGGTTTGCATACCTTAGTCCTTGGAGATGTGCTTTAAAAGGGCACTGTCAAGTAACCTTCCCTGACTCGCCGTCCCTTGTCCTGTGAGATCTATCCATGTGATAGATGGGTTTCACTAAAACTCACTGTCCTTGGAGCCAGCTCCGGGAAGTGGTGGCTCCATTCCTCTGCGTTCATACTCTGGCTTCTGAAGCAGAGCTGCCTCCCCAGGAGTCACAGGTCTGTTTGGCCAGCGTCTGATGATTCCCTGCAGGACAGCAAGAGGATTGAGGCACATCCACGAGATGGTAACTCCAGGGTGTTCCTGGGAGCCATGGGCTCTCTGACAGTTGGGGCAGCCTGCTGTATGAGGCCAGCTCCGTCCCGCTCAGATATGTTTGAGTGTTGCTGGGTGACAGGTCCTGAGACATGAGCAAGTGCTAGGATCATGAAGAGTGAGCCCTGCCTTCGGGTTGAGCCTGGGGCGAGTCTCCTCACCTCCCATCTGCCTGACATGGAGGATTGCTTTGGGGTCTCCAGGGGCCCTTCTGTCTGAGTCTGCTTTCCTCTGATTATCCTGATGTGGTCAAGTGGGGCTGGGGCATGGCAGAGCAGGACCTAGAAAGGTAACCGCAGTGAGGGAAACAAGCTAGCCACGGACATACCAACAGGTTATGGTCATGAGTGGAACTGAGGGGCACAGGAATTAGGATGGGAGACAAGAGTGACTTTGTAAGTTTTAGTCTTACAGGAAAGAATGGTTATGAAAGGGTAGAAATCCGAGTTGGGGTGCTGGATTGGAAGTGTAGATTGGGGATTGATTATAGCTACGTTGAATGGCCGTTGAATAGAAAGCAGCAGTATCAGCATTGGGAAGGAGGGGACTTTAGTGTGGACTCCCCCAAAGACTGCTGTCCCCTGGATAAAGTGGTCAAGAGCAGGTAGTGGGTATGAGCTGCAGGCCTGGTTGCCATGGCAACTTGTGGAGAGTTAAACCAGGCTTGCTAAGGATGCTGGCTTACTTCCTCACGGGTCTCTTGGGTTTTCTCTGAAAGGACATTGAATGTCTGCTGCCAATACCATCAACACTAGCTGTTTAAAGAGTAGGACACGAGATGCCAGCATGTGCCAGGGCCACTCTTGGGCACCTGTGCTTAGATTTGAATTTTAAATCCCAGCCTTGACTGGAGGAAACCAGGTCCAGTGAACTCAACCCGCATGGGTTGCTGTCTTTCTGATTTAGGTCCCTACAGAGGGATTGGCTGTCTTCTTCTCATCCAGGCCAATCCCAGTCCACTTTCTATCCTTGACCCCTTCTTGCCTCTCTGAACAACTGGGTATAGACCTGGACATGTCAGGAAGGACCTGTGGAGAGCATCCAAAAACTTAAGTGAGCATGCAGTTAATTCTTCTGCCCTTGCATTAGGGGCAAATGACTGTCTGCCACTCCACAAAGCTCCCCAGGTTTGAAAGATAATTTTTAAAAAAGTAGCAGGAATGTTTTTGAATCATGCCAAGGAAGGACTCTTCCTTAGCAACCACAAAATGGAAAGAAAAAAAAATCAGAAGTTACTTAGAACCACAAACACACACACACTGACCATAACCAAGAAGAACCACAAACACACGCACACTGACCATAACCAAGAAGAACCACAAACACACACACACACTGACCATAACCAAGAAGAACCACAAACACACACACACTGACCATAACCAAGAAGCCTGTCCCAAACTGGAATGCTCACTCCACGTAGTGTGTCAACCCAGACTACTTGACAGTATTCTTTTAAAGTCACAGCGGGGACATGGTGCTGGGCCACCGCAGCAGCTCCTTACTCCATTGCTTCTGTTTTACAGATGCAGAAGCTCATGAAGGCAGCCAAGGAGGGCACCAAAGACGGGCTGGAGAAGACCAAAGCCGCCGTGAAGAGAGGCCGCTCCTTCATTAGGACCAAGTCTTTCGTCTCCCAAGGTCCAGCACCCATTTTCACATGTAGCATGAGCCTGGCTCAGCTTTTCTTTCTCTTGTGGCACTGGCTCAGGTAGAGTGGAGGCAGTGTGGGAATTCCTGCACTTCGCCTCAGCAGAGAGACTTTTGTTCCACCCGGACGACCAAGGCCTACCCCCTCCAAATGATGGAGAGGCTTTTCTGTTTCAGGCCCCCATGTAGTTGTGGGGTATTGGCCAAATATGTAAATACAAAGTTAACGGAGTCTCTGTAAATAGCTGAGTCTTCTGCCACCCCCTCTCACTAGAGGGTAGTTAGTGCCACAGCTGCCCCTGTGTTCCACTTCCCGATAGCCCTCGGGTGCAGAGACCCTGTCTGTGCATACCTAGTCACTTCAGCCACTGTAAATGGCACTGCTGCGTGACAGTACTGATTGGCACTCCCAGTCTTTGTCACTCTGCAGGGGCTAGGGCTGTATGTCAGGAGGTAACCATCTGCGCAGGCGTTATAGAAGCCTTCTTACTAGTGAGGAAAGACTTGCTGGCATTACAATGCTCAAGTTTTCCTACATCTCACTAAAGGACTGTAGCCTGTGGCCTGTGTGTGTGTCTGGGGACGCTGAATGCTGTCTCCAGGCTGCAGGCATGAGATCCTTTAGGTCAGAGGAAGGTCCTAGAGCTGAGCCAGATAGCAGCTAGGACCTGAAGCCCGGTGCAGGCCTCCAGCTGAGTGCAGCTGTGAGAGGAGGTAATGGCAAATCCCTGGTCAGCCGGGATGGTTCTCTTGTAGAGTGGGGATAGGAGAGAGATGGGGGAACCCAGAGAAGTGCCCCTAAGTACGCTGTCTGTCTCCCCTCCCCAAGCTGCCACATAGTTCTCAGTCCTGGATGTCTGAGTTACCTGGAAACCGCATTATAAACCTCACTTGTTCGGGTGCCCGGCCGTCCCATTGGCCTCTCAGGCCTCTCTTACCTGGAGCTCCTGTGCCCCTGCATCCAGACACAGTGCCCGTTCTAGCCCAGCTCAGCTGTCTGGGTGCCTGAAATGGGTTTAGTTTGGGTTTAAATTTTTCCCAGTGCAGGGGATGGACACCAGGGCCTTGACACACGTTTGACAAGCACTCGGCCCCTGAACTAGATTCCCAGATTTAAAGTTTGATTTTTGTAAAATTGTGCATTTTCGAACCCCAGTGTGTGGAAGACAGGGAGTTAGTAGGTAGGTCCCACCTGAGTCCTCCATGGTAACTAAGGGTCCGCTCCCAGCCCCTGCTGCTTTTCTGTTTGTGATTGTGTTACTTTGTAATGTTAGAAGCTAAAACATCTATTTCTATCATACCATTTGACTACATAACTAAAGATAAACTTCAAAATCTCAGTGGTGATGCTCAATTACCCTTGTGGAAGAATTTTTTTATTGGGTTTGTTAAATTTCCAATTTAATAATAGCCATGTGGAAAGTATGTATTTGGACTTGAAATCTTCTTACAGAGATGATTTATTTTAAAACATGGCTTGTTTTACTGTACTGTGATGTCATAAATACATAATTTTAATGTGAAACTCGTGCATTTCAACTTTCCTTTTTTTTAGATCACAGGTATTGTTTTGAAGAAGAGCAGAATTTGTTCATTGATGTTGAGTGCAAGCACCCCGAGGCTGTCCTGACCCCGATGCCCGAGGGCTTGTCTCAGCAGCAGGTGAGTGAGGGGCTCACATTGGAGGGCCCGCTGCTGATCTCTGATCGCCCACCATACACCGGGGCTTCCACAGTTTGCCCTACACCAGTGATGAGGAGGTCTGGTCTTTGCTCTGGCCTCAGCACAGTTCCCTAAATACCGTAATTTCACCTCCAAGTGTAAGGGTGAGAAATGTGTGGAACTTAATTTCTCTGTCACAAGTTATTTATTCTAGCTCATACTGATATGATAATTTTATAGAGGCAGTTATATATAGTGAACCACGCCTATAATTCTAGCACTGGGGAAGTTGAGGCAGGAGGATTGCTGCCAGTTTGAGGCCAATCTTGTAGAGGCATTTCATTTGTATTTTAATAAATAAAGCTTCCCTGAAGATCAGAGCATAAAACAGCCCCACTGGTCAGCCTTACAGACTAGGCAGTGGTAACACATACCTTTAATCCCAGTAGCCACACTGGTTTGCTATAGAAACAGGGCAATGCATGCCTTTAACCCAGTCCTAAAGAGTCATATAAAACAAGTCTCATTCTGAGATTGATGGAGGCAGGATCACCATTTCGGACTGAGGTAAAGGTAAGAGCCAGTGGCTGGCTGTTACGCTTTTCTGACCTTCAGGTTGAAAGCCAATTTCTGTCTTTGGGTTTTTATTAATCGTGCTTCACAAGGTGGGATGTATAGCCAGACCGTATCTCAGTAAAACCCTTAAAGAGACAGTATACAAGTGTATGTAAAAGATGTATACACAGGTGCCTAAAATTTAGAGTAAAATGATAAGACTTTCTTTTTAAAGACTTAATTAATTTTATGGATGTGCGTGTTTTGCCTCCATGTATGTAAGTGTACCATGTGCATGCCTGGTACCCAAGGCAGTCAGAAGAGAGCATTAGATCTCCTGGAATTGGCATTACAGATGGCTGTGAACCACCATGTAGGTGCTGGGAACTAAAGTTGGGTCCTCTTCAAAAGAATCCAGTGCTCTTAACCACTGAACCATCACTCTAGCCCCCACATGATAGACTTTTAATAACTGATGAAATTATCTGGATATAATTTGTTTCATAACAACATCTGATAGTAAATTCAGGGAGGGGGATGGAAGTCAGTGGTTTCAATTTGATTTTCCTTGGTAAAAGGAAAACACAAGAAACAAACCATAATAAATGAAGATTAATAACAAGTTAGAGATGAGCCCGTGGATAGGTAGACAGACTGGTGATAGAGATGCATAGATCATGTATAGGTAAATAGATACAAACCATGGACGCATAAAAGGAAACTAATATGCTACGGCGCAAGGTTAGCATCGAAAGGGTTTAAAGAGGATATCTACGGGATGTTACTATTGTCCAGGCCCGGTCAGCAAGCTCACCTTGTCTTAGCATTGAAAATGGAGCCAAGGCAGAAGTGGCCGTAAGAGATGTCTATCAGAGGGTTACACACACACAGTATGGAGGTGTGGACAGCCTGGGAACTGCTTGGTTAGTTATCAGCCGTCAGGGCCAAGGCTGGATGCTCTCCAGTGCCCATGGTCCCCTGTCTGTGTGCAGTTTACAAAGAGAAATCTGGGCATGGAGGAGGCGATGATCTGAACCACGCCCCATAAATACACGTGGAAAAGTTGGATTTTGTATTCCAGTCTCATCACAGACCCACTCTGAAGCCCTTTCTTGTGCCCAGCTGGGGAAGTGACCTGTACTGCTGGCCAGGAAAGGGTTG